>NC_072376.2:196850000-197222500 GCF_028885625.2 Pongo pygmaeus
TAGAGTAAATATCCCCCTCCCTAGTTACTATGTCATGAAATCACCCCTTTATTCCCTTCATAATTATCTCACTTATTGTCTGTTTCCTTCACCAGAATGGAAGCTCCATGAGCTCAGGCACCTCACTGTCTTTTTCAACACTGACTAGCACATAACAGGTGCTCAATATTTTTTTTAATTGTGGTAAAATATACGTAACAAAAGTTACCATTTTAAGTATATAATTCAGCGGCGTTATGTACATTCAAATTGTTGTGCAACCATCACCACCATCCATCTCCAGAGCTTTTTGTCTTCCCAAGCTAAGGCTCTTGGCCCAATAAACAATAACTTCTAATTGCATCCTTCCCTATCCACCCTGGCAACCATCATTCTGCACTCTATGAATTTGGCTACTCTATGTCCCTCATATAAGTGGAATCATACAATAGGTGTCCTTTTGTGACTGGCTTATTTTCCTTAGCATAATATCTTCAAGGTTTATCCATGTTATAGCATGTAGCTGACTTTCTTTCCTCTTTTATTTATTTATTTATTTTTGAGATGGATTCTGGCTCTGTTGCCCAGGCTGGAGTGCAGTGGCGCCATCTCGGCTCACTGCAACCTCCGCCTCCCGGGTTTAAGCGATTCTCCTGCCTGAGCCTCCCAAGTAGCTGGGATTATAGGTGCCCACCACCACACCCACCTAATTTTTGTATTTTTAGTAAACACGGGGTTTCACCATGTTGGCCAGGCTGGTCTTGAACACCTGACCTCAGGTGATCTGCCCGCCTCGGCCTCCCAAAGTGCCTTCCCTTTTTTTTTTTTTTTTTTTTTTTGAGACAGAGTCTCACTCTGTCTCCCAGGCTGGAGTGCAATGGCGCAATCTTGGCTCACTGCAACCTCCACCTCCCGGGTTCACGCCATTCTCCTGCCTCAGCCTCCCGAGTAGCTGGGACTACGGGCGCCCGCCACCACGCCCGGCTAATTTTGTGTATTTTTAGTAGAGACGGGGTTTCACCGTGTTACCCAGGATGGTTTCGATCTCCTGACCTTGTGATCCACGCACTTCGGCCTCCCAAAGTGCTGGGATTACAGGCGTGAGCCACCGCGCCCAGCCATGCCTTCCTCTTTAAGACTGATTAATATTCCTTTTTATGTACATACCGCATTTTGTTTATCCACTCATCTGTTGATGGACACTGTAAGACTCTCTTAGTATACACCTATAATCCCAGCTACTTGGGAGGCTGAGGCAGGAGAATCGCTTGAACCCGGCAGGCAGAGGTTGCAGTGAGCCGAGATCACACCACTGCACTCCAGCCCAGGCGACAGTGCAAGACTCTGTCTCAAAAAATAATAATAACGATAAGAATAAGAATAATCTTGGGGCAGGGTGCGGTGGCTCACGCCTGTAATCCCAGCACTTTGGGAGGCCGAGGTGGGCAGATCATTTGAGGTCAGGAGTTCAAGACCAGCCTGGCCAACATGGTAAAACTCTGTCTCTAGTAAAAATGCAAAAATTAGCTGGGCATAGTGGCTCATGCCTGTAATACCGGCTACTTGGGAGGCTGAGGCAGGAGAATCGCTTGAACCTGAAAGGTGGAGGTTGCAGTGAGCTGAGATCACGCCACTGCACTCCAGCCTAGGCAATAGAGCGAGACTCTTGTCTCAAAAAAAAAAAAAAAAAAATCTTGGCCAGGTGCAGTGGCTCACACCTGTAATCTCACTTTGGGATTAGCACTTTGGGGGGCTGACCTAGGAGGCTTGTGTGAGCCCAGGAGTTTGAGACCAGCCTGGGCAACATAGTGGGACTCTATCTCTACAAAAAAAAAAAAAAAAAAAAAAAGCTTTTTTTAATTGGCCAGTGTTCTACAAGGGTGTACCAACAACAATAAACAGAAAATAAAGAATACATAAAATAAATAAATAAATAAATATATTAGCTGGGTGCAGTGGCATGTACCTGTGGTCCCAACTACTCGGGAGACTGAGGAGGGAGGATTGCCTGAGCCCAAGAGATGGAGGCTACGGTGAACCATGATGACACCACTGCACTCTGGCCTGGGCGAAGGAGTAAGACCCTGTTTCAAAATAATAATAATAACAAATATCTTATCAATTGTAAACATTCCCTGGGGCTTTTAAATGCCATTTGGCTTAACCGAGCTTTACAATTACAATCAATGTTCAGTTAGTATGTGCTTAATTTTCTATCCAAAATACCTACTAACTAGCAAAACAAAGGGAGTAATAACAAATACCAGGTACATTACATATCTTAATGAGAGAGTCTTTAAAAGCATTTGGGTGGACAGCTTTTTTTTTTAACTTTTAAATTATGGAGTATATCAAATATACATATATAATATAATACATCAAACCCCCATATAATCATCACCCAGCTTAACAACTATCAGCTCATTGTGAAGCAAATCACATCATGTTGTCTGTATTTCAAATGCCTTCCTGACAGATTAGTAAATGGTTTGAATGTCTTAGCATTTTATGAAGATTTTTTCAGCTGAATTTGGTATCAGATTCATATCTGCAAATCTGCCATAAAATGTGGGAGAAAGCATTTCATTAATACAAATTTTAAATGGAATATTTTAGGATTTTTACATGCCTGATTATTTCAAGAATGCAAATTTTGAAGGAAAGTATTTGTCAACAATTAGTCACTAACAAAGATAAAAATTGTTGGACTACAAGGTGACTATACTTCTTTCAGTAACTGGTGGGGGCTCAGAGACTACGTCCATGGTTCTCCACTTGGTGAAAGAATCACAGGGAACTCAATTTGCTTGTTTGTTTTTGAGACAGAGTCTCCTTCTGTCACCCAGGCTGAAGTGCAGCAGCTTTCTGGGCTCAAGCAATCCTCCCACCTCAGCCTCCCGAGTAGCTGGGACTACAGGTGCACACCACACGTGGCTAACTTTTGGATTTTTTTTTGTAGAGACAGGGTTTCACCATGTTGCCTGGGCTGGTCTCGAACTCCTGGGCTTAAGCAATCTTCCTGCCTCAGCCTCCCAAAGTGCTGGTATTACAGGCATGAGCCACCATGCCAGGCCCAGAAAGAACTTGTTTAAAATGTAGGTTCTGGGGCCTCATTTTTGGAGATTTCAAGTTAGGTCTGGGCTGAGGTCCAGAAATATGCACTTCTAGTAAGTGCTAATGGTGATTCTGATGGAGGTGGTCTGAGACCCCATTAAGGGCAACACTGGCTGAAAACCCTTTTTCTAAGTTTGGCAGTAATTTGCTCCCTGGCTTTGGCCATTTCACATTTGGCCTTTTAGTATTCTCTTCAGTGAGGATTTTCATGTACCAATCAGATAAATATACCATAACCCAGCACAGCCTTTCTTTCCATTCTCTGCTTTGAATGATGCACACTCTCCCCACAGCTTTCATGATCATATATTGTCTCACTTGTGAGTATGATTCGTTTTCATGGTCTTTGTAAATTCAGATTTCTTTGTCGGTTTCCAGGAGCAACGAACGGTATCATTAAAATCAGATGGCATTGGCCTGAGCAGTTTATAATACAGTGAATATTCAATACTACTGAGGATGAGGAAAAATGTAAGAAAAGATTATCCATTTTGGTAATAGTCATTTCTTTTGCATCAGCTTGTTTACTGTTGGAACACAAAAACAATTTGCCTGAATCTTCTTAATTTAAAAACAGGCTGGGCACGGTGACTCTCGCCTGTAATCCCAGCACTTTGGGAGGCCAAGGCAGGTGGATCATGAGGTCAGGAGATGGAGACCATGGCTAACACGGTGAAACTCTGTCTCTACTAAAAATACAAAAAATTAGCCGGGTGTGGTGGCCCGCACCTGTAATCCCAGCTGCTCAGGAGGCTGAGGCAGGAGAATCCCTTGAACCCGGGAGGCAGAGGTTGCACTGAGCTGAGATTGTGCCACTGCACTCCAGCCTGGGTGACAGAGCAAGACTTCATCTCAAAACAAAAACAAAAACAAAAAAACCCAGAACCTAAATCAGCAATGCTTTTTATTAATTAACAGCAACTAATAGCAATCAACAACAATCTTCTTAGAAAATTATTTTATGCTACCAATTAAAGTTCCAATTTCACAGCGATAGAGCTAAAGCTAAAGGGAAAACCTCAAGAATAAGTGGCCTGAACATGAGGAAAATGTAATGGAAGAAAGCAAAGAATTAGAGGAAACTGGATCTGAGTTATTTATCGAAGCACATTAAAGAACAGCCATAGGCCAGACGCCGTGCCTTACACTTGTAATCCCAACACTTCGAGAGGCCGAGGCAGGTGGATCACCTGAGGTCAGGAGTTCCAGACCTGCCTGGCCAACATGGCGAAACCCCGTCCCTACTAAAAATACAAAAGTTAGCCGGGCATGGTGACACTCGCCTATAGTCCCAGCTACTCAGCAGGCTGAGGCAAGAGAATCACTTGAACCCAGGAGGCAGAGGTTGCAGTGAGCCGATATCGTGGCATTGCACTCCAGCCTGGGTGACAAGAGAGAGACTCTGTCTCAAAAAAAAAGCCATAAATTTAAGAAGCTCAGAATTGGCACCCCAAAATATGCCACTTTGCGAAAGCATTATTTTAAACTGAAGGCGACTGTGAAATAGCAGGTGCAGGAAATACTCTCTGTCCTCCCCTTTTCTACCTAAAAACAGGGCACAAGTTTCCCTTTGTGAAAGTATCCCCTACTTTTGTACCAGGAAGGGAAAAACAGCCTTTATCTCTGGAGATGGAGGTGTACCAAGATGCGGCTGTGTGAATTAACCTTATCTTCCCATGAATTTCCCCCGTATTTTACCTTCCCAGAATTTGCCACCCTAGAAGCTCCACTCCTCTCTCCTTGGTCTTATCACTTCTCTACGTTTTGTTGCCCTTTTTAAGATGGTATTTAAGTGCCCCGAGTTTAACCACTTCTTTGGGTCTTTACTTTGTATGATCGCTTTTAAGCATATAAAAAACAATTAAAATATTAACATCAAATACGTTTGTATGCCTTTGTCTTTTGCCAGTTTAATTCACAGGCTCTAGTCACTGAACTTAAGAGAACACAGGAAAGTTTTTCCTCCCCTACAATATTATTTGGGAACTTAATCCACTGGGCATTTGCTCACAGCCTTCCCTCCCTCCCTCCCTTCCGTTCCGTTCCCTTCCCTTCCTTCCTCCCTCCCTCCTTCCTTCCTTCCCTCCCTCTTTTCCTTCCTTCCTTCCCTCCTTTCTTTTCCCTCTCGTCTCGTCTCCTCTACTTTTCTCTTCTCTTCTCTTTTCTGTTTTTCCTTTCTTTTCTTTCCCAAGATCTTGCTGTGTCACCCAGGCTGCAGTGCAGTGCAATCATAGCTCACTGCAGCTTCAATTTCCCTGGCTTAAGCAATCCTCCTGCCTCAGGCTCCCGAGTAGCTGGGACTACACGTACATGTCACCATGCCTGGCTATTTTTTTTTTTTTTAATTTAATTTTTTGTAGAGATGGGGTCCCACTGTGTTGCTCAGGCTAGTCTCAAACTCCTGAGCTCAAACAATCCTCCTGCCTCGGCCTCTCAAAGTGCTGGGATTACAGGTGTGAGCTATTGCCCCCGACCACAGTTTTCTTTTAACTATGAAGGGATACTGGTGTAGGAGAAAGAACTGTGAAGTTAGACAAACCTGGACTGAAAACTCGAACCTATTAGTTAATGCAAGTTATTTAAATCTCTGCCTCAATTTCTGCATCTATAAAACAAAGATGAGACCTATTTAATCTAACAGCTATTGAAGGTTCAATAAAATGAAACATGTAAAATACTTAGCACAAAGTAGAAGATTGGTTACATTTAGTCCCTGAATTCTGATGTGTATCTCTATGGCTAAGATTGCTAGAAAGAGATGCATTTAGAAAGCTGGATAGATAAAATGTAAGTCTTGCGTTTTTCTCTTTTCCTTTAGATGGGGCTGCCATAGCTATATGCAGGGGTCCCATCGTGCTAGCTGGCAGGCTTTGCACAAGATTTTGCAGCTGAAAGAGGAATTTGAGAAAAATATAAGATCCCAATGAGTATAAAATAAAAGCACAGAAGGACGCAATTACCATTGTGGATATTGCCAAATGATTCACAGGGCAGAAAGTGGGAAGGGAAGGAGCAGGATCTGCCCGATTCTTAATATGTAGCAAGAGCTTCTACCCAATAATTCTGCTTTAAGGGGCCTCTGTTAAGGAAATAATCCTAAATACATAAAAACAAGCACATAGGTGGTCATGGCATATTATTTAGCCATTATAAATAATACAACTTAGTATATACATTATCAACTCAATTATGTTTTCTGAAAACGATACAGATGAACAAAGACTAGAAAGAAATACAAAACAGTACTATAAGTACTTAATTTTTGTATGGTGAATTACTACTGTGGAATTTCAATATTCATTTTAGTTCCTATTTTGAAAATTTCTACCCTTAACAATGTCATTTGTATAATCTCTCTACCCCCAAAAAAACCCACAACAAAAAAATGATCACCATAACACAAAAGTTTTTCAAAAAGTAAATGCATGGAAATTATCTGTATTGATTAAAAAGAGATCCAATCACTTCAGGTTTCAGATTTGTAGGTGGCAAGATGAAAATTTCTTTCTTTCTTTTTTTTTTTTTTTGAGACAGAGTTTCGCTCTTGTCTCCCAGGCTGGAGAGCAATGGCACGATCTTGGCTCACTGCAACCTCCACCTCCTGGGTTCAAGGGATTCTCCTGCCGCAGCCTCCCCAGTAGCTAGGATTACAGGCATACACCACCATGCCCCGCTAATTTTTGTATTTTTAGTACAGATAGGGTTTCACCATGTTGGCCAGGATGGTCTCGAACTCCTGACCTCAGGTAATCCACTCGCCTCAGCCTCCCAAAGTGCTGAGATTACAGGTGTGAGCTACTGCGCCTGGCCGGAAATTTCTTTATGTAGATTAAAGGGCCTGAAATTTGTGTTTCCTATAGGGTGGAAGGCCTCCATGGCTCCACATGGAAGAAGACTGCAGAGGGATTGCAAAAGAGAGTCAACATTTTTTTTTTTTTTGAGACAGTCACTCTGTTGCCCAAGCTGGAGTGCAGTGGCATGATCTTGGCTCACTGCAACCTTCGTCTCCTGGGTTCAAGTGATTCTCATACCTCAGCCTCCCAAGTAGCTGGGAATACAGGCATGTGCCACCATGGCTGGCTAATTCTTGTATTTTTAGTAGAGATGGGGTTTCACCATGTTGGCCAGGCTGGTCTTGAACTCCTAGGCTCAAGGGATCCACCTTTTGGCCTCCCAAAGTACTGGGATTACAGGCGTGAGCCACCACACCCAGCCATACTTTCAATAGTAGGTTTAGATCTATTGTATTGAGCAAAAAAAGTTCTCAACTATAGCCTCGACATTTTGTACTTGACAGGTGTGGTGGTTCACACCTGTAATCCCAGCACTTTGGGAAGCTGAAGAGGGAGGATGGATTGAGGCCAGGAGTTTGAGACCCGCCTGGGCAACATAGTGAAGCCCCCATCTCGACATAAAATTAAAAAATTCTCCAGGTGTGGTGGCCCGTACCTGTAGTCCTAGCTACTCGGAAGGCTAAGGCAAAAGATTGCTCGAGCCCAGGAGTTGGGGGCTGCAGTGAGCTATGAGTCCAGGAGTTGGGGGCTGCAGTGAGCTATGATTGTGCCACTGCATTCCAGCCTGGGCATCAGAGACAGACCCTGTCTGTAACAAATAAAAATATAAAAATTCTGTACCTTACAGCATGGTAGAGAAAACCATGGCTTGGACTTTGAGGACTATTGTTTGTTTTTTGAGACAGAGTCTCATTCTGTCACCCAGACTAGAGTGCAGTGGCACGCTCATGGCTCACTGTAGCCTCAACCTACTGGGCTCAAGTGATCTTCCCACCTCAACCTCCTGAGTAGGTGGGACTACAGGTGCGAGCTACCATTCCTGGCTAATTTTATTGTATTTTTTGTGGAAACAGTTTCGCCACGTTGCCCAGACTGGTCTCGAACTCCTGGGCTCAAGCAGTCTGCCTGAGTCAGCCTCCTAAAGTCGTAGATTACAGGCATGAGCCACTGCGGCTGGCCCTATTGTTACTAATACTCCACATAACCATAAAAAGACTTTGATATGGCTATTAGAGAATGTTTGATTTTTAAACAGGACTACGTTCATATGATTGATCATTAGGGATTTAAATCTGAAAACTAAATAAAATGACTTCTCATTCCTTGGGCCTGGCAGGAGTTTAAAAGTGTTTCTTTCTATAGTAAATGCTTTTGTCCTTCAAAGGCCTCTACTAGGAATCTATGGGTGTATTTCCCATGACTGAGACAATGTATTTTCCTCTTGGTGACATTTCCACCACTAATAGGATTTTCCATGGCCCACTCCACAGGGACATTTTTCTCGTGGGGCCCCATTGTGCCTCTTGGTCAGGATTTTAAATGGCTCCGGACTCTGGGGCCTTCATGTGATCTGCAGGAAATACTCAAGCAACATTGGGCCTGACAAACTCATGAATGTAGGCTGATCCCAAAGTATCAACAACCCCTTCTCCATGCCTGCCTTTTCAGGAGCTAGTCATCTCTTCTTTGTCTTTCTTGATTTCTAGGTGAGATTTGGTTAATGCACTGTCTCTTTAATTACAGGTGAACATATTAGACTTTCTGAGAGGTCCCACTAAGTCCTCCCTCCCAACCTGAGGTTTTCCCCGCCCTCTTTCTCTGGAGGACTCCACAGCACAGCCATCTGTATAGTCATCTTCACTATCTATTTACCTTTTAAAATACTTAATGGAGACTAGGGGCTCAAGACGCATGTATTGGCTGGGCTCGGTGGCTCATGCTGTGTCCGGAATTGGTGGGTTCTTGGTCTCACTAACTTAGAGAATGAAGCCGCGGACGCTCGCGGTGAGTGTTACAGCTCTTAAGGTGGTGCGTCTGGAGTTTGTTCCTTCTGATGTTCAGATGTGTTGAGAGTTTCTTTCTTCTGGTGGGTTCGTGGTCTCGCTGGCTCAGGAGTGAAGCTGCAGACCTTCGCAGTGAGTGTTACAGCTCTTAAGGCGGCGCGTCTGGAGTTGTTTGTTCCTCCTGGTGGGCTCGTGGTCTCGCTGGCTTCAGGAGTGACGCTGCAGACCTTCCCAGTGAGTGTTATAGCTCATAAAGGCAGTGTGGACCCAAAGAGTGAGCAGCTGGAAGATTTATTGCAAAGAGCGAAAGAACAAAGCTTCCACACTGCGGAAAGGGACCCAAACAGCTTGCCAGTGCTGGCTCAGGCAGCCTGTTTTTATTTTTATCTGGCCCCACCCACATCCTGCTGATTGGTAGAGTCCAGTGGTCTGTTTTGACAGGGCGCTGATTGGTGCGTTTACAATCCCTGAGCTAGATACAAAGGTTCTCCAGGTCCCCACCAGATTAGCTAGATAGTGTCCACACAAAGGTTCTCCAAGGCCGCACCAGAGTAGCTAGATACAGTGTCGATTAGTGCATTCACAAACCCTGAGCTAGACACAGGGTGCCGATTGGTGTATTTACAATCCCTGAGCTAGACATAAAGATTCTCCATGTCCCCACCAGACTCAGGAGCCCAGCTGGCTTCACCCAGTGGATCCCGCACCGGGGCTGCAGGTGGAGCTACCTGCCAGTCCCGGGTCCGTGCGCCCGCCGCACTCCTCAGCCCTTGGGTGGTCGATGGGACTGGGCGCGGTGGAGCAGGCGGTGGCGCTCTTCAAGGAGGCTCGGGCCGCACAGGAGCCCATGGAGGGGATGGGAGGCTCAGGCATGGCGGGCTGCAGGTCCCGAGCCCTGCCCCGCGGGAAGGCAGCTAAGGCCCAGTGAGAAATCGAGCGCAGCGCCGGTGGACTGGTACTGCTGGGGGACCCAGTACACCCTCCGCAGCCGCTGGCCCAGGTGCTAAGCCTCTCATTGCCCGGAGCCGGCAGGGCCCGCCGGCTGCTCCGAGTGTGGGGCCCGCCAAGCCCACGCCCACCCGGAACTCCAGCTGGCCCGCAAGCGCAAGCGCCGCGCGCAGCCCCGGTTCTCGCTCGTGCCTCTCCCTCCAAACCTCCCCGCAAGCTGAGGGAGCGGGCTCCGGCCTTGGCCAGCCCAGAAAGGGGCTCCCACAGTGCAGCGGTGGGCTGAAGGGCTCCTCAAGTGCCGCCAAAGTGGGAGCCCAGGCAAAGGAGGCGCCGAGAGTGAGCCAGGGCTGTGAGGACTGCCAGCACGCTGTCACCTCTCAATGCCTGTAATTCTAGCACTTTAGGAGGCCGGAGTAGGCGGATAACTTGAGGTCAGGAGTTTGAGACCAGCCTGGCCAACATGGTGAAACCCCGTCTCTACTAAAAATACAAAAAAATAGCGCCCCGGAAGAGCCTCGTCCTGGGCAGCGGTGGCATGGCGGTCGCTGTGATGGCCACAGGGCTGGGCCGCTGACCGCTGGGCTAGGAGAGGGCCCAGCGCCCCGAATCTTGGTGGCCGCTGCTGGAGCGCCGCCTGCGCCATGGCCACCTCCGCTGCCTCCTTGGAGCGTTTCAAGAAGCTGCACGAAATCTTCTGAGGCCTCCATGAAGACCTACAAGGGGTGCCTGAGCGGCTGCTGGGGACGGTGGGGACCGAAGATAAGTTGATCAGGGATTTTGATGAAAAGCAACAGGAAGCAAATGAAATGCTGGCGGGGATGGAGGAGGAGCTACGTTATGCACCCCTGTCTTTCCGTAAGCCCATGATGTCTGAGCTTCGAAACTACCAGAAGGCCTTGCCAAACTCCATCAGGAGGTGAGAAGCACGCCTCTGACAGCCACACCAGGAGGGCGAGGAGACATGAAATATGGCATATATGCTGTAGAGGATGAGCATATGAATTGGCTACAGTCTCAAAGGGCAATGCTTCTGCAAGGCCCTGAAAGCCTGAACTGGGCCACCCAAAATATTGAACGTTCTCATCAGATTGCCACGGAGACTGACCAGATTCGCTCAGAAACCACAGAAGAGCTGGGGGAACAACGAGACCATTTAGAACGCACCAAGAGTAGACTGGTAAACACAACTGAAAACTTGAACAAAAGTCAAAAGATTCTCCGTTCAATGTCCAGAAAAGTGACAACCAACGAGCTGCTGCTTTCCATCATCATCTTACTGGAGCTCGCCATCCTGGGAGGCCTGGTTTACTAGATTCTTTCGCAACCATTGAACTTCCTGTAGGAAAGGGTTTATGGACCAGAACTTTCACCTTGTGAATGCATTGATGTTAGGGATGTGGATGGAATAAGCATATTGCTGCTGAGGGCTAACAGTTCAGGCATGCATTGTGTAGCCAGGCTGTGGGAGGAGGCAGGAAAGATGGAAAGCCACTTAAATGTGAAGGAACAGTAATAAGACCAGTATGATATATCAAGGTAATAAATGCTGTTTATGACTTCTTTTAAAAAAAAATACAAAAACTAGCTGGGCAAGGTGGCACAGGCCTGTAAGCCCAACTACTGGGGAGGCTGAGGCAAGAGAATCACTTGAACCCAGGAGGTGGAGGTTGCAGTGAGCCAAGATCGCGCCACTGCACTCCAGCCTGGGTGACAGCGAGATTCTGTTTCAAAAAAAAAAAAAAAAGATGCATGTATCTATGCTAAAGTTTTTGCATGATGGTTTATTTAGAATATAACATATACAGACTCATTGCCTCTACTGAAATTTTGACAGGAAGGGTCCCAATTAATATCCTATAACATCCATAAATGCCTGTATATGCGTAGCAAATCTCTGGCTTCTTTTGGGAAGAAACTGGCTCTTCCTCTGGGAAGAGAAGCTGCAGGGGCCGAGGTCAGGGGCAGAACTATATTTATCTTATTGATATCCCTTTTTACTGTTTGCATGTACTATGCGCACGTACTACTTTAAAAAAATTCAAATAAATTGAAGAGAAAAATATATAAATAAGGAGAAGATAACTTCTGCATAAATGGATATTAATATCATGCTCTTGGTTGGGAAAATTTGTCATTGTAGAATTGTTCAGTCCTCCAAAGTTAATCTATAAATGTGGTGCAATACTAATAAAAATCCTATCAAGATTTTTTCAAGAATTTGACAAATAAATGCTAAAATATTTGTGAATAAATAAACCTCCACACACTAGCTAATATAATCGAAAAAGAATTGTCTATATTATTATTATATATATGAGAATTATATAAAGAATTGAAAACGAAAAGAGGAAAGAATTGCCTATCAATATAAAGACACAGTATCCAGCCAACAAAATTGTAAATTTCTGTATTTTGGGTAGTGGGCATAGAGAAAGAGCAAGGGGATGGAGAGAGTCAAGGCACAGAGCCAGGAATGGTACAGAACGGAGTGTGGGCTGGGAGCGGTGGCTCATGCCTATAATCCCAGCACTTTGGGAGGCCAAGGCCGGAAGATCACTTGAGGTCAGGAGTTCGAGACCAGCCTTGCCAACATGGTGAAAACCTGTCTCTCCTAAAAATACAAAAATTAGCCGGGCATGGTGGCACGTGCCTTTAGTCCCAGCTGCTTGGGAAGCAGAGGCATGAAAATTGCTTAAACCTGGGACGCAGAGATTGCAGTGAGCTGAGATCATGCCACTGCACTGCAGCTTGGGTGACAGAGCAAGACTCTGAAAAAAAAAAAAAAAGAACGGAGTATGCATGATAGCTGAATCACCTGGGGGTGGCATGACAAATCCTAGGGGAAATGGTCATTTAGTGAAAATGGAAAAATGGCTTGCTTCATGGAAGAGAAAATAAATTATGTCTCTACTATACACACCTTATAAAAAATAAGCCTTAATTAGGTTAAAAGTGTGAAAGATGAAAACAATATATTTATTTATTTATATTTGTTTTGAGAGGGAGTCTTGCTCTGTCACCCAGGCTGGAGTGTGATGGTGCCATCTTGACTCACTACAACCTCTGCCTCCCAGGCTCAAGCGTTCTCATGAATCAGCCTCCTGAGTAGCTAGGATTACAGACACCCACCACCCCGCCCAGCTAATTTTTGTATTTTTCGTAAAGACAGGGTTTCACCATGTTGGCTGGGCTGGTCTCAAACTCCTGACCTCAAGTGATCCGCTGGTGAGATTGAGAATCTCTTTATGAAAATTCCTACTCATAGCCTTTGACTATTTTCCTTTAGGGTTTCCTGTTTTATCTTGCTGATTTTGATTTTCAGAATTTTTTTTTTTTTGAGACAGCCTCACTCTGTTGCCCAGGCTGGAGTGCAGCGGCTCGATCTCGGTTCACTGCAACCTCCACCTCCCGGGTTCAAGTGATTCTCGTGCATCAGCCTCCTGAGTAGCTGGGATTACAGGCGCCCGCCATCATGCAGGGCTAATTTTTGTGTTTTTAGTAGAGACAGGGTTTCACCATGTTGGCCAGGCTGCTCTCAAATTCCTGACCTCAGGTGATTCACCTGCCTCGGCCTCCCAAAATGTTGGGATTACAGGCGTGAGCCACCGTGCCCGGCCTGCAGAAGTTCTTTGTAGCTATTTATCCCTTTATTGCTTTTATATATTGTATTTCTTTCCAGTCTGTTACCTATGTGTTAACGTGGTCTATTCTATCTTTGAACAAAACTATTTAATTTGGGTGTACTCATATTCATCTGTGAATTGAGGATCTTGTTTAAGAATCTTTTCCACTCTGATGTTTTAAAAATATATTTTTTTAAAAAATTGGTTTTGGCTGGGCATGGTGGCTCACACCTGTAATCCCAGCACTGTGGGAGGCCAGAGCAGAAGGATCGCTTGAGCCCAGGAGTTTGAGACCAGCTTGGGCAACATAGTGAGACTTCATCTTTATTTAAAAAAAAAAAAAAAAATTGGCCTGGCAGGGTGGCTCATGTCTGTAATCCTAGCATTTTGGGAAGTTGAGACGGGTGGATCACCTGAGGTCAGGAATTCAAAACCAGCCTGGCCAAGGTGGTGAAACCCTGTCTCTACTAAAAATACAAAAGTTAACTGGGCTTGGTGGTCGGTGCCTGTAATCCCAGCTACTCAGAAGGATGAGGCAGGAGAATCACTTGAACCTGGGAGGCAGAGGTTGCAGTGAGCCGAGATCATGCCATTGCACTCCAGCCTAGATGACAAGAGTGCAACTCCGTCTCAAAAAATATATAAATAAAAATAAAAAATCTTTTTAGGCCATGCACAGTGGTTCATGCCTGTAATCTCAGCAATTTGGGAGGCTGAGGCAGGAAGATCACTTGAACCCAGGAGTTTGAGACCAGCCTGGGCAACACAGGGGGACATCATCTGTATCAAAAATAGAGGTTAGTCTAGTGTGGTGGCACACATCTGTGGTCCCAGCTACCCAGGAGACTGAGGCAGGAAGATGGTTTGAGCCTGGGAGGTCGAGGCTGCAGTGAGCTGTGATCAGACCACTGCACTCCAGCCTGGGCGACAGACTGAGAACCTGTCTCAAAAAAAAAAAAAAAAAAAGATTCTTTTAATTTGTACAGGATAATGGAAGGGCTTTTATTGGAAACCAGAAGACCTGGCTCCACTATTCAGTAGCTATCTGACCTCCATGTTAGAATCTGGCTTCTGTAAGCCTATTTCTTCATCTGTGAAAAGCTGCCTACCTCAGTGTCAGTGTAAAGAACAAACCAAAAATACTCAGTGAAATGTAGTGTTATAAACAAAAACCTAAGGATTTATTAAAACTCTTCTTTTGATGTGAAATAGCAGCTCTCCTAATCATTTTCTTAAATGGATTTATAAAACTGAATTCACACATAACTTTAAAGAGAAACGTGGTATTTAAGAAAAAAATCTATTTCTTGGTCAGTTACTTTCAAACAATGTAGGAGGTGGAATGTGTATATTAGAAGATTCTGGAGAATTTAAAGATATTAAGGAATGACAGTTGGCTATAAGCCAGGCTTTATTTGCTCTTTAGAATAAACTCAGTATTTCCCTCAGAGAGAAATGTTCATCGTTTCAGGACAAGTGTTATTTATCACATTACAAAAAAACTCGAACATGTAAAATTTTTAATGTATGTTACGTTATTTTAACCAGCAAAAAAAAATGTATGGAAATGTAACTTTGCACATAAAAATGATTCAATTATCAAAAAAGGACATCCTATTTCAAATTCACCATAAACATTTTTGGCTGGGTGCGGTAGCTCACACCTGTAATCCCAGCACTTTGAGAGGCTGAGGCAGGCGGATCACGAGGTCAGGAGA
Organism: Pongo pygmaeus; assembly: GCF_028885625.2. Lineage (NCBI taxonomy): Eukaryota > Metazoa > Chordata > Mammalia > Primates > Hominidae > Pongo > Pongo pygmaeus. The sequence continues at coordinate 196,865,180 of NC_072376.2, forward strand.
TCGAGACCATCCTGGCTAACACGGTGAAACCCCATCTCTACTAAAAATACAAAAAAAAATAAATAAATAAACAAAATTATGCAGGTGTGGTGGCGGCGCCTGTAATCCCAGCTACTTGGGAGGCTGAGGCAGGAGAATGGCATGAACCCAGGAGGCGGAGCTTGCAGTGAGCTGAGATCACACCACTGCACTCCAGCCTTGGCGACAGAGCGAGACTCTATCCCAAAAAAAATAAGTCCCTCTTTTCCCTGATAATTCTTTGTCTGGAAATCTACATTATGTGATAAATAGCCACTCCAACCTTCTTATGCTTATATTTTGTGCCTATCGCTTTCCATCCATTTACTTTCAACCTATCAGTTTTTGTATTTAAACAGCATCATTGATAGACAGCATATAATTGCCTTACTTTTTAATGCATTCTGAGAGTCCTTGCATTTTAATTGGAGTTTTTAGTTTATTCAAATGTAATGTAATGATTGCTATGGGCAAATTTAGCAAAACCTCTGAGTTGCTTTTTTGTGGTTGCCCAAGGGATGACAATAAACAACCTTAACTTTTCATACTGTTTTTAAAGTTAATATTGTGCCACATCACATAAAATACAAGCCCCTTGCACTCTACTTGTACTTTAAGCTATAGTTGCCAAATGCCTCACATTTCCATGTTATAAATTTCATTACAGGGTTTGTTACAATTTTTGCTTTGAACAGTCACGTGTTTTAAAGAAATGATGAGGAAGAGGAGTCTTTTATATTTACCCACATATTTACCTTTGTGAGCCTCTTCCTTCCTTCCTGAACATTCAGGTTTCCATCTGGTGTTATCTCCCTTCTGTCTAGAGAACTTCATTCGGCATTTCTTGTAGCACAGGTCTGCTAGTGACAGATTCTACGTTTTCAGTAAAAATGTATTTAATTTGCCCTCATTATTGCACGATATTTTCATTTCATCTGTAAGATTATTTCCAGATAAAGGGTTGATGTTTTCTTTTTTTTTTTTCAGGGCTTTAAATATGTCATTTCACTTGATTCTGATGAGAAGTCAATGGCATTTCAAACCTTTGTTCCCCTCATAAAATGTCATTTTCCTTTGGTTACTTTAAAGATATTCTTTTTATTTTTCCTTTTCAATGGTTTGGCTCTGTTTTGTTTTTGTTTGTTTTTTGTTTTTGTTTCTGAGATGAAGTCTTGCTATGTTGTCCAGGCTGGTCTCAAACTCCTGGGCTCAAGTGATCCTTCCACCTCAGCCTCCTGAGTAGCTGGGACTACAGGTGCACGCCACTGTACCCAGCCTCATTTTTGAAATTTAAATACAAAAAGTGAGCACTGGCTTTTTAAAAACATACACACAGGCCGGGCATGGTGGCTCATACCTGTAATCCCAGCACTTTGGGAGGCAGAGGTGGGTGAATCACCTGAGGCCAAGAGTTTGAGGCCAGCCAGGCCAACATGGCAAAACCCCATCTCTACTAAAAATACAAAAAATTAGCTGGGCATGGTGGTGGTGCCTGTAATCCCAGTTACTTGGGAGTCTGAGGCAGGAGAACTGCTTGAACCTGGGAGGTGGAGGTTGCAGTGAGCCGAGATCACGCCACTGTACTCCAGCCTGGGCGAGGGAGTGAGACTCTGTCTCAAAAAACAAACAAATAAAACATACATACAAGTCTAACAGCCAAAATGCACAGAGGAAATGATCTCCCACTCTATCCTCCAAGGTTCCCATTCTGTGGTTGAATTTGCTGCCGGTGTTCCTCCTTTACAACATACACAGAAATCCACAGCATCCACTTTACACTACAGCTGTAATGCGTTTTGTCTGCTTCATGCCGTGTGCACATCCTTCCTCATTCTGATTGATGGTCAAGGATACATCCGTCCACTAGCATCAGTTCCTGCCCTACAATGGGATAGTGAGGAGATCAACCAGTTAGGAAAAATCTAGTAAAAGGGGTAGGGTGGCTAGAGATGGAGTAACCCTCTGTACTGATGTACTGTGGTATCTGAGTGAGGAGAGAAAAAACAGGGCAGAAAAGCATGGAGGGCACAGTTGCAAGTTGGGAGTTTCTCGGTGAAACACTGTGAGGAGGATTCTCCTGATCTGCTTTAGATAGATCAAAGTGCCAAAGTAAAGAAAAAAAATCCAAATAATCAGCAGTCTAGAGACCTGACTTTCAAACTTCTCCCAGCAAGATGGCTCATATATGGCAGTAACAATCTAGATCTCTCCAGGAGTGAAGGGAGAGCCTGTGGTAGGCCCCGTGGTAGGCCCTAGAAAGTAGCCGCTGCTGCTTCTGGTTGCTGCTGTTGTTCCACTTGCGACTCAGTCTCAAAGACAACAGCACAGCCAGGAGTATAAAGGAAGTGGTTGCAATCCACAGGCTGTTCTGGAAAATCTGGGTATCTTTTCAGCCACGAAGAGGAAGAGATCAGAAATGGACCCAGCTACAGACCAGAGCTCTTTGGGAGCATCTCCATTTGACGCCATTGTCATGATGGGTCTCATTTAGCTCCTTGTGGCTCCTATTCCACCCCCTCCTCAGTCTCCTCTATGTTGCCTTTTGGGCGCAATTTGGGGACAGGGATACCCCTGTGCCATGGCAGCAGCAAATAATGGGCATCCATTTTCTCTTTCCTTTCTGGAACCCTATACATGTTAGATCTTTTTGTATTGTCCTGTCTCTTAGGCACCGTTCCTTATTTTATTTTCCTCTCTCATCTTCAGATTGAATAATTTCTATTGCTTTACCTTCAAATTCACAGATACTTTCTTCCGTTATTTCTATTCTGATCTTTTTTTTTTTTTTTGAGACAGAGTTACCCTCTTGTTGCCCAGGCTGGAGTGCAATGGCGTGATCTCTGCTCACTGCAACCTCCCCCTCCTGGGCTCAAGCGATTCTCCTGCCTCAGCCTCCTGAATGGCTGGGATTATAGGCATGCGCCACCACACCCAGCTAATTTTGTATTTTTAGTAGAGATGGGGTTTCTCCATGTTGGTAAGGCTTGTCTCAAACTCCCAACCTCAGGTGATCCACTGGCCTCCACCTCCCAAAGTGCTGGGATTACAGATGTGAGCCACTGCACCCGGCCTCTATTCTGATCTTAAGGCTATCCAGCAAAAATTTCATTTTAAGTATTATATTTTCAATGTTAGCATTAACCTTTGGTTCCTTTTTATGGTTTCTTTTTCTCTTCTGTGATTTCCTATCTTTTCATTCATTATGAGTATATTTTCCTCTAAATCCTTGGGCATAGTTTCGACAGCTGCTCTAAAATTTTTATCTCTAATTCCAACATCTGGTTCATCCTGGGATAACTGATTGACTTTGAGTCACATTTTCTTATATTTTCGTATGCTCAGTAACTTTAGATTCTATCCTGGACACTTGGATGAACTCAAACTTCTCAGTTCAGTTATTTAAGCCTTATATGGGCTGCTTGGAGTCTGCTGTGCACATGTGTAGTTTAGGTTCGGCAAGAAATTTGGGCAGTTTCTATACAGTCTTTCAGGCTCCTCCTTTGTGAATCTCTCTTTTCTGTGATTTCTCCTCTACTTCCCATTGCTGTGTGTTTGCATCCCTCCTCCTCACCTCTTTGGTGAGGCCAGGTGGGGCCTGCACTTGGAAATAGAGAACCACCACGGGTGCAGGCTTTGTAGTATCAAGAGGATGAGGTCGCTCCTGGTTCCTGAGGGAGGACGTGACTGGTGTGGATGAATAATCCCATAAACTGTCAGGGAACTAAAGCCTGTGACTCAGGAATAAGCAGGAAATGTGCCTGATCCTTGAGCTAAGGAGCGGAGTGTGGACAGGAACTTGTAGTTAGGCCATTCAAGGGCCTCCTGATTTTACCAGATATCAAGGCAATGCATGGTATTAACTTTAGACCATACACCACCCTGTGGTTGTCCTGGACTCCAACCTCTGGCTCTTCAAGCCAGTAAGTCTGCAAGTTTGAAAGTTATAGTCATTCCACAGGGTACTGATGAGGGCCTGCCCCCAGGCTAAATGACATTCTTATATGATGAAACTCATGAACTGCTATTTCCTTCTTCCAAGTGTGGACTCCCGTCCAGAATTTGCCTTCTTTTTCTTGCTCTCCAGTGCCTTTTGGTAGATTTTAAAATTCTGTTCAGAATGTATAGCTGTTATTTGCAGGAACACTGATCTGACAGGAGCTATCTGGCCATTATAGGAAGCAGAACCTTCAAAGCTCCTTCTTCATCTGGGCTGCTTAGAGTCTGCCCTACACATGTGTAGTTCAGGTAAACTGCTTTGGACACAAGCAGCTTAACCACACAACTGAAGGAATTATCAGGTGTGACTAATTATAACAGGAATTGGCATGGAGTCTCTGGAATAATAACACATGAGAACATTATCCCACAGCTGAAATCCCTAACTGGAGGGCTCATAAAAAATTGTTGCATAAAACATTTAAATTTTGATTTAGTACAAATTTAGATTCCATACAAATAATTCATCAAACTTGAGTTGAGCTTGGAATATATCAGATAAAATCCAAGAAAAAAGTTTTTTTGTTTTACAGTTTTTACCTACTGCTAAAGTACATATGGGGGAAAATTATGGCTATCATTTGATAATGCAGTCCTATATCTCTTCTTAAATACCTACCATCTTTCATTAGCCTTGCTTGACTTTTACCAATTTTAATCTCTCTTTAATTCTGCCGTCATTGCCAATTTGCTTTTATTTATACTTATGCTCATAAGCATTTCCCTAACATGTGTCATGTCCCTATAAAGACTATAAATGTCTCATGGACAAAGACCAAAGCCTTGATTTCATTTAAACCTCGACACCGCAGATACTCACATATGTTGATTATTCTTTTTCAGTGAATCCTATCAAGACTCAGATGGACAAATTGGGCTTTAAAAAAAATCTCTTCAGTACTAGGTATATGGTTGTTTCCTTTGGTGATCCCAGAAGGCCTCACAAGACTCAATAGCAGGTTATAAATTAATACGTGGCTAAGATTAATGACAGCAAAGGATACAGAGCAAAAGCAACAGGAAAAGATGTATCAGTAGAGTCCAGAGAGGTCCAACATAGGATTCTGTTGTCCTTTGTCTGCAGCTACACAGGAATTCTCTCTCTGTCTCAGCGAACTATAGACATGTGTGGAAAGTCTCTGCCCACAGAATCCCACTTGAGTCTCAGGGTCTAAGGCTTTTGTGGGAGGCTGTTCATGTACGCATACTCTGCTATGGAATTGGCTACGGCAACCAAAACTCAGGGGCCCAATAATAAAACCAGGTGCCTATTTATCAGTCTTGGTGTTTGTGCAACGCAACCTGGTGAGCCAGTATGGAATGGTCCAATGCTCCAGGTGTATACAACAAAATCAGCATCACTAACATAAAGAACACTCCAAGGACTGCAATCCAGGGGTTGGCCAAGGTCAAAGACGGTTCCCCTGGAGACATGCAAGGGGTAAGCATCCAGAACTGCTACAGTAACTCTTTTCCTCACAAGGACCTGCGTATCCTTGCTTATCACCTAGTACTAATTCCTGGCTTACTAATAGGAATAATACAAAGCTAATGAAGTCTGGGCATGTGAGAAGATATTTAAACCTATTTTATTGCTAAATCATTCCCTCCAGTCTCTCTGCCCTACCCAACATATTCTAGCTTCCAATTTCTATCCTGGTAGATAACATTACATTTGCATTTTGTTATTCCAGAAGGTGCATAAAGTTCTTTGTTTTTTTCTTCTCTTTTCTTTTTTTTCAGATGGAGTCTTGCTCTGTCGCCAGGCCGGAGGGAAATGGCATGACCTCGGCTCACTGCAACCTCCGCCTCCCGAGTTCAAGCGACTCCCCTGCCTCAGCCTTTATGAACAGGCAACATGTAGGCAGCAGTAGTTTATGCTGCTTAGAAGAGGAGGCCTAAGAAGGATAGAGCTCAAAGTTGTAAAATCTACAGAGTTCATATCCTTGTATGATTTACATTTGTATCATTTCCCCCACACACCTGCGTTACCTCCTGGATTTTTCTATTTCATATAGCCTTAACAAGATCTACCTGTGGCCCAAGCCAAAACCCTAGATGATACCTCTTCTCCCCCATCCTCTAAATACAGTCACTAAACCCAATTGATATGAGCTCCTAAAGACGCCCTGATCTATTTCCTTCTTTCCATATGACCTCATTTTCCTCTTAACTGCTCCTTTCTCTTGCTTCTCTTCCCCTCTCCCCCAGGCCATTATTCATTTCAGCAGGGTTCTCCCTCCCATTCTTTCCTAGAAAGCCAATGCACCACACGCTGAAGAATAATTTTCCGAAAAAGATGTCTTACGTAATGAGGTATTATTACCACTTATCTCTATTTTTGATTGTTTCCTGTATGTTACAGATCTACTAATATCTATTTTACTGGAAAACAAATTAATTATATCTCAAATTGAAAAAATATGTCCTTAGGATAGAATCAATTGCTTGGAGTTCTCTCAGCCAAAGTGCAACAGAAATAATAAGAGCTGCTTCCTGTGCCTCATCCTCTCTTTGCTTTACGGCATCTGGAGTCTTCTCCCAACCCTTCTCCTTTCTCAACTGCTATGTTCAGATTCCTCTTCATTAAATATTTCTGCCAAATTTCATTCCTACAGAAAAGACCACAGTCAGAAAAGGATTCCTTGGCTAGTTAATATTTCATAGGTCCCTTCTGAGGGTGTAGACAGATGTTATAGATGGTGTTAACATATAACATCAATCTAAATTTGAATTTTAAAACATCTGATTCATAAAAGTGATAAGAATTGTTCCATCTGAACCTAAAATACTCAAGTGAGATCCTGCAAAAATTGTTAAAGCTCTTAGCAGCAAGTTGAGGGCTATACTGAATGAGAAGAGGGTTACCTAGAACTTCTCTTAAACTGCTAAAAAATTTTCACAAAAAATGTGTTTCTAAGCCAAAACTGCCTAGATTAATTCCTAAAGTGAGAAGTCTCCAGAAGCTTCAAATTTACCAACTGTGGTATTTCTTCACTTTAATTTGCGTAATAATTTATGTGTTATTAGAATGCTGGTATACTAAGACCAGACATGACTAATAAGTAAAAAAAATTATCATAAAAGTGAACTAAATCCAAATATTTGGTGTATCTACTTATCTACTCTTTTCCTGGTAGATAATAATATTACATTTGCATTTTGTTATTCCAGAAAGTGCATAAAGTTCTTTGTTTCTTTTCTTTTTTTTTTTTTTGAGACGGAGTCTCGCTCTGTCGCCAGGCTGGAGTGCAATGGCGCGATCTCGGCTCACTGCAACCTCTGCCTCCCGGGTTCAAGCGATTCCCCTGCCTCAGCCTTCCAAATAGCTGGGACTACAGGCACGCGCACATCACGCAATTTTTTGTATTTTTTTTAGTAGAGATGGGGTTTCACCATGTTGGCCAGGATGGTCTCGATCTCCTGACCTCGTGATCCACCCGCCTTGGCCTCCCAAAGTGCTGGGATTACAGGCATGAGCCACCGCACCCACCCAGTTCCTTGTTTCTTTTATATTTTAGATGAAGCATAAATTTTTGTTAAAATAATACATATACCAAAAAAAGAAAAACAAATGTGCAAAAGGATAAATGAAGCCTCTAGATATTGCCAGACTATTTTTCCAGAGATATTTAATCTGAATACAAAGTTAACATTGTTTAGGATATCCTAAATGTAATATCATATAACGAAGTCACTTGGCTTTTTGAAATTATTTTTTAATCAACATGCTAATTATCAAGTCAAAGACTAGGTTAGATATGCTATTGTTCTAACCCTGTATTACAACTATACACACACACACACACACACACACACATATATGTGCACACACACATACACACACACTGTTTTTTTTTTTAGACAGTCTCTCACTCTGTCGCCCAGGCTGGAATGCAGTGGCGCGATCTCAGCTCACTACAAGCTCTGCCTCGTGGGCTCAAGCAATTCTCCTGCCTCAGCCTCCTGAGTAGCTGGGATTATAGGTGCCTGCCAGTGCACCCACCTAATTTTTGTATTTTAGTAGAGGTGAGGTTTCGTCAGGTTGGCCAGGCTGGTCTCAAACTCCTGACTTCAAGTGATCCACCTGCCTTGGCCTCCCAAAGTGCTGGGATTACAGGCGTGAGCCACCACACCTGGCCAGCAACTATATTTTTTGTTATTAAAAAAAAAATCACAAATAGTATCCATAAATAAAATTTGTATATCTCAGTCCCTAAATTTTAATTTTAATGTTCTACCATCATCAGTAAGGGCTCAAATAATCATTTCTTTCTCTGATTCTTCTATTTCCCCTTACTATATAGCTTTTTAGCTTCTAATACTTCTCATATAATTTTCCCCCATATCTTTTATATCTTTGTTTTTAATCTAATTTTAGTACTTACTTTAGCCAGATACCAGAAGAAAACATGTGTTCTGTCACTTCAGGCACTTTTTCGAAGTCTTTTCCCTGAAGATATCATTTCTGTGATGAAAAGATGTTGTACTAAAATATCTGCAATGTACAGTATAGTTAGAACAAGAAAATGAAAGTACATCTAGACTGCAGTTAATGAACACTACCTATGTTTTCTCAAGGTAACAACAGAGAAAAAGAAATAAAATAAGATAAATTATTTGTATTAAATGAATATTTTCATTTTCAAAATTTCGGTCTCATTTTATAGAACTGGCACATTTAAAATTACCCGATTTAGCAAAATAAGATTTAAATACAATCTTCCAGAAACATATGTATTGTGTAAAGTGAGATATACTGGTTTCATGTATAAAACAGTCAGAGAATGTCAATTTATGGAAATAAATAATTTTTAAATATCTGTTACCCTTACTGGGCATGATGGCTCATGCCTATAATCCCAGCACTTTGGGAGGCCGAGGCGGGTGGATCACGAGGTCAAGAGATCGAGACCATCCTGCCCAACATGGTGAAAACCCGTCTCTACTAAAAAATGCAAAAATTAGCTGGGTGTGGTGGCGTGCGCCTGTAGTCCCAGCTACTTGGGAGGCTGAGGCAGGAGTATTGCTTCAACCCAGGAGGCAGAGGTTGCAGTGAGCTGAGATCACACCACTGCACTCCAGCCTGGTGACAGAGTGAGAGTCGTCTCAAAAAAAAAAAAAAAAAAAAAAAAAAACCTGTTACCCATGAAAGATAATCAATACCTATCAAATATTGGATTAAATTAACCATGCTAAGAGCAATTAATGTAACAATAGCTCACATAAGACCTCATTAAATAATCAAGTACTTCAAATAAATGATAGATTTAGCAAAAATCACCTAGCCGATAGCATTAGTTTCATTTTTAAAAGACTATTCTTTAGCTAGTGCTGAAAGCATAAGGCATTGATCCTTTAAAATAAGAGTAAAGGATACACAGTTTCTAGTACTTTTGACTGGGTGGTTACTTGAAACATTATTCTTCAGGAAATTCTAATTTTCCTTCAGAGATGTTAAATTTGCTGCAAGACTTCACAGAAAAATATTTTATGATATCCAAGTTCTTAATTTTTTCCCATGGGCCCGCTTCTCCCTTCAATAATTGTCAGCCAGAAAAAAGATAATTATTTGTTTAACTCTTAAACTTTTAGGTATATACTTATTTTATGGATTGTTATACGACACTGGGCAAGCTAACTTCTCTGGGTCCCAATACTATCACCTGTAAAAAAGCTGGTCTGTAGGTGATCTGTAATAGTGATCTCCATCCTCTTTCCCATCCCTACATAGATGATGGTTAGGATAAACTACCATCAGCAGCACTGGGTCCTCCAGCTACCCAGTTGGGCTGCCTGTTGCCTGCTCTTCCTTCCTTTGGAGAAATCGTTGATCTAAGATAACTTCAGCATTAAAAAATTACGAGTCTAGAGTGATCATGAGATTGAAAACAACTATCTGAAATCATGCAACCTTGAGATGCATTTTCTTTTTGAGACAGGGTCTCTCTCTATTGCCCAGGCTGGAGTGCAGTGGTACGATCCTAGCTCACTGCAGCCTCAAACTCATGGGCTCAAGGGATCCTCCTGCCTCAGCCTCCCAAGTAGCTGATACTATAGGTACACACCACTGCACCCAGCTAATTTTTTAATTTTTTGCAGAGACAGGATCTCTCTGCTACTTAAGCTGTTCTCACGTTCCTGTTCTCAAGTGATCCTCCTACCTTGGCCACCCAAAGTCTGGGGTTGCACGTGAGCCACAAGGCCGGCCTTTTTTCTTTTTTTTTTTTAAATGAAAACATCTTTTTTGCAAGGTTCTTAGTAAAAATAATTATCATAATAATACATATAAAGGAAGGGTGAAGGCTGTGCCACCAGAACTTTCAATACATTCCCTTCCTGCCACTCACTTCCATTTGATGAAATCAATAGGAAAATTGCTGTACAACAAAGAATAGCATCTGACAGGCACTGTGCCAACCTTTACCTCACACTTTGAAAGACCGGAAGAATTCAAGGCTTTAGTTTACACATGGTTTGGCTATTCTCAGACGCTAGGCAATTGTTGGGTTTCCTGATTACCTGCAAAAACATTTTCGGGTAACAGCTCATTGAGAAAAAGGGATATCTACAAAGACAGAATATGTCATTTTTTATGGATCTAGCTATTATGTTATTTGTATAGGTTGAATAATTTATATGTACTATATCAACTATTAAATTTTGGACAAATTTTTAGGCTTTGCCAGCAAAATTAGACCAAAATTTCAATTTTGAACAGAGTATAAATCTCTCTTCTCTAAATTAAAAACCCTTTCCCCTGCTTTTAGAAAACGTAATTGCATAATTCAAACTCCTTCAATACTGTGACCTAGTTCCCCCTCTTAATGTTATAAAGGGCTTATGTAACTATGGTAACTAGCCAGGGAAAATTGAATGTTTTTCTGGTCAGCAATATGCAAAGTATACCATATGTGCTATTTTTTTCTCTTTGGGATAGCTAAGGGGATATTATGTTTGCCTTTTTTCTTGGTTATGAAAATATGAGATCTTATTATACCGAATTTCCTCTTCACTACAATCCTAGTCATTCACACAAGTCCCTTCGTTAAAACGTTTTAGGATCATGTTTTGCTTTTAGTAGTCATCCTAAATGCTGAATAGTACTAGAATCTAAAGCAGTAGGATTGACTGTATACACCAGTTAAATCTGTGCAGTCTAACACATAACTCCACGTATAGGGTGATATTGCTCAGATTTCTAATATTCCTTTACAGAATCTGATATTTTCTTAACTTTGTCCTTTTTTTTTTTTTTTTTTTTTTTTATGAGATGGAGTTTTGCTCTTGCTGCCCAGGCTGGAGTGCAATGGTGCCATCTCGGCTCACTGCAATCTCCACCTCCCAGGTTCAAGCGATTCTCCTGTCTCAGCCTCTGAGTAGCTGGGATTACAGGCGCATGCCACCACGCCCAGCTAATTTTTGTATTTTTAGTAGAGATGGGGTTTCATCATATTGGTCAGGCTGGTCTCGAACTCCTGGCCTCAGGTGATCTGCCCACCTTGTGGCAAAGTGCTGGGATTACAGGCATGAGCCACCACACCTGGCCTAACTTTGTCCTTCAATCCTAGCCAAAGTGTTTTCTTAAAGCAAAAGAACTGCTAAAATGGAATTACATCTTGGAGTATATTTAGATATTGAGAAGAGGTATCTCCAGTTTGTAGTGACTTTTATATATCTTTTTATTTCTATTGAAATTTTTTCTATAATAGTGTGTATTATGTAATAAAATAATAAAAAATGCTTTAAAACTGAGTTCAGTGGAGATGCAAACTATTAGGTCTTTTTTTTTTTTGAGACAGAGTCTCATTCTGTCGCCCAGGCTGGAGTGCAGTGGCATGATCTCAGCTCACTGCAACCTCTGCCTCCCGGGTTCATGCCATTCTCCTGCCTCAGCCTCGCCAGTAGCTGGGACTACAGGCGCTCGCCACTACACCCAGCTAATTTTTTGCATTTTTAGTAGAGACGGGGTTTCACCGTGTTAGCCAGGATGGTCTCGATCTCCTGACCTTGTGATCTGCCCGCCTCGGCCTCCCAAAGTGCTGGGATTACAGGCCTATTAGGTTTTTCTTTAGTTGCTTTTTGTACTAATGAATTGATTTAAAGTTTTAGGGTTTTTCACTATAATTTAAGATGCTTCACTGGACCTTCTAGAACAAATTACACTCTAACACAGCTTCCTAGATTATTAAGGATTTATTTGCATCAGGTACAATTTCTTACAACACGCTATCAATTGGTGACTTTTTCATATGAGGATTTCTTCTTAAATTTCTCCATATTTAAAGCAGTGATTTTAAACTACTTAAATATCTTCCTCAGAAAAACATTGCTCTCTGCTTCACTGAATTAAACAGGGAATTAACTGCCTCTTACTGGTTTGGAAAAGACCTCATTAACCAAATAAAATGCATGGGATTTGCTGGATCCTGTTAAACCAAATGTGAAAGATTTAATGAGACAATAGGAAAATTTGAATTGTGTAGTTATTAAATGATAGTAAGAAAATTTGGGGAGGCAGAATACATGGTATTATGGATATGTTTAAAGAACTGTTATCTTGGCCAGGCACGGTGGCTCACGCCTGTAATCCCAGCACTTTGGGAGGCCAAGGCAGGCGGATCACTGGAGGTCAGGAGTTCGACACCAGCTTTAACCAACATGGTGAAACCCCATCTCTACTAAAAATACAAAAATTACATGCCTGTAATCTCAGCTACTTGGGAGGCTGAAGCAGGAGAATCCCTTGAACCTGGGAGGCGGAGGTTGCAAAGAGCCAAGATCGCCCCATTGCACTCCAGCCTGGGCGACGAAAGCAAGTCTCAGTCTCAAAAACAAACAAACAAAAAACAACTGTTATATTTTACCTATTCATATTATTCATATTTAAAGTATTTACAGATAAAATGATAAAAATCCAACAAGAGTGAGGGAATGTGAAGGGCTATAGATTAAATAATCTTAGCCATATGTTGCTAAATGTTGAAGCTGGGTAAACGGTATATAAGGATTTATTGTAGTATTACTTTTGCCTTTGTCTGAAAATTTCCATAAAAGTTTAAAAATATTAAAAAGTAGAAAAAAGAAAAGGATTTCATTTATTTGGTCTGACTCAAACAGAAGCTGAATTTTCTCAGCAGGCATCTTTAGGAATCTTTCACAATTACTTGCCAGTTTGTTTTCAACCAGTTTGAAGTTGTTGCTCTCCCCAAGAGACAAGTATGGAGGCATACACATTTCCTGCCAGAGACCTCTTAAAGTCACTGACTTAGAAATTCAAGGTAATCCCAGACTAATTTGGGGAGATCAGTTACTTTTTTTTTTTTAGGGTTGCTTTATGGTACATAATACACTGTAGAGCAAATAAATTGCCTTTTTGCTTTATTCACAGGATTAAATACCATAAATTAATTTCTAGTTGCTGAGAACGGGAGATTTTAAATTTTGCATTTAGAAGACAAGAAATTCAATCTGAAGAGGCCCCATATTTCCAGTTAAGTGACCACTCAGAAGGGAAGGACAGCACTCAATAACCAAGGTGAAGAGTTGGGTTTAGGGTTTGTGGCGATTTTTTTTTTCGGGGTGGCAAGAATAAGCCTTAGATTAACCTCTTAAAATAAATATAGCAAGAAAAGCATGTCTAAAATAATTCATACATATACATATATTATCATATTACAGTGTTTTACAGTTTTAGATCAGTGCCAGCAAAATATTCTTTGGATTGTTTTTGCTTTTTTACCAGCCTGTCCAACAGAATTATAAAAGGTGACAATAATGCTATAAATGTCTCCTATCCCATGCTCATCCCTCCTCTCATCTTGCTCTGTTCTGGAGTACTCTAGGTATTCTGTATCTTTGCCTTTTTCCCCTTCTAGTTTCTGAACACATTTCTTATCTACTTGCAGATCACTTATCAGACTGAATAAAATCCATAGGTACATTCGGTGTCTGACCTGTAACAAGGCACCCCACATTATTTTGGGCCTTTGATAAAGACCAGCTTATTCAAACTTGTGAGAAAACAAAAATTGCAGGGTTCAAGTAAAAACCAGTAAAATTCAGTTCTTCACAGTGGTGGTTTTTTGACAAGACCCGGCCGAAAGATTTCAAGAACAGTAAAATCCCCGAATGTTCTCAGAAATACTATCCACTGTACTGTCTGGGTTGCTTAATACTGGCCCAAACCTCAGTGTCCTAGGATAATAACCCAAGACAATTTCCCAGTCCTTTGAAATAGTTGACGTCCCAAGATGTCAAACTGCCTGGAGTGCTTTATTTTGGTTTGAAATTTAAAATTTCCTCTAGATAAAGATCTAGATTTCTCTTTCCAAGTCAAAGGCTAGTTACTATTAACAGCTGTTTCAAAAGTGCTCTAAATAGGTCACCATTCAGGTGTACCAACGCTGCAAACTGGATCTAAGAAGATCCAAATTTGTCACCACTCACTCACATTTTCTTTTTAACTCAAAGGTAGTACTCACAATTGGGCTTGTTTACATAGGCATTCCATTAAAATTCTCCATGCATTCATTCTATTTGCACCCACTTCTTTCAAAAATGTCCATCTGTAATTAAAATCAGCTCCTCTGCCTGGCATCTCGTTTACACTACACCGAAATTAAACCCCACTAGGAGATCACGTATATCATGGGGCCGAGGGCCCGCCCGCTGACTAGGTTTTTACTCGCGTCTCCTCCATGCCCCAGGTCCCCTCCGATTGCAGTCCTGGGGCAGAACTGAGCAAAAAGTCCCGTAAAGCTGGCGTGTGCCCCACTGCGCCAGGAAGCCTCACCGACGTCCTGTGCTTAAATGTTCTGACACCCCCCAAAAGCAGCTGTTTTTAAAGGCTGCCTGTGGGACCAATGCGTTGGCAGGCAGATGCCGTCCCGCATCCCCTCCCCCTAAATGACACAAAAGATTCCAGCGCAGGGGAAGGGCCACGAAACCCGCAGGGCACACGACGCCGGGGGCCGGAGGGAGCACCGCCTACCTCCCTGATCGGGCCCGGCAGGAGGCGGGCGGCAGCCCCAGGCGAGCTCGGAGGCGGCGGGAACGCAGCCGCCGCGCATGCCGGGAGCCGCCCGCCGCCCGCCGGGGCTCGCAGTCCCGAAGGCCTCGCTCCAGGTCGTCCGAAAAGGAACCGCCTGCTGCTCCTCTGCAGGCTCGCGAGGAGCCGCACTCGGACCGCCTAATGGGGAAAAAGCCGGTGTGGCCGGGCGGAGCTAGCCGAGCGGAGCTGCCCCTCCCCGCGGGGAGGACGCCACGAATGACCGAGCCGCCTACCCTCCCGGGTCCCATTCAGACGCGGGGCGCAGAAACTGGCTCCCCGGGCTTCCCCTTTAAGGGGGGCGGGGCGCGGCCTGCCGTTTGGCCGCCCCCCACACCCTCCCCCTCTAGCCCAGAGCCGGCAGACCAATCGCCCGGGCGGCGGAGCGAAGGCGGGAGAATGCGAACCCTCCGGTAGGCGGTAGGGGCGGGCCCCGGCCTTATTCGGAGCGAGCGCTGCGCAGGCGCAGAGGCGGCCGCGGGCGGAGGGGCGGGGGCAGGCTAGCGGGAGGCTCTCCGTCAGGCACGGAGGGTGACTGGGGACAGGCGGGCGGCGACGGGCTTGTCATGGGGATCCGGGCTGCGAGACGGCACTCGTAGCATCTGGGGACTCCGAGGGGGACAGGAAGTGTCAGCGCCCGGGACCCCGGCGCCGGCCCCGCCGAGGGGATCCCCACTGCTCCGGTCCTGGAGCGAGAGGGGAGAAAGGAGGGAGCCCCGGTTTCGCCCCGCCCCTGGGCTGGTGCTGCGGGGGCGGGGAGTGAGGGCTGCTCTGGGGGGAGTGGAGATCGGGGAGCGCGGCCGTGCCCTCTCGAGCGGCTGCGGGGTCCCCGCGGCGCCGGGCTGCTGAGCTGAGGGCCCGCGGCGGCCGCGGCCGGTGCATGTGCGGCTGCTGGATGCGGAGGCGGCGGCGACGGCGCGGATCGGCAGGATGTTAGGGCAGCAGCAGCAGCAACTGTACTCGTCGGCCGCGCTCCTGACCGGGGAGCGAAGCCGGCTGCTCACCTGCTACGTGCAGGACTACCTTGAGTGCGTGGAGTCGCTGCCCCACGACATGCAGAGGAACGTGTCTGTGCTGCGAGAGCTGGACAACAAATATCAAGGTAGGGGCGGCGGGGCTGCCGGCCTCGGGAGCCGGTGGCGGGGAGCCTGTCCGGGGGAGTGCCACCTTCCCTTTCTCCCGTGACAGTCTCCCCGAGCGCACCCGAGGGTCTGCCGAGCGGGACAGGGAGGACTGGAAACCGGGTTGGCGGCCCTCTCTTGCCCCGCGGTGGGCGAGTACTTCTCTGGGGTCCCCGGAGTGGGGGTGGGGGCCGCTCGTCAGCCCCCGCTGCAGACCCAGCGGCTGCAGCTGCCGCTGAGGGGAATCAGCCATTTTAAGCAGCAAGCATTTGTTCAGGCGCTCGCCCGCCCCGTGCCGCAGACCCTACCGCCCCGGCCCGGGACTGCAGCCGGGCAAGGGTCGGAGGGAGTGAGCGGCCGGGCTCCCGCTGGTCTGCGGGGCGCGCTTCCCCACCTCACTCGCCCCCACCCCGGAGTGCGGGTGCTTTGGAACGTGCGGGGGGAGGGGGCGAGAGGCCGCGGAGGCGGACTGAGGGGGCCTTCCTCCGCGCTCCTGCCCCGGCCCAGAGGAGAGCAGTCCGTTCCGCTCTCTCGCCCCGGGAAAGTTCGCGGGCGCCCCGCGTCGCAGCCCTAGCTCAGTTCTTTCGGCAAAATGGTTAAGAGGGGAGGGGTCCCCCGCGGGAGAGGAAGAGAGGGGCGTGTGTGGCGGGGAGGGCCCCCGCGTCGGGGGCGGGGCCTGCGGGCGTGACGTGTGGGCGTGGGAGGGGCGCGGCGCGCGTTCCCGCGGGCCTGGAAAATGGCTGGTCGCGAGAGGGGCGGCGGCGAGCTGGCTGCTGGGGAGGGAGTCGGGGCTGTGCGGGGGCGTTGGTTCGGCCCCAGCGGAGCCCGAGTAGGGATTTGCAGCATGTTTTGCGGTGATGTTTCCAGCCTCTTTCCCAACCAATGGATCAGGACGGCGATCAGCAGCTCGGACCGTCGCGGATCCTGGCTCCGCGTAGGTTCCGGAACATGTGTCACTTCCGGGCTTCAGGAGGAAGTGGGTTGGTTGACTGGGCAACCGCCTGGCGTCCCCGAGCCCTTGCTTCTCCGACTTTAAGTGTTGAGGCGAAACCACCCTTTGCGGGCTGACCCGGGAACCCGGGACAGAATCGACCTTCCTTACAGTGTTATCACCTACTATCGGTGGTGCTACTAGGAGGGCAGTTTAAAAGGGGAAATGTGTTGCGCTTAATAACCTTGAATCGAGGAACAGACCTTGAACATAGTTTGGAAACAGCCATACAAACTTTAAAGATAATTTCCTGGACCCATTCTCTGTTTTTGTAGACACGCCAGTAATCCTATAGTTTAAAAGTCTCTAAGGAATCCACTTCTTGGGTGACATAAGTGTCTCTGATTTTTTTTAGTTTATAAATTTGTTTCTGTTTTCTGAATCCATAGGATTCATAGGACTGATCCGTGTTGGGGGGGAGGGGAGGGAATTAAAACTGATGCGCTGGGTCCAGACCATTATATAAATATTTCTTTTACAGATTACAAAGAGTTTAAGTAACTCGTCCAGTTAATTAGATATAGAATATTTGGCTCCAGAGCCTGCTACTTTAGATGCATAACCTTGTTTTCAAACAATTTAAATGTTAATAAAAACTGTCCAAGGGGATTTCTACACATACGGAGCGCAAACATGAATGGTAACCTAAAAATGATATGTGCTTAATAATTGTATATGGAACCTTTCTAGTTTTTCAGATAACACCTAAGTTTGTAAAGCTTGTAGTTTGTGTTGTTGTTGTTGTTGTTTTAGACAGTCTTGCTCTGTCCCCTAGGCTGGAGTGCAGTGGCTCGATCTTGGCTTACTGCAACCTCTGCCTCGCGGGTTCAAGTGATTCTCCTGCCTCAGCCTCCCGGGTAGCTGGGATTACAGGCACCTGCCATCACGCCCGGCTAAGTTTTGTATTTTTAGTAGAGACGGAATTTCATCATGTTGGCTAGGATGGTCTTGAACTCCTGACCTCAGGTGATCCGCCCGCCTCGGCCTCCGAAAGTGCTGGTATTACAGGCGTGAGCCACCGTGCCCAGCAAGCTTGCAGTTTTTTACATTTCTTTGAAGGCATGTGTTTCCTTTCACAAGAGTTAAGCTATTTGAAGTTGGTGAGGGATACTATAATTTGTTGACAGGGAAATCTGCTTTCGGATCATCTATAATTGTCAGGTATTAATAGCTCTGGTAACATTAGTAATGTAGTAGGCCTTACAAGATTGAGAGATTATAAAAATTCTTAGCTCTACGAAGTTTGTGATTAGTGATTAAAAACTCATCTAGTTTTCACTCTGCACGTGGTTACTGAGCTCAACTTTCACAGTTTTATGTTTATATTTTGGGTTCAGATTTCATGTTTTTTATGTCTTCACTAGTGCTTAAGTATTTTCTGGTTTTGGATCTAATATTTCTAGCAATATTTAGTGATATAAATTATATAGGCAGTCAAATTTCTCTCACCTACTTGAGACACTTTCAGAACTGCTGAAAAACTTATGACAAATAAAGAAGAAAACAATTTCACAATTGAAGTACTTATGGGATAGGGTTATTAGAGAACCTTTATTTTTATTCTAGTGTTCTCACTCATAATTTCTTAGATAAATAACAACCTTCAAACTAAACTTTGATACTTAATTTCAAGTGCCTTTCATATAGTTTATAGGAAGTGCTTACACTGCGAGGTCAGACATACAGGTCTGGTACAGTTCAAAGTCTGGGGTTCTTACCTCTTGAGTTGCAGTTTTTTTCACAAGCAGAAGTGATGGCTTCCTCATGGGGTTGCTGTGGGGATTAACTGAGAAAATCTTTACCACATAGAAGGGGCTGAGTAAATGTTAATTTCTTGTCTTCTTTCACTATATAATAAGGTATCTTAAAAATTTTTTTATCTCAGCTATCAATGTGCTGGTATGATATATACTGTACTTAGCCTCTAACACCTGATTATTAGGTACAAAATATTTGAAAAAAGGTTTGCCTCTTTTTTTTTTAATCCTCAGTTTTTTATGTGTCTGAGGGAACTAGTTTCCTTATTTTTCCTGTAGGGAAATTAGGTTCTTAAGAAATCTGCTTAGATGCCGAGCTAAGCAAATGGAATAGACATGAACTTTGTTCAAAAATATGCTATGCAGGTATAAGTACTCTTAACTGTGTGGTGGCACTTTGTTATATATTCCAAGTTTGACAGTTGTACATCAAGTGTGAGTACCTGCAATTTCCAGGGAGAAGCTAATTAATGAGTTCTATTGAATATTTGCTTTTGTGTGCCTTACTTGCAGACAGCCCCAATGTATATATGTACTTGTCTAACATTTCTGTTTTTAATAATTATAATATTGGAATATAAAACTAGTATGCCATGTGGTATGAAAAATACCATGCGGACAGAACTCTTTGAGATAGCATTATCTTGTAAGAATGAGAAATAAAACAGATTTGAACAAAACTAATCTTAAGTAAATTTTTAGTGACATCTGAAATTATATTTTCAGATTTTTGGATACCTTCTAGTGACTCAGCTATTTTTATTTGATTTAAGTAAGTGTATTCCACGTGCCATACAACTAAATCAGCAGTTCAGAAAGCCTAGAACCAACTACTGATTTATCTACAAAGGCAGAATGATCGAATGCTGACTTTATTGTAATTTTGTTAGTGGTTTGGTCAGTTGATGCCAGAACCAGAACCTACTCTGGAAATAGTTTTACTCTGGAAATAGTTTCATTTTCAGAATTTCCCATGTGAGGCTAAAGTAGAGCCACTAAAAGTAAGATGATGAGAAGCTAAGACTTGCTTATGCCTTCTTTGTTAAGAATGTATGATGTGAAAGTGAAGCTATAGTATCTCCGGAGTCATGTCACAAGTCATTGATTGGACTGTAAATCCTGTAAACACAGTTGGGCAGTAATCTATAGCCTAGTCCTATAACCTTTTCAAGTTTTAGAGCTGGACCCCAGCCTGCAAATTTTATATATAGGGTTGTTTTGAAGGTATTACAGCACTTAGTAGACTAAGGTGGCATTCAGTGTTCCTGCCCATGAGAAATACTTTTGATCATTAATTAGCCAAACATCTCTTATCCTTTTTTTTTTTTTTTTTTTTCTTTGAGACGGGAGTTTTGCTCTGTCGCCCAGGCTGGAGTGCAGTGGTGCAATCTCGGCTCACTGCAACCTCCGCCTTCTGGGTTCAAGCAGTTCTCTGCCTCAGCCTCCCAAGTAGCTGAAATGATGAGGGGCGTCTGCCACCATGCCCGGCTAATTTTTGCATTTTTAGTAGAGACAGGGTTTCACCATGTTGGCCAGGTTGGTCTTGAACTCCTGACCTCAGGTGATCCACCTGCCTCATCCTCCCAAAGTGCTGGGATTACAGGCGTGAGCCACCATACCCAGACTCTT
This sequence comes from Pongo pygmaeus, assembly GCF_028885625.2. Taxonomy (NCBI): domain Eukaryota; kingdom Metazoa; phylum Chordata; class Mammalia; order Primates; family Hominidae; genus Pongo; species Pongo pygmaeus. The sequence goes on from NC_072376.2 coordinate 196,885,742, forward strand.
TTTAATATAGATTAATGAGTATTAGTTTTGTGTTTTTTCTTTTCATTACTTTATTTCTAACTATACTTCCATATTAGATAATGTGGTCTTTGTATGAAATAGTTTTTAATGTATATGTACCAAAGAGGAGTGTGGTTTCATGGTTTGAGTTCTAACTTCAATTCTGTAAAAAAATAACTAACTTGGAAATGTTGTGTCTGCTAACACATGATAACGTTCTCATTTTTCCTTTTTTAGAAACGTTAAAGGAAATTGATGATGTCTATGAAAAATATAAGAAAGAAGATGATTTAAACCAGAAGAAACGTCTACAGCAGCTTCTTCAGAGAGCACTAATTAATAGTCAAGAATTGGGAGATGAAAAAATACAGATTGTTACACAAATGCTCGAATTGGTGGAAAATCGGGCAAGACAAATGGAGTTACATTCACAGTGTTTCCAAGATCCTGCTGAAAATGAACGAGCCTCAGATAAAGCAAAGATGGATTCCAGCCAACCAGAAAGATCTTCAAGAAGACCCCGCAGACAGCGGACCAGTGAAAGCCGTGATTTATGTCACATGGCAAATGGGATTGAAGACTGTGATGATCAGCCACCTAAAGAAAAGAAATCCAAGTCAGCAAAGAAAAAGAAACGCTCCAAGGCCAAGCAGGAAAGGGAAGCTTCACCTGTTGAGTTTGCAATAGATCCTAACGAACCTACATACTGCTTATGCAACCAAGTGTCTTATGGGGAGATGATAGGATGTGACAATGAACAGTGTCCAATTGAATGGTTTCACTTTTCATGTGTTTCACTTACCTATAAACCAAAGGGGAAATGGTATTGCCCAAAGTGCAGGGGAGATAATGAGAAAACAATGGACAAAAGTACTGAAAAGACAAAAAAGGATAGAAGATCGAGGTAGTAAAGGCCATCCACATTTTAAAGGGTTATTTGTCTTTTATATAATTCGTTTACTTTCAGAAAATGTTTTAGGGTAAATGCATAAGACTATGCAATAATTTTTAATCATTAGTATTAATGGTGTATTAAAAGTTGTTGTACTTTGTCTGTGACCTTAATTTTCTGCACTGAATTACCAAATATTTCGAACCAGGTAGTCTTCAGATCACCTGATGAAAGGAGCAGGGAACAGGAAGAGGGTGGTGTAAACATTATAAAAATTTCACAAACCATGCCTATTTCATTTTCACTTAAAACTGCAATGCTGTTTTTTGGGTAAACACAAAAGTTTCACTAGCATTTTAGTTATACATGCTTAAAAAAATGTTAGATACAGTGAGAGTTCTCTTAAGCATCAAATGATCTTGGGTACTTTAAAATACAGACACTATGCCATTTGAGCTTCTTTTTCCCTAGCCCTATTTATACGTTGGCTTGTTCATCTCTAGTCTTCCAGGAGTTTAAGGAACTGGAGATAAGAGTAATTTGGGATTCCACGTGGAATAATGTGCTCTTATGAGAGTACGTGCTGCTGTCTTTTGCTTAGTAGCATTTTGATCCACTGTCAGTAGCCCATTTGTCAATGCCTTGCTGCTGTTTCGTAGATATACTTAATCTAGTGCTTAATAAGGGAGTTGTTTTGTGTTTTGTTTTAATTGGGACAGTAAGAGTAGTTAGGATACCAAAAATATACATTGGCTTACATTGGCAAACTTTGTGTTATATAGTATCACGGCTCAAGTTTGAACAATTTAAAAATTCATGTTAATTAATAGTATTTTCCAAGTGACCTGCTGCCAGGATGCCTAGTCACAGGCCTATCAGTGGAAAAGGGCATAATAGTAGTCTTTACATATTGCCTTTATGTCAGAGAGTTGTTTTAAATGGTTTTGCTAGTGGTTATTGTTCATTTCTGTCCCAATCAGTGACTATTTTAAATAATAGTGTATTTACCTTTTTAACTTCTAGTATTGGTGCTGTTTGATGTTTTCACATTTAATTAACTTATTTCATCATAATAATGCAATTAATGTATGTGTAAATTGAATTTTCCAAGATTCTGATATTTGAAGAGTAAGCATCTTGATGGATATATGTCCATATGTTTAGAGAAGGTTTTGGTTTTGGGGGCAGCAGATTGACTAGTTCTTTAAATCTATGTGTAACATATGTTTTATTCCTCATTTCTTCCTAATCTGATGATCTTGATTCTTTTTGATTAACATGAAAAATCCTGTCTGCTTGTTTTGGGGGAAAAAAAATGCTTTTTTTCTCTTCTAGCTCTCCTGTGTGACTTTTAGGCATGTCATTTCACCTCGTCTGGGTGTCAGGTCATTCACCTGTAAAATGAGTTGGCTTAAATATCTCCAAGATTCCTTGGAAATTTCTAGTATTTGCACTATAGTGAGGATTTTAATAATGACATGACTTCTCTTTCATTAATTTTGTCCTTCATTCTGAGGTATAAAGATAGTTTAAAGGTGAGTTTGGAGATGGGTAAATGTGCAATATTTGTTAGCTTCTGTCCTAAGAATATTTGGATTCATGACTGGAGCTAGTTGATTCTATTACCTTTTGAGTGAGAAACGTTAGACAGCATGATTAAGAATTTAGGAGATCCTTTCTCATCATCATAACTTAGTTGAATTGTAAGGAAATCCTTTTCCTCTTGAGAATATGGCATTTTGTTTTAGTGATTACAACCTTGTTACCAGAATGGAGCTTTTTACTTGACACCATTAAAAATAGCAGTATGGACAAAACCCCCAAAGCCTTCAGATGCGACTTACATAGAAGTCACCACTTTTTCATACATAAATCTGCCTTGGCAGATGGGAGAAAAGAATCAACTTCCTAATAGAAATGCCCAAGTTTGGATTAGACTTGACGGGAAAACGAACCTGGAAAATCCTGGAAGGTGTGCTCTCTTTAAGACCTAATATCTGAAACAGTTTTATGAATTTTTTGTTTTGTTTTCTACGCATCTTGGAAATAGAAGTCTTAAGCGTGCGTAGCATTAGGACTGGAATTGCTTTTGTTGAGTATTCTGCATCTCATATCATGGTTACCAACTCATACTGTATATACCAGTGGTTCCCAAACTTAACGTTGGAATTACCTGGGAGTTTCAACAAATACTGATATCTGTGCCCCACCCTCAGCAATTGTGATCTAAATTCATTTGGAATGTGGCTTAAGCATTAGAATTTTTAAAAGATCCCCATTCTAATATATAGAAATGTTTTGGAACCACTGCCACATTTCACAGTTTTCAACTTATTGAAAGCTGCTGTGGATTGTCTACATCCAGATTTATGCAAATCTGAAGCATATACAGATGCTTATACACACGTGAGAGTATCTCCTGCCCCCAGTGGCTCCACCACCAGTGCTTGAATACTCAACATCTAAGTGCTTCTTAATGTGCCAGGCACCGTTTTAAGCAGTTGTGGTGTAAAAAGGAAATATCCCTGCTTGTGGACGATACATTCTAGTGGAGGAGTCAGATATATAAAATGTCAGGTAAATTGCTAAAGTGAAAGGGAAACTGAGTAAAGGGCTGGAAATGAATGGAAGGGGGGGGTGGCGAGTCTTTTATTTATGGTAACTTAAAAAGGTGTCTCTAAGGAAGTAATCCTTACAGCTAAGAGCAGAAATAAGGCAGGCAAAGATTTGAGGGAGAGAGGAGGGAACAAGCTTGGCAGTTTGACCAAAGCAGGGCATTAGAGCACAGTGTACAAGGGGCTAGGAACTGGGGACTCTTGGAAGTCATGGTAGGAAACTTGGGAAGCCATTGAGGGGTTTGAGCCATGGTCTGACATATTTGAAGGTCACTGGATACTGTGTATACAATATTATAGGGAACCTGAGTGAAAATAGGGAGATTTAGGAGAAGCAACTCAGAAGATTTAATAGCAACTCAGAAGTCTTCACATGGAGTGTTGGTGGCTTAGCCTAGGGTGGTAGCAGCAGCAGTAGTGGCTAGTGGTAGGACGCTGTGTACTAAAGGTACAGCCAACAGAACTTTGGCCCAGGAATTGGAAGGCAAAGAAATGACAAGAGTGACTCGGGTTTTTGGCCTGAAGGGGAAAAAGAATAAAAATTTATGGTTTGTGCTTAGGTTTGAGATGCCTGATAGATTTCTAGTAGAATCCAGCATGGAGCCCCGCATGTGACTGTTGGGGTAATAGGAGGTAAACATTTTGGTGAGTCATCTCTGTGGCATTTGAAGCCGTGTGACTGAAATTACTCAGGAAATTAGAGCTTCTCAAATGTTAATAAGCATGTATGGTTAAGATACAGATTCTGCTTCAGATCTGATGTGGGGCCCGAGGGTCTGCATTTCTAGCAAGCTTCTCAGTGATGCTGATGCCGCTGGGCCAGGGCCCACATTTTGAGTAGCAACCAAGTAGATGGGGAGGAGAGAGGGTCAGCCCTGTGTCACTCCAACATCTAAAATGGGGAGGAGCCAGCAAAGGAACCTGAGAGCTCTCCGTGACATGAAATAAAGTGTTTCAAGAAGGGAGTCGTCGGCTCATTCAGGTGCTGTTGAAGGAAGATGAACACAGAACTAACTGTTAGATTGGGGGAATTGTCATTAACAAGCTGCAAGTTTGGAGGCTGGATTGTGAGCAGAAGGGGACTGAAATAGAGATGGCAACTGCAGACAAGCCTTGCAAAGGGGAACAGAGATGGGTTATAACTGAGGCGGAGGTGAGCTAAGGGAGGACTTGAGCTATTCGGGAAATAGTATGGCATGATTGACTGTATGCTCGTGGAATTCCATTAGGAGAGGCAAGTGAACGCTGTTGATGGGGAAACTGAATAGGCAAGACGGAGTGGGATGCAGGACTCAGGAGAGGCTGGTCTCAGTAGGCAGAAGGGGCAGTGCTTTGTCCATGTACACGGGGAGGGCAGCACTTTTATTCACTTACTCAAATATTTATTGTGCACCTATTTGCAAGGCATCGTTTGTACTGGGGATAAAGCAGTGACCAAAATGAGACAATCTGTAACCTTGTGGAGCTTAGATTCTGGAGTGAATGGGGCGTATATGCAGGTAGGTTGCTAACTTTGTTATTGGGAAAATGATAGATTCCACTTTCCCAGCTGAGGAAGTGATGGGGAAGGGAGTTGGAAGTCTGTAGGAATGAGAGGTGTGGATCACCACCTGGGAGAGTAGGAGAGTGAATGGCCCTGGAATGCCAGGACTGTGGCCAAGCTGCAGGTTTGGGTCAAAACTTCACATAAGCAGACTACTCATTTTGTTGCCTGGATGCAGGCATGAAAAAATAAACACAAAAAATAACAGAAAATTTCAAAATCTCTACAGTACACCAGAAAAATTGCATCTCCCCAATCCTTTTCATATACCTATTAGGTGGCTTCCTCTGGGGTTCTGCCCTCATTCCCCCTCCTGAAATGGAAGGAGCAAATTTTCAAGGAGCAGTTAATGTAAATAAGCTAGACAGCTAGACGGCTCTTCGGTGCTTTCTGAATCAAGTACTTAGTAGTTTTATGTTGTTCAAAATGTATTTTAAGTGAAGTTAGTTATTTTGGGACTTCCTTTACTATATTGCCTAAACTGTACATCAATTAGAGAAACCACAGCTCCTTCATCGTCTCCTATTTCAATGCGAGGGAAGTGGTCTGGACCAAGATTCCAGAGATGTGGACTCAACCTGTGATCCTGGACAGGTCACTCGTCCTCTTTGGCCTGTAGTTTGTTCAGCTGAAAAATGACTGATTTAATATATGGTTACCTAAAAGTGTGGCTGTTATTCATGTCTTAACATTAGTCTGAGGAAAGAGGTCTCCTGGTCACAAACTTACTAATTGGGTAGTTTATAAAATAACAGCTTTAATTCACGTGCGTGGTAAGTAGACTTTAAAGCAGGGCTTTCTAAACTTCAGACACCACAGACAGATCTTGATGGATTTTGCCATGTCTGCACACCATTCTAATTTTATATTTAAAACTACTATGTGCTTAGTACTTTTAAAGTCAACTATTGTTTATGTAAATTTATTTTAAAAAGGAAGCATATCACTTTGGCAAATGGAAAATTAGTATCACTTTCTGTGACTAGAAGACTACCTTAAAATGTAATAAAAACAGTGTTATTAAACTCTAGCTATGCAGTATGGCCAGTGAAGAGAGCCCAAAGTCTATCCTTTTTTTAATTAAAAGGTGTGATTAGTAAGTAACGTTAGGTAAGGGTAAAAGACACGTGAACACCAAATTGAGTCCTTCTGCATGATGTGATCAAATGGATTTTGAGACTTTTCTTGAGTACTTACCATCCTACTCTGGAAAACACTTTAACAAAAGGTTAACCACTGCAGTTCCTTGACTATCAGTATAAAACAAATATTAACATTTCTTAGTTTAACAGCAGTTGTCTAGCTGCATGCAGATGGATGTTGCCTCTTAATTAAGGTTTCTGTAAACCTCATAAGGTATTTGCCAACATTGTCTATATCAGTACTAGAGTGACATTATCCTGACCCCAAAGGAGTTTCTAGTCTTACCTCTTTTTTCATCTGAGGATTAAAAATGGCACCTCCTCAGTGCATCTCTCTCTTTTTTTTTTTTTTTTTTTTTTTTTTTTTACACGGAGTCTTGCTCTGTCACCCAGGCTGGAGTGCAGTTGTGCGATCTTGGCTCATGGCAACCTCAGCCTCCCAGGTTCAAGCAATTCTCCTGCCTCAGCCTCCCAAGTAGCTGGGATCACAGGCGTGTACCACCACGCCTGGCTAATTTTTATATTTTTTGTACAGACAGGATTTTACCGTGTTGACCAGGCTGGTCTCGAACTCCTGGCCTCAAGTGATCCGCCCCCCTTGGCTTCCCAAAGTGCTGGGATTACAGGCCTGAGCCGGGCCTCAGTGCATCTCTTTGGGAGCTGAGAGAGGTTTCCTGGGCCAGCCTTGCAATACCATCACTCTTGGGCCCAGCATTCCAGACCTGAAAAATCCTTAGAATTACCCAGATAATTTCCTCAGTTATCCACTAGCTAGTGAGTTCTTCATTTAGCAGTCTCTATTATAAAAACAAAAATTCCAATTTCCTTACAAATTGGATAAAAGCAACATGTCCATGTCTGTCATAAACATGGGAGGAATGAGATTTTTACTGCAGCAGTGTATTTTGGTATTTTGGATAGCTGTGTACCTATGAGAGCTAAAGTAGTCTTTCAGATTTTAATTGTATTGGATAAAAATTTTCCTGCCTTCTTAAATATGTCCTTAAATTCTTCTTGGCATATAGTAAGACAAACAAACATTTAATGTATTCATCCTTTGACTCAACACCATGTGATTATACAGTGATATTCTGAAATCTTGCTCCAGTGTGGAGGACCATTTGCCTCTGTACTTGCTTCCGACTGGTTTTTAAAATAAATTTGGCTGCTTTTGATATTTTTCATGCTTCCTTGCTTCTAAAACTGTCTGCCTTGTAGTTTGTATCCCTCTTAATTTGTTGTGTGTTGGAAAAGCATTTGGTTGAATTTGTGTCTAGCTTCAGAATAAATAGATTCTAAGAGAGTATCTAGTGCTTGACTTCAATGTATGGTTTTTTTTGTTTGTTTTTTGGGGTTTTTTTGAGACGAGTTTCGCTTTTGTTGCCCAGGCTGGAGTGCAATGGTGCGATCTTGGCTCACCGCAACCTCCGCCTCCTGGGTTCAAGTGGCCCTCTCCTGCCTCAGCCTCCCGAGTAGCTGGGATTACAGGCATGCACCACCACACCCGGCTAATTTTGTATTTTTATTAGAGATGGAGTTTCTCCATGTTGGTCAGGCTGGTCTCGAACTCCCGACCTCAGGTGATCCACCTGCCTCAGCCTCCCGAAGTGCTGGGATTACAGGCGTGAGCCACCGTGCCCAGCAGTTTTGGTTTTTTTTAATATGTGGATTGTTTTTTCTCCCCTGTTCTTGTGTTCAGATAGCAGTGTTTTGCCATATACTTGCTTTGAACAGCAAGATCTAATTGCTTTGTTTGACAAGAGGACTTAACTTACTTATACAGTATTCTAATCTTAGAAACTTCCCACATAGAAACAGGTGTTAGGCCAGCTGGCTAGTCTTCTCTCCAGGTGTTCAGGTTTTAGATTAGTGATATGGAATCATACCCTTGGTGGGAAGTAATCTTTTTGATTCTAATAGAAGAACTTGGTTTACCAACTATATGAAATGGTAGAACATAGCAATTTCAAGCCTTTTAGACAGACTTCCATTGCTTTTCTGTGCCTTCCTGAGATGTGAAAACATCTTCCAAATTTCAGAAATTTTCTTCTGTAATCTTAGAACACATTTTGCTTTTTGGTTACATTCATTTCCCATCAACTTGAAAAAAGTAAATTCTCATAGATTAAGCAATTATAAAGCACCGTAGCAAAATCGTGACTAGGAAGTTCAATTTTCACAGCAAAAACTTTGCAGTAGCTTTGGCTTTGAGTTTATAGTGTTTGAGTATTGCGTAGACTATTTTCTTCATCAATGTCATTGTTACTTCAGGATAATTCTGACTAAGGTGCAACTTGGTGGAATTGACAACCCAGCACTTTTCTAATTACCCAGTGACAAATAAGGACATTTTCCTGTGCCCAGTTAAGAGAGGGAGAAAAGCTAGAGTTATCTAAAGTATTCTGTCTGTCTTTTTTTTTTTTTTTTTTTTCTGAGACAGCCTCACTCTGTTGCCCAGGCAGGCTGGAGTGCAGTGGCGCAATATTGACTGACTGCAACCTCCACCTCCCAGGTTCAAGCAATTCTCCTGCCTCAGCCTCCCAAGTAGCTGGGATTACAGGTGTGTGCCACCATGCCTGGCTAATTTTTTTTTTTTTTTTTTTTTTTTTTTTTTTTTTGAGATGGAGTTTCGCTCTTGTTGCCTAGGCTGGAGTGCAATGGCACAATGGCACGATCTTGGCTCACTGCAACCTCCGCCTCCCAGGTTCAAGCAATTCTCCTGCCTCAGCCTCCCAAGTAGCTGGGATTACAGGTGTGTGCCACCATGCCTGGCTAATTTTTTTTTTTTTGAGATGGAGTTTCACTCTTGTTGCCTAGGCTGGAGTGCAATGGCGCAATGGCACGATCTCGGCTCACTGCAACCTCCGCCTCCCAGGTTCAAGTGATTCTCCTGCTTCAGCCTCCCGAATAGCTGGGATTACAGGCATTCACCACCACGCCCGGCTAATTTTGTATTTTTAGTAGAGATGGGGTTTCTCCATGTTGGTCAGGCTGGTCTTGAACTCCCGACCTCAGGTGATCCGCCCGCCTTGGCCTCCCAAAGTGCTGGGATTACAGGCATGAGCCACTGTGCCCGGCCTTGTATTTTTTTTTTTTTTTTTTTTTTTTTTTTTTTTAGAGAAAATCTGGTTTTGTCACCCAGGGTGGAGTGCAGTGGCACAATCTCAGCTCACTGCAACCTCCACCTCCAGGTTCCAGCAGTTCTCCTGCCTTAGCCTCCCGGGTAGCTGGGATTACAGGCACGCACCATCACACTGGCTAATTTTTGTATTTTTAGTAGAGACAGGGTTTCACCATGTTGGCCAGGCTGGTCTCCAACTCCTGACGTCAAGTAATCTGCCCCCTTCGGCCTCCCAAAGTGCTGGGATTATAGGCGTGAGCCACCGCACCCGGCCTAAAGTATTCTCTTTCTATTTTAGTCTTCACTGTATTAAATTTATTTTAAATTAGATTTCCCCTCCTAATAGTAGACTAAATGCTTAATTATCTGGAATTGATTTTAAAAATTTATATCATTTTCATGTCACTTGAAGGTCTCAAAACAAGACTTTTATCCGTTTAAGCTAACAAGAGTGAGTCTGGGTTCTTTGTAAAGTGCTTTTGTAAAAAAGTACCTTATGTGTGAGAGTTTGCAGTACCTGCCTAAGTATTTCAACAAGTGGCTAGTCCAGTGAGTTGCAAATAGTAGCTAAAAGTAGATTTTTATACTACTTTACATCCAGGATTAAGGTAGAGGCTTTACTATTTTGTTTTGTTTTGTTTTGTTTTTACTAGATACTTTCATGTTTGTTTTACTTGTTGTGCTCCACTGAGGTCTGTCCTACCAAAGGGACAAGAGAAGCAACTATTATGCCATGAAAGGAATTTTCCCATAGCATTCGTAAATAATCCCCAAGCGTAAACACAGTGCCACTTGTTTCCTTACCATTTTCTCAGACCTGCCACATCCTGACTTCCGACATTGACACAACAATTCAAAGATAAGCAGAATGTGAAAAATAATTTGCAAAAGCATGCCATGTAGAACTTGGAGAGGAATCCTGTAGTAACTAGGCAACGTCCTTCCGCTTGGGGTGAGACTGTGTTCCAAACAACGGCTTCCCAGGATCCATGGATCCTAGAATGCTAACCGGCCCAAGAAAGCCGGGATACTTTGCATATAAAATTCTTCCTCTTGGAGATTCAGAAGGCACGCACATATTAGAGCTTCTGAGAAATACTGCCACTTTTCCCCCATAATACCTTAATATTCTGAGGAAGTAGGGTCCTTTCAAACAGTTTGAAAATATTGCCCTACACTACACTACACCATGAAAGGATGGATCATATTCAAATCTACTGAGAAATCCTACTGTAGGGGGACTTATACCCCAGCTCCCTACTTTCCCATATCCAGCACTATGGTCTTGGTGCCATTTGTACCATTGTTTGAAGACAGCAGTCAGGCATAAGGACCGGTATCTTCTTTCTACTAGACAGTACTACTCAATTGGGTGGAGGAAGTATAAGTGTTTAAAGCCTCCCTAACCAAATCTGGTGCAACAAGTAACAATACTCTTCAAGAATTGTGTGTCAAATACAATTGGGTTATATAACCCACTAGCTCAACCTTGAAAATAAATTAACTCGTTTGGGTTCTTAACTGGTAGAATTCACCTACGTTCATAGTCACACATGGATAGTAACCTTCACATTTGATCAGAGGAACTCCAGAAAGGACCACTGTTCGTCTTATGTCCCTTTCTGAGAAAGAAAGGACTACAAAAGACAAGTGATACGGAGGATCTGAACTCAAGCCACATTCTTTTGTTACCATGAGGATCAAGTAGATGTGAGAAGTGGCCCTAGGCAACAATCTTGTGCTCCCGGTTGGCTCTGAAGTTGATTCGAATTTAATGTCATGATGCACCTTTGGCTTTATAACCTGTAAAGATCAACTAAACTGTTTTCCTAGGAGAATGCCATTGTCATTTTAAAGTAATTGTTTCTGTAAAATGCATTTACAGAAAGTCAGATTTGCTTAACCAGTGTCACCATCAAAAATTTCTATTAAGGGTGGAAAAATACCATCTGTAGATAGAATTAAAACCAGAATTGTGCATGAGGCACAAGCTCTCTAGAGAAAAGGGGTAGCTAATTGCCCAAGAGTATTAATTCCAGCAGAGTCATTGACGGGGCTCCAAATTTGCCATATCTAGCATGGTTTAGTGAGAGTAGGAAATCTATCTTTCTGTTTGTTTCATCTCTTAATTAGTTGAAGTCTTCAGGAAAATCAGTAGCTATGAAGGAAAAAATGATGAATTTATTCCTGGAGCCAGAAAATTGAGTTACAGCAGTGTTTGATGCTCTATATACTGAGAGGTAACAGGCTCTCTGTCACTCTGTGTAAATTTGTGTGGTAAAGCTATTTTGAGACTAGTTTACTGTTTATTCTGAAAAGAATAAAATATGAAGTCCAAGGGAGGAGGATGTGCAAAGGGAGAATTTCCCTTCCCTTTCCATAATCACCCTCTCATCTTACCATACAAATGGGGGCCGGAAGCTCTGACCCTGCCACCATATTGCTGTGGTGCGTTACCTGAGTTTCACAAACTGCTGGAGCCATACATTCTCAAACAATGAAAACCAACCAGCTTTTCACTCTCGTGGTTTCGTCATGGTTCTGAACACCACACTATACTGGAGAGCACACCATTTAGTGGCCTCAGATTTTAAAAGTTTATGGGCCACCATGGGGAACATTTGAAATACGCTGGGAAACCTTTTCTCAAAGCACCATAAAGTTTCCCCCCAAATCCTTGTCATGTTTAATACAAGTTTATGAATTTTAACAATTCCCAGTGTTCATGTTTCAATCAATTGTGAACTAATAATTGCAATACTAAATTCAGAAAAACTTTTTAACTTTGAGAATTATATATGCTTTTGTTTGTTGCAAGAAGTATAATAGGGTAATCAAATGACTGGAGAATAAGAATACATCATTAGGATACTATTTTGTGGGGGAAGTGGAATAGAAATACAATTTTAGGGGAAAAGCAATGTTAAACTCTTATTGTAGGTATTTTAAAAAATACGTGGCATAGCATTTATATTCCATTGAACTTATTTGAGCCATGTAATACTTAGATGTTTTGTTTAAAAATGACAGTATAGGCCGGGCGCAGTGGCTCACATCTGTAATCCCAGCACTTTGGGAGGCCGAGGCAGGTGGATCACTTGAGGTCAGGAGTTTGAGACCAGCCTGGCCAAAATGACAAAACCCCATTTCTACTAAAAATACAAAAATTAGCCAGGTCTGGTGATGCATGCCTGTAGTCCCAGCTACTCAGGAGGTTGAGGCAGGAGAATCGCTTGAACCTGGGAGGTGGAGGCTGCAGTGAGCCGAGATTGCACCACTGTATTCCAGCCTGGGTGACAGAGCAAGACTTTGAAAAGAAAAACAAAAAAGACAGTATAGACAATATACCGGAAACTACATTTGTTGTAATCATGGAAGTTTATAGCAAAACATTTTAGATGTCAACTTATATATGTGAGAGGGTACGTACTATTTCAAAAAAATTTTAAGATATGTGAGAGCAAAAACATTAGAAATGTACAGAAACAATGTGTTCAGTATTCTGGCCATGACTCACACCTTAAATCCTGCCTCAGCCATCTGCCTCCTTGGAGTTACCTTAGACTTTGCAAGTACCAAACTCTACCTACCACCAAAAAATACACTCTCAATTTGAAGCATCCCACCGTCTGGCCAACACTGTTGTTCACTCCTTCCTCTACTCTGACTGAACAGTTCTTCAGCACTACCACGACCTCCAAAATATTTCCTCCAAACCCTCCTTCCTACCCTTCCACCTTCCCAGGTTGGCCGTGGCCTCTGCCTGACTCAGATTGTGTGGCTCTCATGCTAATCACCCGCTGGTACACATTTTCAACCCTCCTCCCCTGCCTTGGCCCTGTTGTCTAAACCCGGCTCTCAGCCTCCTCAGCCGCTGCTGTCAGGCAGCTAGTAAGTGGCCAGAGTATTCGTTCAATTAGCGACAGAGTTCAAGCAGGCCCTTCAAGTTGCCTGACGATCCTCCTACATTTTCTTTTTTCCTTTTCTTTTTTTTTTGAGATGAAGTCTTGCTCTGTTGCCCAGGCTGGAGTGCTGTGGCACGATCTCAGCTCACCGCAACCTCTGCCTCCCAGGTTCAAGCGATTCTCCTGCCTTAGCCTCCCAAGTAGCTGGGATTACAGGCGAACGCCACCATACCCAGCTGATTTTTGTATGTTTAGTAGAGATGGGGTTTCACCATGTTGACCAGGCTGGTCTTGAACTCCTGACCTCAGGTGATCTACCCGCCTCGGCCTCCCAAAGTGTTGGGATTATAGACATGAGCCACCATGCCTGGCCCCCCTACATTTTCTTAGTCAAGTTATTCTTTCACCTCTGAGACCATGATTCTACTTTTTCTTCTTTCTTCAAACCTTCGGTACCCAATATCCCTCTCCCTCTGCCTTCGCAGGGTGATTAACTCAATTCTTATTTTGTTAAAAACAACAAAACAAAGGTCATCGGAGCCCTCCCCCTGTTTCTACCACAACTGCTGGCCCACCTGCCTTCCATCTCTTTACAGTGGATGATTGTCTGTTCTTAGGACCAACCCTTCAACCTCTCCCTATGCACAGGAACTTCACTCCCGCAATTATTCCCTCTCTCTCAATCATGCATGTTTCCCCTTCCAGTGGACCTTTCTATTGGTATGTAATGTCGTTATAGTGCCAATCTTAAAAAACAACAATGAATAGCTAACTAATGTCCCATTTTTTGTGTGTTCACCTTTGTGGAGAAACTCCTCAAGAGTTGTCTATTCCATTTTGTTGTTGCTGTTTTTCCTACCAACATTTATTAAGATTTATTTTTCCATGGTCCTCAATCACAGAACAATTAAGCAACCATATAAAAATTTAATGTACCTGAATATGAGATGTTGCTTTTTTCTTTTTTAAGACAGGGTCTCACTCTGTTGCCCAGGCCGGAGTGTAGTGGCACAATCTCGGCTCACTGCAGCTTCAACCTCCTGGGCTCAAGTGATCCTCCCACTTCAGCCTCCTGAGTACCTAAGACAACAGGCATATGCCACCATGCCTGGCTAATTTTTTGATTTTGTAGAGATCAGGGTCTTGCCAATGTTGCTCAGAGTGGTCTCGAACTCCTGGGCTCAAGCAGTCCTCCCACCTCAGCCTCCTAAAGTGCTGGGTTTACAGGCATGAGCCGCCACACAGAGCCCAGGAGTTGTCTATTCTTGTCTCTGCTTTCTTTCCTTCCATTCTTTCCAGAATGGCTTCGTCTTGAACACTCCAATACAACTGCCTTAACATTAGTAAATTCAATTGTCGATTCTCTGTCATTATATTTTCCTGCTCTCATTTGACACAAATGAACACTTTTAAAATGCTTTTTCTACTTCGCCTCCATGGTACAAAGTATACCTGCTCTAGAATCTCCTCCAACCTCAGGGACTGTTTCTTTTCTATCTGCTTTGCTGAATCTGCCCCTTCTTGCTGTCCTCCAAATACTGGAGTGTCCTAGGTGAAGGCTTCAGAAGTCCTCCTCATATAACCATTCCCTAGGGGCTGTCATCCTGTGCACTGGCTTTAAACACCTTTTACACTGTAATGACTCCCAATGTCTGTCACCAATCTAGGACTCTGATCTAGACGGACATACTCAGTTGCCCCCAGCATTTCTGTTGGTATGTCAGGTGAACATCTCAAACCTCACGGGTTAGTTCCTAGTTTTCAACCTCCCTCCCAGCACGAGCCTACTCTTCTTCCATTCATGGTAAATGAAAATGAAAATTCCATCTTTTACTTGTTCAGGCCAAAAATCTTGGAGTCATCATTGACTCCTTTCTTTCTCCCCACCCACCGCCCCCCTCATTGTCTCTCTCTTTTTCTTTTCTTTCTTTTCTTTTTTTTTTTTTTTTTTTTGAGACAGGGTCTCACTCTGTTGTCCAGGCTGGAGTGCAGTGGCAGGATCACAGCTCACTGCAGCCTCAATTTCCTGGGCTCAAGTGAACCTCCCACCTCAGCCTCCTGAGTAGCTGGGACCACAGGTGTGCACCATTATGCCCAATTAATTTTTGTATTTTTGTAGAGATGAGTTTTTGCCATGTTGGCCAGGCTGGTCTTGAACTCCTGGGCTCAAGTGATCTGCCTGTCTCAGCCTCCCAAAGTGCGGGGATTACAGGTGTGAGACACCACACCCGTCTCTTTTTTTCTCTTATACTCCAAAACCAATTTGTCTGAAAATTCTGTCAGTTTAGCCTTTGAGATATACTCAGCAGCCTGCTGCTCTGCTGCCCCATTGCCTCCCCTAGAGCACAGTCGCCTCTACCAGGGCTATTGGAACAGCTTCCTCATCAGTCTTCCTGCTTCCACCTCTGCCTTTATGTTTATTGTCCGTAAAGCAGATAAAGAGATTCAGCCACATCCCTCTCTCCTATGCCTAAAGTCTTCCAATGGCTTCCCATCTTACAGTAAAATCCAAAGTCTTTACGTTGGCCTAAAAGGCCCCATGTAATCTGGCTCTGAGCTCTGACTTCTCCTAGCACTCTCCTTTTGCTTACTCCATTCCAGACACATGGGCCACCTTGCTCTTCCCTGGACACACTCGACACTGTCTAGCCACGGGCCTTTGCACTTACTCTTCCCTCTGCCTAAATGCTTGTCCCTTGTCTCAGATTTCCATTTCAGTTGCTTTTATCGCGTAGCTAATCCTGCAATGCCTGTTTTATATTCTAGAATGCTGTTTGTTCCTCTGACCCATCAAAACCCTTCTCCATCATCGATGTTAAAATGAAGATCATAACCTATGAAACTCTAACTAAAGGAAGGTTTTCTGAACTTAGCCTTTTCAGAGAATTTTAATACTGCTAGTCCAGCTAAAGTGATATTAATCCAAACAAATCTTGACTTTGTGTAAATTTGAGGCAGTATACAAAGACATAATTCAAATAGAAAAGAAATAACCCCTATGAAAAGAGGAAGTGTTCTAGTAACATGTTATCAATCCCATCACTTTTTTTTTTTTTTTTTTTTTTGAGACAGAGTTTTGCTCTTGTTGCCCAGGCTGGAGTGCAATGGTGTGATCTTGGCTCACTGCAACCTCCACCTCCTGGGTTCAAGCGATTCTCCTGCCTCAGCCTCCCAAGTAGCTGGGATTACAGGCATGTGCCACCACGCCTGGCTACTTTTGTATTTTTAGTAAAGAGGGGGTTTCTCCATGTTGGTCAGGCTCGTCTCAGACTCCTGAGCTCAGGTGATCCGCCCAGCTAGGCCTCCCAAAGTGCTGGGATTACAGGCGCGAGCCACCATGCCCATCACCTTTTCTTTTTATTTTATTTTATTTTATTTTGAGACAGAGTCTCACTCTTGTCACCCAGGCTGCAGTGCAGTGGTGCGATCTTGGCTCACTGCAACTTCTGCCTCCCAGGTTCAAGGGATTCTCCAGCCTCAGCCTCCCGAGTAGCTTACAGACATGCACCACCACGCCCGGCTAATTTTGTATTTTTAGTAGAGATGGGGTTTCATCATGTTGGCCAGGCTGGTCTTGAACTCCTGATCTCAGGTGATCCACCCGCCTTGGCCTCACAAAATGCTGGGATTACAGGCATGAGCCACCACTTCTGGCCCACCTTTTATTTTCTTCATAGCATCTGGTTATTGGACTGTCTCCTTTCACTAAAATGTAAGCTCCTTGAGAGCAGGAACTGTGTGTGTTTTGTTCACAGCTGTATTTTCAGTGCCTAGAACAGTGCTGACACCCAATATGTTATGTCCTTAATAAATACATTTTGAATGGATGTTATGAAACTTTTGTTGATCCAATCCAGTGTCTTTGGTTTTTAAACCTATCATCCCTTCTCACTAGGCCTGTTTTCTTTTCTTTCTTTCTTTCTTTCTTTCTTTCTTTCTTTCTTTCTTTTTCTCTCTCTCTCTCCCCCCCTCTCTCTCTCTCTCTTTCTTTCTTTCTTTCTTCTTTTTTTTTTTGAGACGGAGTCTCGCTCTGTTGCCCAGGCTGGAGTGCAGTGGCACCATCTCGGCTCACAGCAAGCTCTGCCTCCCTGGTTGACGCCATTCTCCTGCCTCAGCCTCCCGAGTAGCTGGGACTACAGGCGCCCGCCACCAAGCCTGGCTAATTTTTTTGTATTTTTTAAGTAGAGATGGGGTTTCACCGTGTTAGCCAGGATGGTCTCGATCTCCTGACCTCGTGATCCGCCTACCTCGGCCTCCCAATTTTTTTTTCTTTAATAGAGGCTGGGCGTGGCGGCTCATGCCTGTAATCACAGCACTTTGAGAGGCCAAGGCAGGTGATCACTTGAGCCCAGGAGTTTGGATAGAAAGAAAGAAGAAGAAAGAGAGAGAGAGGAAGGAAGGAAGGAAAGAAAGAAGGAAGGAAGGACGGAAGGAATGAAGGAAGGAGAAAGAAAAGAAGGAACAAGGAAAGAAAGAACAAGAGAAGGAAAGAAAGAAGAAAGAAAAATGAGAGAGAGAGAGAGTGAAAGAGAAAGAGAGAGAAAGAAGGGGAAAAAGGAAAAAAGAAAAAAGAAAAAAAATAGAGATGGGGTCTCGCTATGTTGCCCAGATTGGTCTCGAACTACCAGGCTCAAGTGATCCTCCCATTTTGGCCTCCCAAAGTACTAGGATTACAGATGTGAGCCACTGTGCTTGGCTTCACTAGGCCTGTTTTCTTAGGATAAAGATGTTGAGTGGATTAAGTGCTTGTACATATTACTAAGTAATATTAAATAATTCTGGTAGGAAATCTACTTGTCAGGGCATCATGGGAGCACTTAGTTATTGTATTTTTTTCCCCTAAATTTAAAAGCTGATGCATTTTGTCCAAGTGGGGAAAAACCCAAGAATGCTTTTGGTTCCAAAGCAAGAAGCAAGACTTGATATTAAGTAGGGGAAATAAGAAATTAATTTTAATAATGCTTACTTCGTCAAGAAATAGTGCACAGCGCAAACCTGTTATAGAAGCATTAAATGGACAGTCAAGCATCACAAAATACTAATTTCCTATTGAGCAGCTTGGTCTGAGTAAAGGAAGATGGGGCTCTCTGAAGTTTTACTTGAACTGTACTCTGATCTCAGAAGCAAAATCCATCAGCTTCTGTGATGGTCAAGTCACACACACAGGGCTTGCTGCTTGTCCATTGGGAAACGTGAAGAGTCGGCTTGTTACCCTTGCTTTCCTATGTCAAATTTTAGACAACCATGCTCTGTTATCCAGACACGAAAATTAATCAGGGAGGCCCTTTTGCAGGGCTGTCTCAGTCAGTGTACAAAAGCTTCCTTTTCAGAATGTTGTTCTGCACCTCAAGAAGCTGAAGACAAACAGCAGGTGTGCCAGGTCACAGGTATATTAGAAGAAATGTTAAAAATGTGACATCCCAAGATGATACTTGTTGGCCACAGTTTTGCACGGTTCAAGGAAAGGCAGGTGGAGCAACAGCAAATATTTGGCAAGAGTGCTGTCAGTTAGATACCCATGCTGGACATAGCTCATATTTTTCACAGTACTCTTTACTTGCTGAACTTCAATGACCTCCAAAGCTCTTCTCAATATAGATTTGAGGGAGCCACCATCAATTGATTGGCATTAACACTGAAGAGCAAACCCATTTGTTTTTTGCAGTTCTGATGGAACTTTCAACATTCTTCACAGGCAGGCACGCTGCTTTCTGATTGTCATTCTTTGTTGACAATTTTGCAAAAGATGAAAATCTGTCATTGTTGGTCAACTCATCACCGACTGGGTTAAACAGGATCCACAGAGAATTTGCCTTTTGCTTGCTGGATTCCAAATGTGGGTATTTTTTCCCCTTCTAAGTATGTAGTGAAGTACCTTGAGATTTTCAGCTGCATTAAGCTGGGAAAGCAGAGATCAGCACTTCTGGATTAGACCCCATGTTAAGCATGTAACACAGACTCACCACCAACAGACTGCAACGGGAATGGTATGCATGGCTTACCTCTAGCCACTATTTTGCCCTTAAGAGTTGGGACTCAAAAACAAAAAAAAAGAGTTGGGACTTATGCCTGTAATCCCAACACTTTAAGAGGCTCACGTGGGAGGGTGGGAGGATTGCTTGAGGTCTTGAGTTCAAGACCAGCCTGGGCAACAGAGTGAGACCCACCTCTACAAAAAAAAAATTTAAAAATTAGCTGGGTGTGGTTGTGCATGCTTGTAGTCCCAGCTATTCAGAAGGCTGAGGCAGGAGATTCTCTTACACCCAGGAGTTTGAGGTTGCAACGAACTGTGATTGTGTCACGCACCCCAGCCTGGGTGACAGAGCAAGACCCTATCTCAAAAAGAAAAAAAAAGTTAGGACTCTTAAAACTTAGTGATAGTGGTAGTTGAGACATTCTTAGTAGGCTGATGTCTTTTCTGCTTCCTTCTAAAATGCCTCCCCTTCTCTTTAACCTTTGTTGTACTCAACAGTTTTGTCATTTTTTAAAACTGTCTGATTGTGCCTCCATTGAAACCATACTCTCTGTACTTGCTTTTTACGCCTCTGACCCCTTTGTGTATCTGCATTAGTCCCTCTTCTTTCTCTGGCTCTTTAGCTGGGAGTGTCTTCTGTTGCCCAGCCCTGGCCTCCTGTTACTTTCCACACACTCTTCTGAAATCTCAAGCTTGGGTGGGAAAGCAAAGGCGTCATTTATTCACTCCCTAAAACTTCCACACTTAGTCAATAATCGGTCCTCAATAAATAGTTGTTGAGTCATTAAAGAACTTTTCCATTGTACAGATTCTCCCCATCCCATGTTATTTGGCTTGGTCCAGGAGAGGACCCATTGGAATTGCAGACTCAAAAGCCAAGTGGCAAGTGATAGGCTAGTATGTGGTCTCTGGTAGAGGGAACAAGTCAGTCAGCTTGTGTGCCAGATTTCTTGCACAGAACCTTGTCCCAGAAGTCAGGGTGTCTAGCACAGCACAGGTGAGGTGAAGTTAGGGTAGAACTTTCCCTACAGACTACACCACTTTTGAGCTAACATAGAAAATGGAAAATTTCCAGTAACTGATCACTAAAATCTCTCTTGGTGTTTATTAGTTGCTCCTTGGAAGAGAGGAGTGGATTAGACATGTTCTATCCATAATAAAACAGAGTTCTGAAAGGTGGCAATTGAAAGGGTAAAAGTAGTCACAGAGGCGTTCTCTGCTGGTAAAATCCGCTGGCTGGATTAGGACAGGAGTGGTGTAGTCTCTTTTCTAGTTGTCTTTTTTCTTCCATTTTCCTATCCCAAGGAGTCCAAAGAGCTGAAGCCATACAAGGGATTAAGGAGAGGGAGAGGAGAGTGGCCTATCCATACAAATCCAGAGTTTTGAGAACCAGGCCTATTATAGATCACAGGTGTTGATATAGCAAGCTAAATTAGCATCTCTTCTGCCCACTCAGGGATAGATAGGATGAATTTAACACCTTTATTTCAAAACTGCTATCAAATGTATCAAACATGCATGTGAGGACTCTCAATATAAAGAACTGACTTGGCAGATCACGAGGTCAGGAGTTCAAGATCAGCCTGGCCAACATGGTGAAACCCCGTCTCTACTAAAAATACAAAAATTAGCGGGGCATGGTGGCGGGCACCTGTAATCTCAGCTACTTGGGAGGCTGAGGCAGGAGAATCGCTTGAACGTGGGAGAAAAGGTTGCAGTGAGCCAAGATTGTGCCACTGCACTCTAGCCTGGGCAACAGGGTGAGAATTCACCTCAAAAAAAAAAAAGAGCTCACTTGATGTGGATCTGTACTTAGTAACAGGGGATGGTGACTCTATCTTGGTCCTTAATCTTTGAGGAATGCTGTAATTCTTAAATCACTCCCAATTTTGTTTCCTTCCTAAATTTGGGTAATCAACGCACTATCTTCATTCCATAACAGAGGATAGTTCTGCTTCTTTGGATTCTCAGTTCCCAAGGGGTTTAAAATTCTCAGGATCCAATTTTGGGTTTAGTTACTACATAGTCTTTGTAGAAATATCAAGAGAGAGACTCACTGCTCAGGGATTATTTGATATTTCAATTTGATATATGTTTGCCCACTTGATAGAAAGGACTACCAGAAGAACAGGATATTTACATGGTGTCAAAGTAAAACCTCATACCTTGTTAACTAACTTCAAAGGCAAATGTACCAGGTCAGTGGAATTATCTGGCTGTCAGCACTGTAATCAAACCAATCATTACTAACAGTGAGACAGGTCACTGTTATGTATACCCACGATGTGATCTGAGATACCCAACATCACCTATGAAGATTTTTGCCAAAAATGTTGACTCTTAAGTCAAATGAGATCTCTCTAGATGTAACATCTAGAGGGGATAGACAAGTTAAATTACAAGACAAGTTAAATTACAATTTTTCTGATTGTTTCAGAAAAATCCAGAATGTGAGATAACTGGCATGGATGTTTAAAAAGTCAATGTTGGCTGGGCATGGTGGCCCATGCCTGTAATCTCAGCACTTTGGGAGGTGGAGGGGACAGATCACCTGAGGTCAGGAGTTCGAGACCAGCCTGGCCAACATGGCGAAACCCAGTCTCTACTAAAAATACAAAAATTAGCCTGGCGTGGTGCCTTGTGCCTGTAATCCCAGTTACTTGGGAGGCTGAGGCAGGAGAATTGCTTGAACCCAGGGGGCAGAGGTTGCAGTGAGCCAAGGTCATGACACTGCACTCCAACCTGGGCAACAGGATGAGACTCTGTCTCAAAAAAAAAGAAGAAAAAAAAAAAAAAGTCCGTGTTTTTGGGGGAAAGGAGGAGGGGAGAGAAGTATTGTGGATTAAAAGAGACATACCCAAATGTAATGCCTGAACTATGATTGGATGCTGTCTTGAACAAAAAAGGCTATAAAATACATTTTTGTAATAAATGGGGAAATTTGACCATGACTAGACAGTAGATGATATTATGAAATTATTGTCAATTTTCTTAGATGTGATACTAGTATTGTGGCTCACAGGAGAATGTCCTTACATTATGGAGATGCACGCTGATTTCATGATGTCTGCAACTTATTTTCAAATGGTCCAATAACAATAACAAAGACAAGTAAAATATATACATACGTCCAAATACGGCAATTATTGGATCTGGGTAGAGGATAAGAAGTTATTCATTGTACTATCTTTAAGATTTTTTCATGTATATGAAATTTCTCTAATAAAAAGTTGGAGGAGAAATTTGATAAAACAAAATCCAAAAAGTGCAGTCAGGTAGCTGTGGTAACACTTCAGAAAGATAGCCCTTTCTTTTCCCAGCCTATTCAAATCTTGCCACACATTTGTGAATTTGTTTTTGCGTGAGATCTTATTTATAGTGGACCATAGGAAGGGCTTAGTACTGCCCAGACACCAATGATTCTGAGACCCTTATTGTGTAAACACATTCATTCTATGGAGCCAAAGGAGCTCTCCTAATAGAGGCAGGAATAACAAGAACCAGTGTATGGCTCTGATTTGTGTGTAGCGTGCTCTGTTGTTATATTTAAAGTATGATTGCTAAATTCATTATTTGGGAATTGTTACAAGATGTGGTTTCAAACCTTTAGAAAATAGTATGATATTATTACAAAGAATGCTCTAAAACAACCTCTATTCTGCTTTCCAGCCTACTATTGGCTATCTTTGTTTCAGCTTTCTGGCCTGGAAACCTCTTGGTTTGTGGAGACCCGTGGAAGAGACTTGAAATTGGCAGATACTTGAAATTGGCAGATGATCCCCTCAGCCAGGTCTGGGGCTTACCCTTTCAATTCAGGGTGTGGAATCTGCTTTTGGACACCTGGCATTTTCCTTAGCTGGGTCCAGAGAACTCATTCAGTGTGACTCTTTATGGGTTGCCCAGATGCTGACCCTAAGCCTATCCAGAAACCAGGAATGTTTTACTGTGGGAAAAGAATTCTGGTTAATGAGGAAACCTAGCTATTACTCAGCTGGAAAAAAACAGACGGCCCAATCCTGCTAAGAGTTAGCTGCATCACTCTCTGTAACACTTTTCTCTGAGTACATGGAATACATGCGTTAAGGAAACCCTTGCCTTGTGAAACTGCTGTTTGTTTGCTTCAAACAAAAAACTTCGGTACTGCTTCCAACGTCGGTACTGAAGGGGAGCAGGGAGAGGGACTGCAGAGGAAAATGTCCTTTCAGAGCTTATTACCTCACAGGGGAGATGGACGCACACACATCTGCAGAGAGGCCATCAGGGACGCCCTCATCTTCAAACTGCCTGTGCCTTTAGTCCCACGCTCTGTCTTCCTTCCTGTCCGCCCCTTTCTGAAGCCAACCATTTCCCTTGCGTCCTGACCCCACCCCGGCCTTGTTAAAGACTTGCTTCTTCAAGTGTCCTTCTCTCCTCCCTGCCTCATTTCTCTTTTTTGGGCGGCGGGGGGGATGTGGGGAGCTGGGGGAGACGGAGTCTCGCTGTGTCGCCCAGGCTGGAGTGCAGTGGCGCAATCTCGGCTTACTGCAACCTCCTTCTCCCGGGTTCAAGTGATTCTCCTGCCTCAGCCTCCGGAGTAGCTGGGACTACAGGCGCACGCTGCTACGCCCGGCTAATTTCTTTTGTATTTTAGTAGAGACGGGGTTTCACCGTGTTGCCCAGTCTGGTCTCGAACTCCTGAGCTTAGGCAATCCGCCCACTTCGGCCTCCCAAAGTGCTGGGATTACAGGCGTGAGCAACCGCACCCGGCCCCTGCCTCATCTCTTATCTCTGGGGCACCATTCTTCTCAGTAGCCACCGGGGTCTAATGGCATCTCATCTTTAAAAATAACAGGCAGGGTGCGGTGGCTCACGCCTGCAATCCCAACATGTGCCTGCAGTCTCAGCTACTCCGAGGCTGAGGCAGGGGGAGGGCTGTGGGGGTTGTGCGGGAAGAACGGCTTGAGCCCGGGAGTTCAAGCAATGAGCTATGATTGCGCCACTGCACTCCAGTCTGGGCAACGGAGTGAGACCCTGTCTCTAAAAAACAAACAAAAAAAGATAAAGAAAAAAATAATTGTACACCTCACTCCCCAAATTCAGTCATCTTCTTTCCCTTCCAGCCATGGTCGCGTTCTCTGCTGCTCTTCCAGCAAAGTGACTGTCAGCATCTAACTGCGGAGCAGCTTCCATCCCCGCCCCTCCTCCGAGGCTGCTGTTGTCCATGTTTCCAGGGACCTTGAAGTTGTTGGCTTCCACGGGAGCGTCTTTGTACTTCTCATGCTTGGCAGGATTCAGTCAGTTCCCCACTCTCCTCCTTCTTGAAACAATTTCTTCTCATACTGCCTGACAGCAGGCCCTTCTGGTTTCCTCTCCACCTTAAGAGATGCTGCCTCCCACTCTCCTTTGTTCTTCCTTCTCCATTTGACTTCTAGATGTCAGGGGCCCCATCTGATGTCTGTCTAGGTACTTTCCTGGCTGACCTCATCCAATCCCATAGCTTTCCATACCTCCATATCCTGATGATTTCCAATCAGTATCTCCAGCCCTGACATCTCACTGGAATTCCAGATTTATAGAACCAACCACCTACTTGATTAATCAACTGATAGATTTATTTAATTAAAACATTTATTATTTTTTGAGACAGGGTCTCGCTTTCTTGCCCAGGCTGGAGTGCAGTGGCATGATCACGGCTCACTGCAGCCTCAACTTCCCAGGCTCAAGTGATGCTCCCACCTCAGCCTCCTGGGTAGTTGCGCCACCATGCCTGGCTAGTTTTTTGTATTTTTTGTAGAGACGGGGTTTCACTATGTTGCCCAGATTGGTCTCAAACACCTGGGCTCAAGTGATCCTCCTTCCTCGGCCTCCCAAAGTGCTGGGATTACAGGCAAGAGCCGCCACACCTGGTTGATAGATTTATTAATTCCATGAATATTTATCGATTACCTATAAATGCCAGATACTATTCTACTATTCTAGGTTTGGAGGATACCTACATCAGTTAAAGACAGACAGCAACCACTACCCCGGAAATAATGAACATCATAAATAAGTAAATCAGACACTATGTTAGAGGCTGGAAGTACATAGAAAAAAATTAAGCAGGGGAGACAGATAGTGAGTACCAGGAGGAGAGGGTGTTACAGTTTTAAAGAGGATGGAGACAGAATGTCCTACTGAGAAGGTGACACTTCAGCAAAGACTTGGAGGAGGTGAAGGAGTGGCCCGTGTGGCTCGTTTAAGGAAATAACAGTGGAGGCAGAAGGTACAGTAAGTTTCAAGTCACTGTGGCAGGTATGGCTTTCTGTGTTCAAGAAACAGCAAGGAGGTGAGTAGAGTGAGGGAAGAGTCGCACGGCAGAGGACCAGAGAAGAAATGGCGGGTACAGGTGCGGATCCCATGGAGCGTGGCCAGCCATAGGAAGGACTTTGGTTTTTATACCAACTGAGATGGAGATCTGCCAACAGTTTTAAACAGAGGAGTGACATAATTTGTCTAACTTTGTAAAAGCTCTCTTTGCCTGCTTTGTTGAGAATAGACTCTAAGGGACAAAGGAAGAAGAACTGGGAGGC
This sequence comes from Pongo pygmaeus, assembly GCF_028885625.2. NCBI lineage: Eukaryota > Metazoa > Chordata > Mammalia > Primates > Hominidae > Pongo > Pongo pygmaeus. The sequence continues at coordinate 196,911,485 of NC_072376.2, forward strand.
TATTTTAGCCGTTTCAATGATGATAGTGTCTTGGCCCCAATGGTAGCAGTGAAGATGATATAACAAAAAGCTTCAGATTGTGGATATGTTTTGAAGGTAGAGCCAATAAGATTTGCTGACAGAATGGATAAGGGATGTGAAAAAAAAGAGTGAAGGAGGACACAAGTATCTCTGGCCTGAGCAATTGGAAGGATGAAGTTGCTACCAATTAGGACAAAGAAGACAGTGGGTTGAACAAGGTTTTGAGTAAGGTTGCTGGGTTTAACAACAACAACAAAAAAAAATCAGGAAGTCCAGTTAAATTTGAATTTCAGTAAAACAACAGACACTTTAGTATAAGTACATCCCATGCACTATTGCTTATACTTATTATGTGCTGTTATTCTAAATTTACTGGGCATCCTTTATTTTATCTGGCAATCCTAATTTGAGAGGAAAGTTTGAGTTGTGTGTTAGAGATGTTGAGAAGGCAGTTGGATATATAGGACTGGATATCAAGGTATAAGTCTGGCCTGGAGATTAAAATTTGGGAGAGAACAATAACATTTAGGTAGCCTATAAAGCTATGAGATTAGAAGAAATCCCCAAGGGAGTGAGAATGAATAGATGACTGGCCCAAGAAAGGAGCTGGGGCCCTCCAATGTGAAGAGATTGAGAAGATGAGGAAGGAGCAGCAGAGAAGAGGGAGGAGAAGGGGCTAGTAGAGTAGGAGAGAAATCAGTATGTCTACTCTGACAGAGATCCTGAGGGAAGCAGCAATTGGTACCTACGACTCCTGACTTCTCCACACACACCCTCTCAAATTCTGCTTCCCCCCCCATACTATCTCAATTCGGGATAGAACTGCATCTGTCCAGGAACAAAGGCCAGAGGGATAGGAATTATTTTTAATTCTCTTTCCATCACTCTTGTCTGTGTTCAATCCAATAGCAACTTTGGTCTCCTCTCCTTTCAAGACATGCTCTGAATTCATCCAGTTCTCTTCATCTCTACCATTACTACCACAGCTCAGCCCTCATCATCTTTCAGCTCAGCTCCTACAAAGCCTCTGATTCCCTTACAATCATTCTCAACATGGCAGTCTGAACCATTTAAATATGTTATATGTATGTGTGTGTGCATATATACACACATATATGATATACTTTTTTTTTTTTTGAGACGGAGTCTCGCTCTGTCGCCCAGGCTGGAGTGCAGTTGCGCGATATTGGCTTATTGTAAGCTCTGCCTCCCGGGTTCACGTCATTCTCCTGCCTCAGCATCTCGAGTAGCTGGGACTACAGGTGCCCGCCTCCATGCCTGGCTAATTTTTTGTATTTTTAGTAGAGACGGGGTTTCACCGTGTTAGCCAGGCTGGTCTCGAGCTCCTGACCTTGTGATCCACCCGCCTTGGCCTCCCAAAGTGCTGGGATTACAGGCGTGAGCCACCGTGCCCGATCAATATAAATATTTTTAATATACATATACATACAGTGGACGCTCGAACAACACAGGGCTAGGGATGCCAGCCCCCACACAGTTGAAAATCCACATGTAACTTTTGAATCCTCAAAAATTTAACTAGTAGGCCTGACGTGGTGGCTCACGCCTGTAATCCCAACACTTTGGGAGGCCAAGGCAGGAGGATTGCTTGAGTTCAGGAGTTCAAGACCACCCTGGGCAACATAGTGAGACCTCATCTCTACTAAAAAAAAAATAATAATAAAAATAAAAAAAATAGCTGGATGTAGTGCCACATGACTATAGTCCTGGCTACTTGGGAGGCTGAGGTGGGAGGATTGCTTGAGCCCAGGTGGTCGAGGCTGTAATGAACTATGATCATGCCACTGTACTCCAGCCTGGGTGACAGAGTGAGACCCTGTCTCAAAAGAAACCCCAAACACCCCAAACTTAACTACTAATAGCCTACTGTTGACCAAAAGATTTACCAATAACTTAAACAGTTGATTAACACATATTTTGTATATATAATGTACCATATTTGCATAATAAATTATAGAAAAGAAAATATTTTAAAAATCATAATGAAGAGAAAATATATTTACTATTCATTAAGTGGAAGTGGATCATCATAAAGGTCTTCATCCTCGTCAGCTTCATGTTGAGTAGGCTGAGGAGGAGGATGAAGAGGAGGGGTTGGTCTTATTGTCCCAAGAGTGGCAGAGGTGGGAGAAAATCTGCATATAAATGGACCTGTGTAGTTTGAACCTTTGTTGTTCAAGGCTCAGCTGCTTGTATGTGTGTGTGTATGTGTGTGTTTGTGTGTGTGTGTGTTGAGGTAAACCCTCTGCTTCAAATCTTGCAATAGCATTTCACTGTCAGTGTCAGTACAATGAAGCTGAAACTCATTATCATGGTCCCTGTTACCTCTGACTTTTCCCTGTAACCCTCTCCCACTCACCCACTAGGATTCGACCACAGTGTCTTGATTATGCAGGGATAACCAAAGGCGTCTATTTTAATAGTCCCAGCAAAGAAAGGGGACATGACCTGGAGCAATGGGGGTACATAAATATTAGAGAAAGCTCAGAAAGAGACACAACAAATAGGTATTCCTGGCTTTCTACCTTTATTCTTTATGAGTCTCGATTTTAAATCACAGATAATGACGAATTATCTGAAAAGGCTTAAAGGAAAACCCAAGTCTGGGTAATTTATGAAGAAAAAAGCTTTATTGGCTCGTGGTTCTGCAGGCTGTCAAGCAGGCACCAGCATCTGCTTCCGGTGAGGGCCTCAGGAAGCTTCCATTCATGGCAGAGGGCAAAGAGGAGCGGCATCATGTGGCAAGAGAGGATGGAAGAGAGACAGCTAGAGAGAGTGGAGGGAGGTGCCAGGCTCTTTTTAATAATCAGCTCTTCTGGGGTCTAATAGAGGGAGAGCTCATTCATGACCATGAGGACAGCACCAAGCCATTCATGAGGAATCCGCTCCCACGACGGAAACATCTCCCACCAGGCCCCACCTCCAACACTGGAACCACATTTTAACAGGCGACTTGGTGGGCCTAACAAACCATATCCAAACTATAGCAACCAGGTTGTGATTGTTGTCTTTCAGAAATGAGGAACTGGGGGCCGGGTACGGTGGCTCACACCTGTAATCCCAGCACTTTGGGAGGCCAAGGTGGTGGATCACTTGAGGTCAGGAGCTCGAGACCAGCCTGGCCAATATGGTGTTACCCTGTCTCTACTAAAAATACAAAAATTAGCCGAGCATGGTGGTGTGTACCTGTAGTTCCAGCTACTTGGGAGGCTGAGGTGGGAGGATCACTTGAACCTGGGAGGTGGAGGTTGCAGTGAGCCAAGATCATGCCACTGCACTCCAGCCTGGGTGACAGAGCGAGACTCCATCTCAAAAAAAAAAAAAAAAAAAAAAAAATGGAAGAACTGGCTTTCTGTTGATTATTCTAAATGGTGGCAGTTCCTTACTGAAAACCACAAATTCTGAACAGCCATGTTGTGAGCTCTTCATTTGTTTGTGGACACAGAAATTTTAGAAAGAAAATGTAGATGTTGGAGACAAAATATTGAAGGAAAGCAGCAATCAGGCCGCAGTCTGCTTTTTCCCACCTGCCTGTAGATCTTCTCAGGTTATTGCTATTTAGCTTTCATGAGAAATTACCTGGGCAATACTAGGTATTATTCAGTCAGTGTCCACACAGGCGTTTGTGATCACAAGGAAAAAGTGGCAAAAATGAATTTTGCTTTTGAGACAGGGTCTTGCTACGTTGCCCAGGCTGGCCTTGAACTCCTGTGCTCAAGCTGTCCTTCTGCCTCAGCCTTCTGAGTAGCTGGGAATATAGGCGTGTGCCACCATGCCCGGCTCAAAAATGCATCTTAAATAATTTTAAAAGATTCCCCTTTAGGATTTGTCCAAAAGGATACACCAGAAACCAGAATCAATGCCTGCCTCTAGGGAAGGAAACTAAGGGACTGGAGGTCAAGAGTAGGAAGAGGATTTACTTTTACTGTATATCTTTTCATGTATTTTGAATTTTATATTGTGCTTTTGTACTACCTACTTATAAAAAAAATTGACTGGGTGTGGTAGGAGGCTGAGGCACTTGGGAGGCTGAGGTGGGAGGATGGTTTGAGGCCAGGAGTTTGGAACCAGCCTGGGCACACAGTGAGACCCTGTCTCTACAAAAAATTTTAAAAAAAATGAGCTAGGTGTGATGATGCTCGCCTGCCTGTGGTCCCAGCTACTCTGGAGGCTAAGGTGGGTGGATCACTTGAGCAGGAGTTTGAGGTTGCAGTAAGCTATGATTGTGCCACTGCACTCCAGCCTGGGCGTGACAGAGTGAGACCTTATCTCTAAAAAGAAAAAGAAATTAATTTTTATAAAATGACAGCTTAAGACGGCCAGAAACAAATCTTATTTGTTTGTGTTTTCTGGAATTACATATGCACATTTAAAAAATTTTTCCCAGCTATTCAGGAGGCTGAGGCAGGAGAATCACTTGAACCCGGGAGGTGGAGGTTGCAGTGAGTCGAGCTCGTGCCCCTGCATTCCAGCCTGGGTGTGACAGAGTGAGACCTTATCTCTACAAAGCAAAAAGAAACTAATTTTTATAAAATGACAGCTTAAGGCCAGAAACATCAAATCTTACTTGTTTATGTTTTCTGGAATTACATATGCACATTTAAAAAATGTTCCCCAGCTACTTGGGAGAGTCACTTGAACCCAGGAGGCGAAGGTTGCAGTGAGTCGAGCTCGTGCCACTGCACTCCAGCCTAGTCAACAGAGCAAGACTCTGTCTCAAAATATATATATATATATATATATTTTTTTTTCCAAAATGGGAAAATGGTTTGCAGATTGTGGAATTATGTGCGTGGCCCTGGGCATAGCACTGGGAGCCTGGGACTGAGGGCAGTGATGCCTGACCTTCGAGCTATCCAGACCTGGGCAGGTCCTGCTGCTACTGCGCATTCTACTGCTCAGCTGTGAAACACGGGACCACACCGGGTGGTCTATGTGGCCCCTTGCAGCTCAGATACTCCATGAATGTCTTCGCCATGCGTTTCACAAAGTGGAAAAGCATCTTTTGACCTATGAGAGGAGCTGCTTCAATCGGTGTTGCCCATGAAATTTCATCTCAAAGCCTGGCTGAGGGCTTGATTTCAGAGCTGACCCCACTGAGCCCCACAGCTTTTCACACCTGCGAGGTTGGTGGATTTCTTGATCAGTTGAGACTCGCACGGCTGCCGCTTGCCTGTTATCTACAGGCCTCCACTTGCCAACCCACAGGGGTTGAATCCGAATCTGAATATTAATTCCACCCTCAGGAGCCAACACATATGGAAAATATTAATGCTTCCTTCAAATGGAACTTTTTTCCCTTTAGAAACAGATTTTTAAAGAAGATTCTAGGTACTGTGCTACCAAAAGAAAAAAAGTCATGTTTCCAAATGTGCGTCGAGTCATTGTACTGTAAAGAAGAAAACAGTGTTTACTTAAGGGAAGAATAAAAACCGAGTCAAGCTTTTTCCGTCAACAGCTACAATTGTTAGCTTTAACAAACAGAGCGTGCTATCTCCTTGAAACAAACCCAAGAACATCAGTGTCCATGGGACCCACGTGTTGTTTCATCCCTGCCGAGTCTGCTGGGCTGAAACACAAGCCTGGGTTCTTCACCTCTGACCCTTACGAGCCTTCCAGTGCATTAATTTCAAGTGTGGAACCTGGGCCAACGCTGCTAAGGCCGTATCGAGTTAAAAATGTAAACACAAAGTCTCTGAGACCAGGAGGGCATGTTCTCATGGTAACCGCGAGCTGCCTTTCTTTTCTCTCTGAAGTCCTTAACTGCTTAACTGATGTGCAATGGACATGAGGGAGTCTCCTTAAGGGAGGGTCTTTCCAGAGGCCTTTGAAGGCATTTAAATTTACAAATATTACGCCTATCAAATCATATCTAATATTTCTGCCTCTTGTTGCCCAAAGTCTAACAAATGTAGTCCTTACAGTTAGGCAATGCTGGTTCCTATGTTCCCTTCCCTTTTGCTGTGTGGGGCTGGTTTGTCCTGAGCTAGACTCTTAGGTATGAAGGAAAAGAGTGAAGAGGATTTACTCTAGCATTGATGGGGGGCTAATTGGGATAAAGTTCACAATACCTCAATTAAGGGGCTCTTCAAGAGGCTGGATTTGTTGCAGACAGCTTCAAGAATGTGGAATTCAGCCTTCTGCATTCCCCTTGCACAGCCCCCGAGCGCCAGAAGGAGAACCCACTGGCCCCTCAGGGAGGGTGGCCATGCAGAGAGCAGCTCAGGGCTGTGTTTGCCCCTGTCAAAGCCACAGACCTGGCTTGCTGGCTTATAAGGGATTGGGGGCAGCCAGAACAAGGGTGTCTGAGAAAGGAATATTCAAGAGGAAAAATCTATTCAGACAAAAACCTGCATGTTGTGCACATGTACCCTAAAACTTAAAGTATAATTTAAAAAATTAAAAAAAAAAAAGAATACAAACACTCAGAGTATGGCGGGTGCTTTCCTGCCGCCCTTGGCAAGAACCCGTTGGGGGCTGTGAAGACTTTGGGGTCCTGAATGACCCTCTCCCCCACTGTTCTCCAATACCTGTCCTTGTGAAAAACAAATCGATAAGTAAAACAGCAGCTCTTTCCAACCCAGGCGCCTCCATGCTCTGTGAAAGGGACTTCAGAAATCTGAGTTTTGGGACGGCGCTTTTCTGTTTCTTTTTACATGCCGTCGTGGAAGTCCCTTTCACCTCCCAGGCTGAGGCACAGGTCCATTTTCCCACAGATCTGATACTTATGCTAGGGTAGGGAGCAAAGCCTTGTCTTGTGTATCGAAAGTTATCTTACTGCTGTGCTAAATTCACTGATGGTGTGCACAGCATGAGCTGTAAATTATACACTAATTATATGGCTGACTTCACTATCTCCCTTCTGAAAATATGCAGTCTTTCCCAAACAATTAGCACTGAATTATTTCCCTATATTGTTTCCTAATTTTTCCATATGTTGGTTTTTACTCTTCAGCCAGACTACACACCTCTGGAAGGCAGAGACGGGGACTTGAACTTCTTTGAACTCACAACATGGCAATATTTATTAGTCCTAATACTGTCACTGGCAAGGTTGGTGTTTTAGGCAAGAGATGATAGTGTAAGTATCAACTAATCTGAATTCTTTGAGTGAAGGTTGAGCAAAGCTGAAATAGGTTTAAGAAGAAAAAAAAACAAAACTGCAGGATGTTTAGTTAATTTGTTCATCATTCAAGTTCCCAGAGAGCAGGGATCACGTCTGTCTCTTGCAGTGTTACATCCCCAGCACTCAGCCCACAGTTTCACAAGCAACAGACACTAACAATTATTTTTAATGAATGAGTTAATGAATACATTTCTTGAGCTTCTGTTATGTCTAGGTCTTGTGCTAAGTGAAGATGCAAAGATAGTCTTCTCTCTTCAGAAGCTTTCAGTCTGGGGAAGAAGAAGAAAAGCAGAATTGAAAACAATTGCTATAAAATATGAAAGATGCAACTCTGGGTGCAGTGGCATATGCCCATAATCCCAGCACTTTGGGAGGCCAAGGCAGGCGGATCACCTGAGGTCAGGAGTTCGAGACCAGCATGGTCAACATGGTGAAACCCTGTCTCTACTAAAAATAGAAAAATTAGCCAGGTGTGGTGGCGGGCACCTGTAGTCCCAGCTACTTGAAGGGCTGAGGCAGGAGAATCACTTGAACCTGGGAGGTGGAGGTTACAGTGAGCTGAGATCGTACCATTGCACTCCAGTCTGGGCAACAAGAGCAAAACTCCATCTCAGAAAAATAAATAAAATAAAATAAAATAAGAAAAATGCTATTGGAATTCCATTCAAAGTGCTTTGGATTCAGAGGAGGAAGCTGCTGACCATTTAGGGGAGTCAGAGAAACTTCATGTTTAAAAACACAGGCACAAAAGCATTGGATGGATTTTGAAGGAAGACTAAGCATTTGCCAGCTGGAAAATGTGAAGACATTCTAGGCAGAGGGAACCGCTGGAGCCAGGTCAGAAAGCTGTGAAAAGCTGCATTTTCTGGGAAACCTACAGCTGTCCTGAAGGCTAATAAGGTGTTTTGAGGCAGGTGGATGAAATAAGACAAGTAAGTTGGGGCTTGTTTGCAAGGGTTTTAGGATTGACACTTGAGACAATGGGGACCTGTGAAAGTTTTTAGCAGGGAACTGATGTGAATAGATTTGGATTTGGAGAAATCACTGTAGACAGCATAGTGAGGAGACCGTAATAGGAGAAACTGGAGTCGTCCACCTCAGGGTGATCATGGCACCTTGGATTAGAGGTCGTGGGATGGGGGATGGAGGGAAGTGGACTAATTTGAGAGCTATTCAGAAAGTAGTGTCACTGGAAGACCAAGTGGCTAGTCAGACATGGGTAGGTGGGAGGTAGGAAGACAGGAGTCCAGAATAATTTCTAGTTTCTAGAGTAAATTAATCAAGAGCCCAGAATAAGCAGCAGGACTGGTGTGATGGGGAAAAGAAGTTTTCATTTTTGACTGCAATGAAAACCTCTTTTGCAAAAGCAGCATCTTCTCTGTTTATGCTGACTTGGGATATGCTGTTCTCGTTCAGACTGCAGGGGAGTTCCCCACTTTGTGGGGAAAGAAGAGAGGTTTCCCTGATGAGGTCAGGCTAGGACATGAGTCGCATGGGGCAGCCATTTTGGAAGGAAGACATTTGTCAACGTGGAAGCTGTAATTCAAAATGTGGACTTCAGCAAGAGGAAACACCTAGCTCTCTCTTGAATCCGGGTTTCAAGAAGCACTCACCAGATAGCTGCATATCAGACTGCAGGTAGATTGCAGGCTATAAGACTCAGAGGAGGACATATTTTATAAGCCAAATAATGTAGTTATATTGTGTCATGTGCTTTTTTTGTTTTTCTTCGTCTTGAGCAGAGAATTATAAAAATACTCTAGTCTTACTGTTAACTGTGCTATTATGTCTTCGAGAACATAAAATGAATAGTATAATTCTTCCTTCCTTCAAGCCAGTGAGAAATAATAACAATTAGGGGAGATCTCTGCAGTACAGATGAATTTGGGACAAAGGCTGTCTTGTAGAGATTCTCCCCCCATTGCCAACATTAAAAGATTAGGCTTTATTTTGTTAAGGTAGGCATATATGTTCTTAAACAGTTATGTTGTTTGAGATGCCTCGGCTACATCATTCAGAATTTCTACTAGCAAATACCATCTCCTGCCTGCCCTCAACTAAAAAGAAATAAAACATCTACATCATTTAACTTATCTTGCCCCAGTTCTAAATACTGACAAGCTTGTAGTAAATGGATTGTCAAATGGGTCTCCAGCCACCCCACCCAGCTAATTTTTTAACTTTCTGTAGAAAGGGAGTCTCCCTATGTTGCCCAGGTTGGTCTCAAACTCCTGGCCTCAAGTGATCTTCCCGCCTCAGCCTCCCAAGTGCCTCAGCCTCCCACTGTGCCCGGCCAGTTTTTTATGAGTAGGTAGTACCAAAACATAATAAAATATTCAATATACTTAAAAGCGGCTGGGCTCGGTAGCTCATGCCTGTAATCCCAGCACTTTGGGAGGCCAAGGTGGGCAGATTGCTTAAGGTCAAGAGTTTGAGATCAGCCTGGCCAACATGGTGAAACCCCGTCTCTGCTAAAAATACAAAAATTAGCCGGGCATGGTGGCAGACGCCTGTAATCCCAGCTGCTCGGGGCACTGAGACGTGAGAATCGCTTGAACCCAGGAGGCAGAGTTTGCAGTCAGCCGAGATTGTGCCACTGCACTCCAGCCAGGGCAACAGAGCGAGACTCTGTCTAAAAATAAATAAATAAGTAAATAAATAATAAAATAATACACAATAAAAATAAACCCCCTTCCAACTCTTTTTCTTTTTTCTTTTTTTTTTAAGACAGAGTCTCGCCCTGTCGCCCAGGCTGGAGTGCAGTGGTGCCATCTCAGCTCACTGCAACCTCTGCCTCCTAGGTTCAAGTGATTCTCCTGCTTCAGCCTACTGAGTAACTGGGATTACAGGCACATGCCACCACTCCTGGCTAATTTTTTTTTTTTTTTTTTTTTTTTTTTTCAGTAGAGGCAGGGTTTCCCCATGTTGACCAGGCTGGTTTTGAACTCTTGACCTCAAGTGATCCGGCCTCCCAAAGTACTGGGATTACAGGTGTGAGCCACTGCGGCTGGCCCCTGTTCCAACTCTTGACCTCTTATCCCTGGGTTCGTTTCCCTAGAGGCAGGCATTGATTCTAGTTTCTTGGGTATCCTTTTGGACAAACTGTAAGGGTGTTCTTAGTCTGTTGACAGAACCCTTACCTAACAATGCTAACCCTATCCCAACATACTATCCTTTTTCTTTTTTTTGAGGTGGAGTTTCACTCTTGTTGCCCAGGCTGGAGTGCAATAGTGTGATCTCAGCTCACTGCAACCTCCGCCTCCCGGGTTCAAGTGACTCCCCTGCCTCAGCCTCCCGAGTAGCTGGGATTACAGGTGCCTGCCGCCATCACGCCCAGCTAATTTTTTGTATTTTGTGTAGAGACGGGGTTTTACCATGTTGGCCAGGCTGGTCTCGAACTCCTGACTTCAGGCCATCCACCCGCCTTGGCCTTCCAAAGTGCTGGGATTACAGACGTGAGCCACAGTTCCTGGTCTGTCTATGCTTTTTCTAAAAAATATTTTTAATTGTGATAAAATACACATAACATAAAATTTACTATCTTACTTTGTGTGTGTGTGTGAAACTGGGTCTCACTCTGTCACTCAGGCTAGAGTAGAGTGGTGAGATCACGGCTCACTGAAACCTCTGCTTCCAGGGCTCGAGCAATCCTCCCACCTCAGCCTCCCAAGTAACTGGGCCCACAGGCATGCGCCACCATGCCCGGCTAATTTTTAAATTTTTTGTAGAGACGAGATCTCACTATGTTTCCCAGGGTGATCTTGAACTCCTGGCCTCAAGAGATCCTCCTGCCTTGGCCTCCCAAAGTGCTTGGGTTACAGGTATAAGCCACTGCGCCCAGCTACCTTACCTGTTTTTAAGCCTACAGTTCAATGGTATTCACTACATTCATATTGCTGTGTAACCATCACCACTGTTCATCTCCAGAGCTCTTGTCATCTTACAAAACTAGACCTTTGTACACACTAAACAATAACTCCCCATTCTCTCATCCTCCCGCCCCTAGCAACCATGAATCTCCTTTCCTCTCTGTGAATTTGACTACTCTATGGATGTCATATAAGTGGACTTGCACAGTGTGTTGCTTTTTGTGACTAGCTTATTTCACTGGCATAGTGTCCTGAAGGTTGATCCGTGTTGCAGCATGTGGCAGAATTTCCTTCTTTTTAAGGATGAATACTATTCCATTGTGTGTACAGAGCACATATTGTTTATTCATTCATCTGTTGATGGACGCTTGGTTTGCTTCCACCTTTTGGCTATTGTGAACAATGCTCCATGAACGTGAGTGCACATGTCTATTTTTTTGCTGTAATTTTTAAATATAGCATTTGTCATGCAGGATATATGTTATGTCTGATATATGTATTGTTTGCTACCTCTCCCTCTCAACTAGAATCTAACTTTTTGAGTTCAGGAATTTTGTTTTGTTCACAGGCATATCCTCAAAACTCAGCAGAGTCTGGCATATGGTAGGTGCTCAATAAATATTTGGCTGCATGAATGGATAGTGGACTAATAGTCACAATTCCACCAGAGTTTTTGCACTGAGGTCTATTCTATTGCCGACCATATTGCTAGGTGGAGGAAAGCTTTTTTTTGAGAGAGAGGGTCTTGCTCTGTCACCCAGGCTGTAGGGTAGTGGCACAATCTTGGCTCACTGTAGCCTTGACCTCCCAGGCTCAAGCAATCCTCCCACCTCAGCCTCCTAAGTAACTGAAACTACAGGCACATGCCACCACACCCAGCTATTTTTTGTAGAGACAGGGTTTCACCATGTTGTCCAGGCTGGTCTCAAACTCCTAAGCTCAAGCAGAACGCCTGGGCCAAGCGATCTGCCCACCTCAGCCTCTCAGAGTGTTTGGATTACAGTCATTAGCCACTGCATCCAGCCTCTGGAGGAAAGCTTTTGAACAAAGTTTTCAGTTAGATTGTCTTTCACTTTCCTAATCTCTAAAGTGGTTATCAGTCTTTTTATTTTCTTTTTAAAAAGTTAAGCAATTTATTTATAAAAGACAAACAAATATTACATATATTTATGGTATACAAGTGACATTTTGCTATCCACATACGTTGTGAAATGATTAAATCAAGCTAGTTAGCATATCCATCACCAGACATGCTTATTCTTTTCTTGCAGTGAGAACATTTAAGATCTATTCTCTTAGCAATTTTCAAGTATGAAATACATTATGACTAATCATAGTCACCACATTGTTCAATACATGTCCAGAACTTATTCATCCTAACTGATATTTTGTACCCTGTCATCAACATCTCTCCATCTCTTCCCCTTACCTCCAGCCCCTGGTAACCACTGTTCTACTCTCTACTTCTATGAGTTCAATTTCTTTAGATTCCACATGTAAGTGAGATCATGCAGTATTTGTGTTCCTGTGCCTGGCTTATTTCACTTAGCATAATGTTCTCCATGTTCATTCATATTGTCACAAATGACAGGATATCCTTCTTTTTATGGCTGAATAGTATTCCATTGTGCATATACACCAAATTTTCTTTATCCATTCATCTGTCAATGGACACATAGTTTGATTCAATATCTTAGCCATTGTGAAAATGTTGCAACGTACATGAGAATGTAGATTTCTGATTTCATTTCTTTTGGATATATACACGGTAGTGGGATTGCTAGATCATATCGTAGTTCTATTTTTAGTTTTTTGAGGAACCTCCATACTGTTTTCCACATGGCTATACTAATTTGCATTCCCACCTACAGTGTAGAAGTCTTCCCCTTTCTCCACACTCTTGCCAACACTTATCTTTCATCTTTTTTCCATCCTAAATGTGTGAGATCATATCTCATAGTGGTTTTGATTGGCATTTCCCTGATGATTATGAAACCAACCCAATAGTCCCATAGATAATTTTATGGATAAACATAGAAATTGACCATTCTGGTCTTAAAATCAGAACGTTACATTTGTTTTATCTGAGTTCCTTCCTCTGAAAACCACTTTCAGACCTCTCAAAAAAAAAAAAAAAAAATAGCAAAGAACACCAGATCACCACATCCAGACAATGAGATGTGGGACCCTCATTCATCATGATTACTCTCTTGCCCCTCTCTAGTTTCTGTTTTCTTACACATTGTCACATTTTTTCCCTGCTATATAAACGTCTAGTTTTAGCTGATCAGGGAGACTGAGCTCCCATCTCCTCGACTGCAGCACCAGATTAAAGCTTCTTCCTCGGCAATACTTGTTGTCTCAGTGATTGGCTTTCTGTGCAGTGAGCAGCAGGGCCCAGTCCAAACCCCTGGTGTTTTGGTAACAATTAGTGATGCTGACCACCTTTCCATATACCTGTTAGTTATTTCTATGTCTTCTTTGGAGAAATGTCTATTTAGGTCCTTTGCCTATCTTTAAAATCAGGTTACTTGGGTTTTTTTGTTTTTTTTTTTTGCTGTCAAGTTGTTTGAGTTTCCCATATATTTTGGGGGACTTATCAGATGCATGGTTTGCAAATATTTTCTCCCACTCCATATGCTTTTTCATTCTGTTGATTGTGCAGAGGTTTTCTAGTCAGATGGAATCCTTAAAATGGGTGTAAGTCTTGCTTTCAGCAATATTTGTGAACATCTCTATGTGACAGGTAGCTCTGCCTGGGTCAGCTGGCCCAGTCACTGAATTTTCTAGCAGAACTCTGGCCAGCTCACTGGAAGGAAAAGCAGACTCCTTGAGTGTGGCTTCTGGGGTTTCCTTGCTCGTTTACTTGTTCTAAAGTGTGACAGCTTAGTTTCTTTGGTTACATTCATTTTAAATTAAAAATAAATTTCCCTTGAACTACCATTCAATGATGTATTTTCTCAAATTATTATCCTAAATCATAATTAAATGAAACTGTAATCATACCAAAATCGAGTTATATCGTTTCCACATTTAAGTGAGAATTTATGTGTAAACTTCCTGTAAAAAGTTTACATCAATTTTACTCAAAACTATGAGTCATGTTGTTCAATCTGAATGTTATTTTTATGCATTTTCATGAGTTCATTATAATGGCTCATTTACAGAAGGCCTTGAAAGGGACTCAAGTGAAGTATGACTTCTTCAATTTGCTTATTTGTACTATTTCATATTTGCCTCCCCGAGTAGGTAGTTTTATTAGAACTAGAGATTCCAGAACTGGAGATTCTCATCAAAATGTGTAAGCAGGGAGCAGTGAAGAGAGAGGATTCCCTTTTGTAAGAAATTTTACCCTCCTTAACCTTCTCGATTCGAGTATTAAGAGTTAAAATATCTTCGTATTTTCTGATAGACAAGCTTCCAATACGCACATTTTATTTATGCTCTGGGTGGGTGTATCATAAAGACCACACAGATTTCTTTTCATAGAACTATAAACTGGTAATTTCTGAAAATCATAAAGAAAGACAATCTTTATGATTTTCAGGGCCACACACGGTGGCTCATGCCTGTAATTCCAGCACTGTGGGAGGCCGAGGCAGGGGAATCACTTGAGCTCAGGGTTTGAGACCAGCCTGGGCAACATAGCAAGACCTTGTCTCTGAAAAGAAAAAAAAAAAAGGCAATTTAAATATTGTTATATATTGAAAGAATGCAGTATAATGCTTTGGTGTTGATGATTGGAAGGCAAAAGTACTGCCTCTCTGCACTCTACCCCTGGCTGTCTGATCCCTAACCCCAGGTCAGAGCTCCTCTCAGGGTGGTTCTCCCTCACAACTGACTCCTTTGTGTTCTGGCAAATGCTCTTCTCCTTGTCTGGTTCACCCAGAGGTGGGGCTGTGGTATCTCTTGCAGTTTCTCTATACCTTAGCCACACTTCTGTAAATAGCCTCTTTATTAACTCACATCGACATATCCTCATCTGAGCATGCCCTCTTTTCTCCTGTTGGGTCTCTGTTTGACACACAAGGTTTAAGTAACCAAAAGGAAATGATTTCTGTAAATGAGAAAATATTGTATTAAACATTGCAAAATATGCAGACTTTCTTTGAAACATTAGGCAATACAGTAACAAAAAGATGGAAAACAGGAGAAAGAAAGGGTGGAGCTGGGGAAGAGAAGTAAAGAAAGAGGGGAAAACAGCCGGGCGTGGTGGCTCACGCCTGTAATCCCAGCACTTTGGAAGGGCTAGGTGGGTGGATCTCCTGAGGTCAGGAGTTTGAGACCAGCCTGGCCAACATGGTGAAACCCCATCTCTACTGAAAACACAAAAAATTAGCCAGGCGTGGTGGCACACACCTGTAATCCCAGCTACTTGGGAAGCTGAGGCATGAGAATTGCTTGAACTTGGGAGGCAGAGGTTACAGTGAGCCGAGATCACACCACTGCACTCCAGCCTGGGTGACAGAGTGAGACAAAAAAAAAAAAAGGAAAGAAAGAGAGAGAGAGAGAAAGGAAGGAGGAAGGAAGGAAGGAAAAGAAAGAAAAAGAGAAAGAAAGAAAGAAAGAAAGAGAAAAGGAAGGAAGGAAGCAAGGAAGGAAGGAAGGAAAGGAAGGGAAGGGAGAAGGTAAATGAATACAAGAAGTCTTGGCTTTTTCAGTGCAGGAGGGATTCTGAAGTCCTAAAGCAACTGATGTGGGTGAAGGTCGTCAGATACAGAAGACATCATGACGCCAGCTCCCATCCGCTGAATGCTCTCTGTAGCCTAAATTCTTGCCTCAGCTTATACCTGTGCTGCTGTATTAGGTAGCACAAGCGCAGGGGGCAGGAGAGAGCTCAGGGAGCGCAGCGGGGAAGGTAGGGCAACCACGAGGAAGGTGAGTTACCAAGCTGGCCGCTACCTTGGTGTCAAACTTGATCATAGGGACCATCTTCTAAGACAAACAATCACTTTTGGGACACCATTTAGGGGAGGAAGAGGGAAGAATTTATCTCTGGAGTTTGTGCCTGAGTGAAGTTGGTAGGAGCCCACACAGAGCTGATGGCTACAGTGATGGTCTGGCCTGAGGCCCCAGATCAAGAGAGGCCAAGAGACCTGAGGAGGGATCCGCCATAGTGCCATCATACATGAACACAAATCCTCACAGTAACCCTCTGAATTAGCCAGGTGTGATGGTGAACACCTGTGGTCTCAGCAACTCAGGAGGCTGAGGCAGGAGGATGGCTTGAGCCCAGGCATTTGAGGCTGCACTGAGCCATAACCATGCCACTGCTCTCCAGCCTGGGCAACAGACTGAGACCCTGTCTCTAAAAAAATTAACAATAATAATAGTAACCCTCTGAGCAGGCATAGGACTCTGGGCACAAGGAATACAGACTCACTTGGGAAGGGAAAGGCCGTTTCTTGGCACACTGACCAGACATCAGAAAGGGCAAGGGTGTGGCAGACCTCGGGGCTCACTGGAACCGAACACTCGAAGGACAGCAGCGCCCTGTGCCTCCCTGAATTCTCTCAGAATGGGTTCCCCTTGATTGGGAACCAGGATCCCTGGCAGCCCTGGGTCCTGCCACCAGAAACTGGAAACGAAAGGGTTTCTCCTTCTCTTAGTCTGAAGGCATCCCAGGGAAGAGTCCTGACCTCACTCTCCGTCAGGTGACCCCGCCTTGGACCACTCAGTGTACCCGGGGGGCCGCCCTGTGCTTGGCCACTCCTGGGCTGAGTCTGCCCTGCAGCAGAGGGTCGGCCTGGTCACTCAGAGCTCACCAGAGTCTGAGTTGTTCAACATCACTAGTAAGGTCAGAGGGGGTCGTTCCATTCATCTCCATTCCCAGAAATAAGAGGAGCCCACACACCAGGCAGGAGAACAGCAGCTGCGGCAGGCCCTCCAATAAGGACGTCACGTGGAAGAGAGGAAAACGCTTCCCCCCCGTCGGTGGGATCTGCCTGTTCTCACTGCTGCGGGGCTTTCCTCCCAGGATTCTGGGTTCCTCCCGTGTCCCAAAGCTGTGTGCATTCGTTGAACTGGCAAGTCTCCATGGTCTCAGTGTGGGTGAGGGTGTGTGATTGAATGTGGGTGAGTGTGGGTGAGTGTGAGAATGAGAGAGAATGTGGGTGTGAGGATGAGTGTGAGAGAATGTGGGTGAGTGTGAGGATGAGTGTGAGTGTGCGTGAGTGTGAGGATGAGTGTGAGAGTGTGGGTGAGCGTGGGTGAAAGTGAGTGTGAGAATGAGTGTGAGTGTGGGTGAGGGTGAGGGTGAGGGTGTGGGTGAGGGTGAGTGTGAGTGTGGGTAAGTGTGGGTGTGAATGTGGGTGAGTGTGGGTGAGGGTGAGTGTGAGTGTGGGTGAGGGTGAGTGAGAGTGAGTGTGAGGGTGAGTGTGGGTGAGGGTGAGTGTGGGTGAGGGTGTGAGGATGAGTGTGAGTGATGGTGTGAGTGAGCGTAAGTGTGGATGGGGGAGGGTGAGTGTGAGTGGGTGTGTGTGGGCGTGGGTGAGTGTGGGTGAGTGTGAGTACAGGTAAGGGTAAGTGTGGATGGGGGAGGGTGAGTGTGAGTGGGTGTAGGTGTGGGTGTGAGTGTGGGTGAGTGTGAGTGCAGGTGAGTGAGAGTAAGTGTGGATGGGGGAGGGTGTCAGTGGGTGTGCGTGAGTGGGTGTGGATGAGTGTGGGTGAGTGAGTGAGTGCAGGTGAGTGAGAGTAAGTGTGGATGGGGGAGGGTGAGTGTCAGTGGGTGTGCGTGAGTGGGTGTGGATGAGTGTGGGTGAGTAAGTGAGTGCAGGTGAGTGAGAGTAAGTGTGGATGGGGGAGAGTGAGTGTCAGTGGGTGTGCGTGAGTGGGTGTGTATGAGTGTGGGTGAGTGAGTGAGTGAGTGCAGGTAAGTGTGGATGGGGGAGGGTGAGTGTCAGTGGGTGTGCGTGAGTGGGTGTGGATGAGTGTGAGTGAGTGAGTGCAGGTGAGTGAGAGTAAGTGTGGATGGGGAGGGTGAGTGTCAGTGGGTGTGTGTGAGTGGGTGTGGATGAGTGTGGGTGAGTGAGTGCAGGTGAGTGAGAGTAAGTGTGGATGGGGGAGGGTGAGTGTCAGTGGGTGTGCGTGAGTGGGTGTGGATGAGTGTGGGTGAGTGAGTGAGTCAGTGCAGGTGAGTGAGGGTAAGTGTGGATGGGGGAGGGTGAGTGTCAGTGGGTGTGCGTGAGTGGGTGTGGATGAGTGTGGGTGGGTGAGTGACTGCAGGTGAGTGAGGGTAAGTGTGGATGGGGGAGGGTGAGTGTCAGTGGGTGTGCGTGAGTGGGTGTGGATGAGTGTGGGTGAGTGAGTGCAGGTGAGTGAGGGTAAGTGTGGATGGGGGAGGGTGAGTGTCAGTGGGTGTCCGTGAGTGGGTGTGGATGAGTGTGGGTGAGTGAGTGAGTGCAGGTGAGTGAGGGTAAGTGTGGATGGGGGAGGGTGTCAGTGGGTGTGTGTGAGTGGGTGTGGATGAGTGTGGGTGGGTGAGTGAGTGCAGGTGAGTGAGGGTAAGTGTGGATGGAGGAGGGTGAGTGTCAGTGGGTGTGCGTGAGTGGGTGTGGATGAGTGTGGGTGAGTGAGTGAGTGAGTGCAGGTAAGTGTGGATGGGGGAGGGTGTCAGTGGGTGTGCGTGAGTGGGTGTGGATGAGTGTGAGTGAGTGAGTGCAGGTGAGTGAGAGTAAGTGTGGATGGGGGAGGGTGAGTGTCAGTGGGTGTGTGTGAGTGGGTGTGGATGAGTGTGGGTGAGTGCAGGTGAGTGAGAGTAAGTGTGGATGGGGGAGGGTGAGTGTCAGTGGGTGTGCGTGAGTGGGTGTGGATGAGTGTGGGTGAGTGAGTGAGTCAGTGCAGGTGAGTGAGGGTAAGTGTGGATGGGGGAGGGTGAGTGTCAGTGGGTGTGCGTGAGTGGGTGTGGATGAGTGTGGGTGAGTGAGTGCAGGTGAGTGAGGGTAAGTGTGGATGGGGGAGGGTGAGTGTCAGTGGGTGTCCGTGAGTGGGTGTGGATGAGTGTGGGTGAGTGAGTGAGTGCAGGTGAGTGAGGGTAAGTGTGGATGGGGGAGGGTGTCAGTGGGTGTGTGTGAGTGGGTGTGGATGAGTGTGGGTGGGTGAGTGAGTGCAGGTGAGTGAGGGTAAGTGTGGATGGAGGAGGGTGAGTGTCAGTGGGTGTGCGTGAGTGGGTGTGGATGAGTGTGGGTGAGTGAGTGCAGGTGAGTGAGAGTAAGTGTGGATGTGGGAGGGTGAGTGTCAGTGGGTGTGCGTGAGTGGGTGTGGATGAGTGTGGGTGAGTGAGTGAGTGCAGGTGAGTGAGGGTAAGTGTGGATGAGGGAGGGTGAGTGTGAGTGGGTGTAGGTGTGGGTGTGAGTGTGGGTGAGTGAATGCAGGTGAGTGAGGGTAAGTGTGGATGGGGGAGGGTGAGTGTCAGTGGGTGTGCGTGAGTGGGTGTGGATGAGTGTGAGTGAGTGAGTGCAGGTGAGTGAGAGTAAGTGTGGATGGGGGAGGGTGAGTGTCAGTGGGTGTGCGTGAGTGGGTGTGGATGAGTGTGGGTGAGTGAGTGAGTGCAGGTGAGTGAGAGTAAGTGTGGATGGGGGAGGGTGAGTGTCAGTGGGTGTGCGTGAGTGGGTGTGGATGAGTGTGGGTGAGTGAGTGCAGGTGAGTGAGGGTAAGTGTGGATGGGGGAGGGTGAGTGTCAGTGGGTGTGCGTGAGTGGGTGTGGATGAGTGTGGGTGGGTGAGTGAGTGCAGGTGAGTGAGGGTAAGTGTGGATGGGGGAGGGTGAGTGTCAGTGGGTGTGCGTGAGTGGGTGTGGATGAGTGTGGGTGAGTGAGTGCAGGTGAGTGAGGGTAAGTGTGGATGGGGGAGGGTGTCAGTGGGTGTGTGTGAGTGGGTGTGGATGAGTGTGAGTGAGTGAGTGCAGGTGAGTGAGAGTAAGTGTGGATGGGGGAGGGTGTCAGTGGGTGTGCGTGAGTGGGTGTGTATGAGTGTGGGTGAGTGAGTGAGTGAGTGCAGGTGAGTGAGAGTAAGTGTGGATGGGGGAGGGTGTCAGTGGGTGTGCGTGAGTGGGTGTGGATGAGTGTGGGTGAGTGAGTGAGTGCAGGTGAGTGAGAGTAAGTATGGATGGGGGAGGGTGTCAGTGGGTGTGCGTGAGTGGGTGTGGATGAGTGTGGGTGAGTGGGTGCAGGTGAGTGAGGGTAAGTGTGGATGGGGGAGGGTGAGTGTCAGTGGGTGTAGGTGTGGGTGTGAGTGTGGGTGTGAGTGAGTGCAGGTGAGTGAGGGTAAGTGTGGATGGGGGAGGGTGTCAGTGGGTGTGCGTGAGTGGGTGTGGATGAGTGTGGGTGGGTGAGTGCAGGTGAGTGAGGGTAAGTGTGGATGGGGGAGGGTGAGTGTCAGTGGGTGTGCGTGAGTGGGTGTGGATGAGTGTGGGTGAGTGAGTGAGTGCAGGTGAGTGAGAGTAAGTGTGGATGGGGGAGGGTGAGTGTCAGTGGGTGTGCGTGAGTGGGTGTGTATGAGTGTGGGTGAGTGAGTGAGTGAGTGCAGGTAAGTGTGGATGGGGGAGGGTGAGTGTCAGTGGGTGTGGATGAGTGTGGGTGAGTGAGTGAGTGCAGGTGAGTGAGGGTAAGTGTGGATGGGGGAGGGTGAGTGTCAGTGGGTGTGCGTGAGTGGGTGTGGATGAGTGTGGGTGAGTGTGAGTGAGTGCAGGTGAGTGAGGGTAAGTGTGGATGGTGGAGGGTGAATGTCTGGGTGTGCGTGAGTGGGTGTGGATGAGTGTGGGTGAGTGAGTGAGTGCAGGTGAGTGAGAGTAAGTGTGGATGGGGGAGGGTGAGTGTCAGTGGGTGTGCGTGAGTGGGTGTGGATGAGTGTGGGTGAGTGTGAGTGAGTGCAGGTGAGTGAGGGTAAGTGTGGATGGGGGAGGGTGAATGTCTGGGTGTGCGTGAGTGGGTGTGTGTGAGTGTGGATGAGTGTGGGTGAGTGAGTGCAGGTGAGAGTAAGTGTGGATGGGGAGGGTGAGTGTCAGTGGGTGTGCGTGAGTGGGTGTGGATGAGTGTGGGTGAGTGTGAGTGAGTGCAGGTGAGTGAGGGTAAGTGTGGATGGGGGAGGGTGTCAGTGGGTGTGCGTGAGTGGGTGTGGATGAGTGTGGGTGAGTGCAGGTGAGTGAGAGTAAGTGTGGATGGGGGAGGGTGAGTGTGAGTGGGTGTGGATGGGTGTGGGTGAGTGAGTGCAGGTGAGTGAGGGTAAGTGTGGATGGGGGAGGGTGAGTGTCAGTGGGTGTGTGTGAGTGGGTGTGGATGAGTGTGGGTGAGTGAGTGCAGGTGAGAGTAAGTGTGGATGGGGGAGGGTGAGTGTCAGTGGGTGTGTGTGAGTGGGTGTGGATGAGTGTGGGTGAGTGTGAGTGAGTGCAGGTGAGTGAGGGTAAGTGTGGATGGGGGAGGGTGAATGTCTGGGTGTGCGTGAGTGGGTGTGTATGAGTGTGGATGAGTGTGGGTGAGTGAGTGCAGGTGAGAGTAAGTGGATGGGGAGGGTGAGTGTCAGTGGGTGTGCGTGAGTGGGTGTGGATGAGTGTGGGTGAGTGTGAGTGAGTGCAGGTGAGTGAGGGTAAGTGTGGATGGGGGAGGGTGAGTGTCAGTGGGTGTGCGTGAGTGGGTGTGGATGAGTGTGGGTGAGTGCAGGTGAGTGAGAGTAAGTGTGGATGGGGGAGGGTGAGTGTGAGTGGGTGTGGATGGGTGTGGGTGAGTGAGTGCAGGTGAGTGAGGGTAAGTGTGGATGGGGGAGGGTGAGTGTCAGTGGGTGTGTGTGAGTGGGTGTGGATGAGTGTGGGTGAGTGAGTGCAGGTGAGAGTAAGTGTGGATGGGGGAGGGTGAGTGTCAGTGGGTGTGTGTGAGTGGGTGTGGATGAGTGTGGGTGAGTGAGTGAGTGAGTGCAGGTGAGTGAGAGTAAGTGTGGGTGAATGTGGATCACCCTGCAATGGGAGGACGTCCTGACCAGAGCGGGTCCCACCTGGCATCCTGAACTGCTGGGATGCCCCTATTTCCCCCCACTTCCTTTTCCCACCACCCAGACCTGGAATAAGGGGATACTTACTTGTTTTGATTAATTCTTCTTAAATATTTGTATGGCTGACATTTATTACAATGTGTAACATGAGAAGTGTTTTGGCCTTTATTTAGAACTTCGATGATATTTTTGTGATGGGAAATTATGCCCTAGGAGCTTAACTCTGGTTTATATCAATTAACCTATGGGAAAATAGGTTTTGTTATCTGTCGTTTTGCTTGAAGTTGCAGTTTCCAAGAACCTATTGATGGTGTGAAGTGAGGATTTACTGTGTTGTGTTTACACATGTAGCCAAAGTCAACCCTTTCTACCTTGCCCAGAAGTATATTACAGGGAAAATATTTTGCACTATTTTGTCTTCATCATTCACACACAAGCAATTGCCAAGTCTTGTCCATTTCTGTTTCTTAAGTGTCTCTTGAGCCCTCCCTCTTCCCCTCCTCATTGCCACACCACAGTCCCTGCCCGCACCCTGTCAGTTGGCTGTTTGCAATCACCAGCTGGTCTCCTTGCCTCTGTCACCTTGTCCACGCTATGCTGTCACCAGAGTTATCACTGTAAAACAAATCTGATTGAACCATTCTGTTCAGAGGTCTCTGGTGGCCCACTCTTTCTTCTGTATTTAGTATCAACTCTGTGAAACTTCCTCAGAAAGGAAGAATGAAAGAATTTGACTTTTCCTGAAAGAACTTCTCTAGTACTTTGTAGTAAAAATACTCTTCTGTTTATATAAACTCTCTCAGGGTGGCCGGGCTTGGCAGCTCACACCTGTAATCCCAGCACTTTGAGGGGCTGAGGAGGGAGGATCATTTGAGGCCAGGAGTTCGAGACCAACCTGGGCAACATAGCGAGACCTTGTTTCTACAAAAGATTTTGAAATTATCTGGGTGTGGTGGTGAGAGCCTATACGTCCCCAGCTACCCGGGAGGCTGAGGTGGAAGGATTGCCTGAGCCCAGAAGCTGCAGGCTGCAGTGAGCTATGATCATGCCACGGCATCCCAGCCTGAGGGATAGAGTGAGATCTTATCTCAGAACAAAAAAATGAAAACAAAAACCCACAACACTCTTAGGGTATTTATCATATTTGATTGTATGTTTCTGTTTGTCTGTGTTAGTTTCCTCCACCAAATAGACACTTATTCGAATGAGCAGAAACACTTTCTTAGTTATTATTGTATCCGTAGTACTTGTCATGCACTGGTAATAGACATTCAATAGCTGCCAAATAAATAATTAACATTTAGCCTTTTCTTTTATTCCCTGGTGTCTGGAGTAGGGGAAGAGAGAAAAAAGGGGAAAAACAACAGAAAGAGAAATAGAAAGGAGAGAAAAAAATCCAAAATGACATTTGATCCCCATCTCTTGTATCAAATCAATTTTGGAATGAGGTGAGGATATAAACAAGTCAGTCAACAAAATAATTACATTTCATATTAGTAACGTGCATTCTTATCTCCAGACCATAATCTGCCCTGATGTTTGTAGTTTGTCTCTTGGTTCCAAAACGCAATTATTGAAATGAGGCTGTGGATAATACTGTCGTTGGAAAAGTCATGAGTGTTAATTCAAAAATGCAGTGACGGAAGTAGTACGTCGTGTGTGTCAACAGTCATTCAAATTACAGTTGTCCTTGGCATCCTCAGGGGATTGGTCCCAGGACCCTTGAGAATACCAAAATCCTTGGATGCTCATGCCCCAATATAAAATGGTGTGGTATTTGCATATAACCTATGCACATTCTTTCCTATACTTCTTAAATTTTATTTTTTATTTTTTGAGACCAAGTCGCACTGTAGCCCAGGCTGGAGTGTAATGTCGCGATGTCAGCTCACTGCAAGCTCTGCCTCCGGGGCTCAAGCGCTTCTCTTACCTCAGCCTCCCGAGTAGCTGGGACTACAGGCGCACGCCACAACACCCTGCTAATTTTTGTATTTTAGTAGAGATGGTTTTCACTATGTTGGCCAGACTGGTCTCAAACTCCTGACCTCAGGTGATACACCCACCTTGGCCTCCCAAAGTGTTGGGATTACATGCGTGAGCCACTGCACCTGGCCCTTTTCTATAAATCATCTCTAGATTATTTATAATACCTAATACAATGTAAATGCTATGTAAATAGTTGTTATACTATATTGGTTTTTAAATTTGTATTATTTTTTATTTTTTTAATTGATCTTTTTCCAAATATTTTTTATCTGTGGCTAGTTGAATCTGAAGATGAGGACCTCAAGAATACAGAAGGCTGACTGCACTGACAAAACTCAGTGGAAACCTCTGGAAGATTTGATGGTAGATGGTCTTAACATCTGCAGCTGTTCACTCCTCCACTGTGTCAGAGAGGATTAGACATCCCTGTTCATTGCAGGTGACCTCACATCACCCTCCATAAACAGGGGCAGGGTGGGCTTCCACACCTTGTTGTCAGCCCGGGCCAATGGAATCTGAGCAGATGTGACTTACACCAGGATGAGCAGAAGCTTCAATGTGATTGCCTGCGGTGATGGCCAATTTTAGGTGTCAACTTGACTGGGCTAAGGGATGCCCAGATAGCTGGTAAAACATGCTTGCAGGGTGTTTCCAGAGGAGGTGAGCCTTTGAATTGGTAGCTTGAGTAAAGAAAATCTACCCTCATTATTGTGAGTGGGCATCATTCAATCTGCTGAGAGCTCAAATCGAATAATAAAAAAGAAGAAATGGTGAATTTGTTCACTCTGCTTGAGCCAGGAACTCCGTCTTCTCCTGTCCTTGGATATCAGAGCTCTTGAGTCTCAGGCTTTCGGCCTCAGACAGGGATTTACACCACCGGTCCCCTCCAAGCCCCCTTCTCAGACCCTTGGACTTGGACTGAATTACACCACTGGCTTTCCCTGTTCTCCAGTTTGTAGATAGCAGCATATGGGATTTCTCACCCTCCATAATGGTGTGAGCCAATTCCTAGATGAAATCATATATATGTATCTCTATATATCCTATCTCTATATATCATATCTATATATATGATATCTCTATCTCTATATCTATATCTATATCTATATCTATATATACGTTTCTCTGAAAAGCCCTGATTAATACACCTGCTTTGGCAGGGACTCTTGCTCTGCCCCCTATCGCAGCCTGTCCCAGATCAGGGCTGCTTCTCTGGTGGAGGTTCCAGATTGAGAAGACACCAGAACAGACCTGCTGCCAACCCGCGGCCTGGAGCAGAGGCACAGTCCCGGGCTGACTGTGGCTGACTCACATGTAACACAAGCAAGACATACACATGATTTTTACTGTAAGCAACTGAGATTTTTACACCTGTTTGTTACTGAAGCAAAGCTGACTACTTAGAGAAGTAAATCAAAATTCTTAAGTGGAAACAACCAGCAAAATACTTTTAAATATGAACCATTAAACCAAATTCCAATAGAAGTAACAGGGAATTTATGGAAGAGAGACAACATTCTTTTTGCTTGCTGGAAAGAATAGAATCTTCAATTAAACAAATTAGTAAGCAAATCCATGCCACGTAGTAGATTACACTATTACTCCCAATTGTCTGTTGCCTTTATTATGGAAAATTATACTTGCACACATCATTCACATGAGGCTCGGCCATGTGACTTGCTTTGATGAGTAAAATGTGAACAGAATTGATGTATGCGGCCGGGCGCGGTGGCTCAGGCCTGTAATCCCAGCACTTTAGGAGGCTGAGGTGGGCGGATCACCTGAGGTCAGGAGTTCAAGACCAGCGTGGCCAACATGTTGAAACCCCATCTCTACAAAAATACAAAAATTAACTGGCATGATGGCGGGTGCCTGTAATCCCAGCTACTTGGGAGGCTGAGGCAGGAGAATCGCTTGAACCCGGGAGGTGGAGGTTGCAGTGAGCCGAGATTGTGCCATTGCACTCCTCCAGCCTGGGCGACAGAGCAAGACTCTGTCTAAAAAAAAAAAAAAGGATTGATGTATGCCACTTCCAGACAAAAACTTTACATAGGATAATTTGAACAGAAAAGGTTTCCAGGAAGTGGAGACGCAGCAAGGGACAGAAAGTGCTCAGTGATATGCACCCCCTCTTTGTTGAACTTCTCAAGGGTCGGCGTCACCAGAAAGAGGCCCTCTGGATGGCCATCTAGGGGCCTCATAGTAGGATTCCTTTATGGTATTCTTCTCTTAGATGTGCACATTCAGAGACTTCCTCTCATTAGGATGACATATTGATTAGGTACACGGAGAAAGAGGCTCATGCTAATACAATTCACTACAGGCCAGGGTATCAATGGGATCATCGGTGTTTTACTCTGTGAACTACAATTTCCTTTCCAGCACTGAACTGTTCCTTTCCGGGTCCTCTGCAGTAGAGAGAGCACGTATTCCTCTCTAACAAGGTATCCAGGAAGCCGATGATAAAATCTCTGCATAAAAGGTAAGGGAGACAGCATCCCAGCCTTGTAAAGCCAGAACACTGCCTGTGTTTCAGGGAAATCATTTGATGTGTATCCATCAGAGTCACCAAACTTTCTGCTGCACAGAGCTAAATCGTCTCCCAGTTCTGCCTCTCAGACCCTGCCCTTTTCTGCGCTTCACTGTTAAACATTCTCCCTTCTCACTAACTCTTTAGGTGAGTTTAGAGCAGTCATTGGTTTTACAATCATACATTTGCTCTTTTAGCTTCCGGCAGATCTTTTGATTCCCAATTCAGAGACAGAGTGGAAGAAGCATGGATTCTGGAGCCAGACACATCTCGGTCCAGATCCAGCCTCTACCACTTACTAGCTGTATGTTTCTTAGTCATTCTGAGCCTTATATCTTCTACTATTAAAAAAAAGGGATAATCTACATCTCAGGGTTATTGAAAGGTAAAAAAAAAGAAATCAGATGCTAACCTAGCTGGCACATAACAAATGTAAGATTTTCTTATTTTCTATTGCTATATTAAAACATCATGCAAAATAATCTTACAATGGTAATAAAAATAACAATAACAACCATAATAATACTTATTAAGCCCTACGATGTCACTAGTACTATGCTAGAAACTTTAGTCTTTCGTTACCATTCTTTGTGGAACTAAAAGTTATCCTTTAATGCCCTTTTCCTTTTCTTCTCCTCTCTGCTGTTCTATATAAATTTTCATTTTGTATAGAAGATAGAAATTTTCTGTAGCTCTGACAGCTCTTGATGCTGATGAAAACCTTCATATCCTATTCCTCTCTGGTAATTACAAAGCCTCTTATCTGCACAAGTGGATTCTTTCTGAAGCACCGTTTCCATTATCTCTCTGCTCTGATTAAGGGTTCACAATGGTTCTTTAGCATATATCGGATTGTTGAGAGATTAACCCCTAACTCCCCAGTCCCTGGTCAGCCTTCCAACCAGTTTTCTAGGAGAGGCACCTTTCCCTTCTAACTCTCCACTCTGCCCATGCCACGGCTCGCTACTGCTTCCCTTTATGCAAACTCACTTCATGCTTTTCCTCTCCTGGAACAATAATTCTTTCCTTATTTCCTGTCGTCTAAATCCCACACTTCTTTTAAGATCAAATTTGAAGTCCACAAAACCTTCTAAGACTAACCAAACCTCAAATCTCTATAATTAATTTTTGTTTTGCTTTGAAAAAAATTTTTTTTCAGGTAAACAGGACATATGCCCTCAGCTACTGCAGGTTAATACCTCAAAGACAAGGATATTGTATTCCACTACTTTAAAGATTTCCTCCGTCTCTAAGTCTAGCCAGGCCTACGGGAAAGAGTAGGTGCTTAATACTTGGTGAAATGAATCACTGTTCTAATGATCACCATGCCACGGAACTGGCCACCACAAACAGTTTTCGGACCCCCGAAGATTTCACCTCAGTCTGTGAAGAAACCTTTGCCTAACTGATATATACTATACATAGGGTTAATTTTGTTTTAAAATTCATGCATTTTTCAAAAGTCAGCCTACTCAAGAAGAGTCCAGGAATTCACAATTAAAGCTACGTAAGGATGATTAAAATGTGGGTAGTAAGCTGGGCCAGGTGGCTTATACCTGTAACACCAGCATTTTGGGAGGCTGAGGCGGGTGGATCACCTGAGGTCAGGAGTTCAAGACCAGCCTGATCAATATGGTGAAACCCCATCTCTACTAAAAATATCAAAATCAGCCAGACGTGGTGATGGGTGCCTGTAATCCCAGCTACTTGGGAAGCTGAGGCAGGGGAATCACTTGAACCCGGTAGGCGGAGGTTGCAGTGAGTAGAGATGGCACCATTGTACTCCACCCTGGGGGACAAGAGCAAAGCGAAACTCTGTCTCAAAAAAACAAAGAGTAAAAAAAAAATATATATATATATATATATATATATATAGTTGGCCGGGAGCAGTGGCTCACGCCTATAATCCCAGCACTTTGGGAGGCCGAGGCAGGAGGATCACCTGAGGTCAGGAGTTCGAGACCACCCTGGCCAATATGTGAAACCCAGTCTCTACTAAAAATACAAAAATTCGCCAGACACGGTGGCGCTCGCCTGTAATCCCAACTACTCCGGAGGCTGAGGCAGGAGAATTGCTTGAACCCGGAAGGCGGAGGTTGCAGTGAGCCGTGATTGCACCATTGCACTCCAGCCTGGGCGACAGAGTGAGACTCTGTCTCAAAAATAAAAATAAAAAAAATAAAAAGTGGGTAGTTAAAGAAGAACCATGTAATGAAGGAGGGAGATAATTGTACGGTTTAGTCTCCAGGTGGGTGGAAGGTTTACCTTTCCGAGTGTGAACTTTTCTGTTTTGGAACTTAAAATAATTGCGTAGGAATATAATCATGCACGAAATGAGAATGACATCCAAGCAAGGTGTTTTTCAGTAACCACTACCATTGTTCTTTGTATCTTAAAAAAGCAATAAATTATATGGCTTATTTGTTCATAGAAATACAAGCAAGAAGAAAGCAAGCCAGGTGCCGTGGCTCATGCTTGTAATTCCAGCTGTTTGGGAGGCCAAGGCGAGTGGATCACCTGAGGTCAGGAGTTCGAGACTAGCCTGGCCAACATGGTGAAACCGTGTCTCTACTAAAGGTACAAAAATTAGCCGGGGGTGGTAGTGGGCACCTGTAATCCCAGCTACTTGGGAGGCTGAGGCAGGAGAATTGTGACACTGCACTCCAGCCTGGGTGACAAGAGCAAAACTCCGTCTCAAGGGGAAAAAAAAAAAAAAAAAAAAGAAGTACAAAGCACATAATCACTTAACATACCTTCTTCTGTGTGCCAACTTAGATAAATGGAGGCAACAGTAGTTAATGAACATCTGGAAGAGGCTTGGGGGAAAAAAAAAAAAACAGTGGCAGTCTGGAATTTTCCTGGAGCTCACTGTGGGACAAAACCAAGCAGCATGAATAAAATCTTCGTCATTCACACACTTCTGTGATTTACAGCATGGCAGGGACAGATACACAAGTGTGTGTGGCCTGAGTGCTTCTTGAACTCAAGGATTCCTCTGCCAGGATCCGTAGCTGAGCCCGACATTTCGCTGTGGCTTCATGGCAGTCAAAGAGGGATGATGATTTATGTGTCTGTTGTTATCTGACATTTTAAAAAGTCACCAATTCTTTAGGAGATGAATTTGTTCTCCAGTATAAAACTGTAAGAGAAGCTGATCCTGGGACACTGAAAAGCTAAGGCAGGGTAAGTCTTCAATGGAAATTTCAAAAACATATGGCCTCTCTTGTGGAGAGACAGGAACATACGGTTCCAAGAGAATTCTGTAAAATATTTTCACAGGGAGCTAAAGTGACTTAATCTATATCACTTTCTGATATAGCAATATTAAAAGGTCAGGAGGAAAATGTGGGTGGATTGTTTATTTTATTTTATTTTTGAGACAGGGTCTTGCTCTGTCTCCCAGGCTAGGGTGCAATGGCACGATCTCAGCTCACTGCAGCCTCAACCTCCTGAGCTCAAGCAACCCTCTCACCTCAGCGTCCCGAGTAGCTGGGACTGCAGGCATGTACCAGGATGTCTGCCTAATTTTTTTTTATTTTTTATTTTTTGTAGAGATAGGGGTCTCACTATGTTGCCCATGTTGGTCTTGAACTCTGGCTCAAATGATCCCCCCACCTCAGCCTCCCAAAGTGCTGGGATTACAGATGTAAGCCATGGTGTCAAGTCTGTTTTTATTTTTTTCATTTTTAATTGTTTTCTTAGTCCGGGTTCCAGGCTTACTGTTTTTACTTTTTAAAGATGAAAACAGTGAAAGTATGGCTCAAAACCGTTTCAGGAAGTCAAGTTAGCAAAGCCATTAAAACTTTTTCTAATCTTTTCCTTTGTTCTATTTTGGTTTATTTGTTGATTAAAAAGTAACTTACTGATGTGACATTTTGTTACTGTAAATAAGTTAATATTTTTCAAACACTAAATTCTTCTATGGTGTTTGCTGCCAGATATGAGTTGGTTGTCTATTCCTGCACTGCTATTTGCCTCAGTGAATCCCAGCACTTTGGGAGGCCTAGGCGGGAGGATCACGAGGTCAGGAGTTCAAGACCAGCCTGGCCAACATAGTGAAATCCAATCTCTACTGAAAATACAAAAAATTAGCCAGGCCTGGTGGCAGGTGCCTGTAATCCCAGCTACTTGGGAGGCTGAGGCAGGAGAATCACTTGAACCTGGGAGGCAGAGGTTGCAGTGAGCAGAGATCGCGCCACTGCACTCCAGCCTGGGCAACAGTGCGAGACTCCATCTCAAAAACAAAAACAAAAACAAACACACACACACACACACACAAGCTCTCCCAGGCTTCAGCTGAGGGGAGTACTGGGAGATGACAGCCTGTCTGGGCCGAACTGTTTCTGTAATTTGTCTTCCTTTCCTCCTCGGGCTTCATGTTCCCAGTGAGACCCTCTCTGTTGCTTTGCCTCTACTGCCTCCAGTCTGGGCCACAGGAACGCACTATTCCGCTTTGAACTTGAACCCAAGCCTGGCCAAAACTGTCTTTCTTTGGCTTCCCTGAGCATGCCTTGCCTTCACTCATTTGGCAACAGTTAATGCAGCATCTTTGGTTGGTCCTCTCCTGGGTCCTGAGCAGGAGGGATGAATGAGGCAGACACAATTCTTTCCCTAAAGGAGCTGTCCCTTTAGTGGGAGAAGACAGAATAAACACGTACAGAGGAAAGAGAGCTATTGTTAGTCATTAATACCATTAAGAAACTGTTCAGTGTTTCCAAGAGCTTGCATATATCAAGGGAGAATAAGAAGAAGTAATTATAGAAGACACAAATAACAAGGTATTTACGTGTGTTGCCAAGCACAGGTTGTTCATTTTAAAACGACTAAGCTGTAGCTTCAGAGTGGGCACTTTGCCCCCAACCTCTTTCTACCAAGCAATCTCAGCCACCTTGTTGTGGAGCTCTCAATAGCTGTTCTAATTCTTGTCTTGTCTCCTAGACTCAACATTTTTCTCTTTTCAAACGTCATTGCCAAGAAGCCCTCAATTTCAAACAAGTCACTGACCCAGTAAATTACCTAATGTGTCTACAGCTCCACCCACCTCCGCAGTCTCAGAATGCTCAAGTGGAAGATGTTGCTTGGGGCAGGTGACTCCTTAGGACTTGGAAATGAGGAAAATGTGGTTGCTTCCACCATAAAATCAGAACTTCCAAGGGGGCACAATAGAGATATGCCAATCTGGGGAAAGACTCTCAGGCTGGTTAAAGGCCCTAATAACCTAATAGAAGATGTTGGCTTATGTAAATTATGTGTCACTGTAATACGGGGGTTGGTTGGCAAAAAAGGACCAAAACAGCAGAGTCTGAAAGGCTGGGGCTGGTGGTGCCCTCGTGCACAGAGTGCAGGGGCTTCACCGGCAGGTGCACCCACCAACTATAGAAATGAAGAAATTGGGCAGTTAGAGCCATATGTTACTAAACATTCGAATGATAACTTCCCTTTCTCTGAATCTATGCTCATCAAGAAATATTATGTGATTGACTTTCCAAATCTTCAGGGAAAATAAGGTAGGTCTTATGAATTCTGGACCCACTTGTCAGTTTTATTTCTTATGGAAATGAATATATTGGAATTTCCATTACTAGAATTCAATGTCTTATCAGCATTTTCCCCAAGTCTGATTTTTTTTTTTTTTTTTTTTTTTTTGAGAAAAGATCTCGTTCTGTCACCCAGGCTGGAGTGTAGTGGCATGATCTCAGCTCACTGCAACCTCTGCCTCCCGGGCTCAAGCAATCCTCCCACCTTAGCTTCCTGAGTGGCTGGGACCACATGCGCACACCACCATGCCCAGGTAATTTTTGTATTTTTTTTAAAGAAAGGGTTTCGCCATGTAGCCCAGGCTTGTCTTGAACTCCTGGGCTCAAGGGATCTGCCCACCTCATCCTTCCAATGTGGTTCAATGACAAGGTGTGAGCCATCGCGCCTGGCCTGCGTTTCATCTTCTAAGTTCCAAAAAGCTGTGGGCTGCATTAGGAATTCGTTTGATCATTCATTCATTCAATTGAATATTTTCAGAAACTTGTTACAGCCCAACCACTGTGCTTAGGAGTATAGCATTGAGCAGAATAGACTGATCCTGACAATCGATTGCTCTAACCTGTCTTCCCTTTCCTCCTTGGGCTTCACTTTCCCAGTGAGACTTTCTCTGTTACATTGCCTCTATCACCTCCAATCTGGGGCACAGGAACACGCTATTCCGCTTTGAACTCGAGCCCAAGCCTGGCCAAAACTGTCTTTCTTTGGCCCCCCTGAGCATTCGTTGCCTTCACTCATTTGGCGAAGTTAACGCAGCATCTTTGCTGGGTCCTCTCCTGGGTCCTGAGCAGCAGGGATGAATGAAGCAGACAAAATTCTTCCCCTAAAGGAGCTGTCCCTTTAGTGGGAGAAGGCAGAATAAACACATACACAGGAAAGAGAGCTATTGTTAGTCTTTATTAGATAGTCACAATATTTGAGCCTTCAAGCTCATTTGAGCTTTCAAGCAAATAGGTGCAATATTGTGTGACAGGGATTTCTTTTTCTTTTCTTTTTTCTTTCTTTTTTTTTTTTTTTGAGATGGAGTCTCACTCTGTCACCCAGGCTGGAGTGCAGTGGCATGATCTCGGCTCACTGCAACCTCTGCCTCCCAGGTTCAAGCCATTCTCCTGCCTCAGCCTCCTGAGTAGCTGGGATTACAGGCGCCCTCCACTACGCCCAGCTAATTTTTTGTATTTTTAATAGAGACGGGGTTTCACCATGTTGGCCAGGCTGGTCTCAAACTCCTGACCTCGTGATTTGCCCACCTTGGCCTCATAGAGTGCTGCGAGCCACTATGCCCGGCCGACAAGTGTTTCTTGACATTGATGTTTGAAGGAAGGAAAAGGTGGGGTCTGGAAGAAACAGCTGGGTTCAGGAAGGCTTTCTGGAGTAAACAGTATCTAAACAGCAATCTGCTTTAAAGGTTTGCCCAGTGAATAGGGTAGAAAGAAGAGAAGAGAATGGAGGAAATGAGGGAAGGAGAAGAGCAGGGTGAGATGAGAGCATCCCAGAGAAGTCCAGGCAGGCAGGCACCTAAGTGCTGGGGAAAGTGAGACAGAGGGCAGGCGAGGGGCCTCGTGGCCAAGGTTCTAGAAGTTTGGGCTCTATTCTCAGAGCAGTCCAGAGCCACTGCACAGCTTAGCGTGAACTAGCATGATCAGATTTGCATCTGGGACAAATCTCTGGCTGTGCAGCTGCTGAATTAGGGAGGAATGGAGGGCAGGTGTGGGCAGAGAGGCAGGTGTGATCTGTGTGAGCGACGATGGTGGCCCTAGGCAGAAACAGGGATTGAGAGAGAGGTGAAAGGATTTGAAAGACGTTTCAGGGGTGGAACTGAGAGGACTTGTGGATGGATCAGTATGGATAAATATGGATGGGTGTGAGGGAGTGGAAGAATGCAGGAAGATTTCCGGGCTGCTGCCTCAGGCCACTTAGTGGGTGGAAAGAGAACCTCCTGACTTGGATCCTGGTCTTCTATTTAGACTTTTCTTGAGCATACACAAAAGGAGAGGCTGGACATAGTGGCTCATGCCTGTAATCCCAGCACTTAGGGAGGCTGAGGCAGGTGGATGCTTGAGCCCAGGAATTGGAGGCTGCTGTGAGCGGTGATCATGCCACTGCACTCTATCTAGCCTGGGCAACAGAGTGAGACCCTGTCCCTTTAAAAAAAAAAAAAAAGGAGAGCGATGTGCTTATGTGAAGAGAAAGGTTGTCTCCCACAAGAGTACACAGAACAAAGAGAAAAGCTGAAGATGGAAATGACCGGCACATTTTAGGACTCTCCTAAGCTTCATCAGTGAAGAAACTGCTATACTATTTCGAATGGAACACCTGGAGAAAGATCACCAGCTGCTTCTCTCCCCAGGGCTCCAGGAGACAGAAACCTAACAGGCAGAGATCAAATAATAAACATTGGTGCAGTTAAGATATTTTCTTTCATTTCTTTGTTTCTCTTTATATTCATATTCCTCCCAGAATGGTTGTCTTCAACATTCATTATCTTCTTTCTTTGTTATTTCATTGCCTTTCTTACTGTATCAGCCTGTATTAGTCAGGGTTCTCCAGAGAAACAGAGCCTGTAGGAGATATATAGATATATAAGAGGAGACTTATCATGGGAAATTACTTACATGATTATGGAGGTCAAAAAGTTCAACAGGCCAGGCGTGGTGGCTCCATCTGTAATCCCAGCACTTTGAGAGGCCAAGGGGTGGGGGGAGGGGTTGGTGGATCATCTGGGGTCAGGAGTTCGAGACCAGCCTGACCAAAATGGTGAAACCCCGTCTCTACTAAAAATACAAAAATTAGCTGGGCCTGGTGGCAGGCACCTATAATCCCAGCTACTCAGGAGGCTAAGACAGCAGAATCGCTTGAACCCGGGAGGTGGAGGTTGCAGTGAGCCGACATCGCACCATTGCACTCCAGCCTGGGCAACAAGAGCAAAACTCCGTCTCAAAAAAAAAAAAAAAAAAAAAAAAAAGTTCAATAATCTGCTGTCTGTAAACTGGAGACCAGGAAAGCCCGTGGTGTAATTCCCAGTTTGAGGCCAAAGGCCTGAGAACCAGGGGGCCGCTGGTGTAAGTCCGAAGGCCCAGGAATGATGAGCTCCAATGTCCAAGAGAAGGAGAAGATGGATGTTCCAGCTCCAGGAGAGAGAGAATTCACCCTTCCTCTGCCTTTTGTTCCATTCAGGCTCCCAATAGATGGGATGATGTCCACCCATGTTAGCGAGCGGGATCTTTACTCAGTCCACCAGTTCAAATGCCAACCTCTTTGCAGAAGAGAAATGTCCTTGCAGACACACCCAGAAACAACATTTCACTAGCTACCTGGGTATCCATTACCCTAGACCAGTCAACACATAAAATTAACCGTCACACAGCCTTCGGTTGGTCTCACACAGTCTTTTACGAGGCTACATGGATACTTTGCTTTTGGGCACTCAAGCTCTTGAGTTTATTTAATATTCTGAGCTTGGGCCAGGTGTGGTGGCTCACGCCTGTAATCCCAGCACTTTGGAAGGCTGAGGCGGGCAGATCACGAGGTCAGGAGATCGAGACCATCCTGGCCAACATGGTGAAACCCCGTCTCTACTAAAATACAAAAAATTAACCAGGCATGGTGGTGTGTGCCTGTAGTCCCAGCTATGCGGGAAGCTGAGGCAGGAGAATCGCTTGAACCTGGGAGGCGGAGGTTGCAGTGAGCTGAGATCCCGCTATTGCACTTCAGGCTGGAGACAGAGCAAGACTCCATCTCAAAAAAAAAAAAAAATTATGAGTTTGATTTTGAATACTACCTATCTCCTTAATTGCCCATGAAGTACTGGGCAATTAATACTCCCTTATTCCCCATGAATTATTGAATTCTGCACACTTTTAGCTAACCCTTCCAGCAGCCCACCTTGCAAAGGCCACTATGTTAATGCTGTGTTTTTTCTGTGTACCCTTATCAGCATTCCAAATACTCATACTAGATATTAGTATTTTGGGGGGCTGGGTTCATGGATTAATTGGCTTCAGCCAGTCTAGTACATTTTAATTGTAAAGAAAAAAAAATTAGATTCAGTTATGTTAACTTTTCTCTTGGATTTGAATTCGATGTTCAAGCATGATGAAAGGAAAATATAGATGATAAAATATATGTAGGAAAATTATCATGACGTCCATATTAAAAGTAATCATCAAGAAAGATTCTGAAATTATTTAATAAGCTTTTGGTAGTCTTTCCATTAGGCCTGCGAAAAGAGGCACTTATAAATGAATAATCACCAATCTTCAATGGACTCCCAGCTCTGCCTGGAAGTCTTAATATATTTCTCTGGTTCATTCCCTTTCTTTCTCTATTGGACAACAGTTCTGAAACTTTCCTGCTTTCCTCAGACCTCTAATCCTTTTACCTCCCTTCTCATCCTTAGCTTCTTGCGGTAAAATGAAGCCATCAGCCAAGAACTCTCTCGATTTCTTTTAAATTAATGGCAAAAATCTCAATTACTTTTGCACCAACCTGGCACTTGCACCTAGTCTCTCTGTGCTTTCTGTTACATCAGGAGATGCTCTTTCTCCTTGACCTGTGGGAGGTCTGCCTGAGCACTTGTGCAATTACCTCTTAGCTCCTCTGTGGCTTCAAACTATCCCTTTCAACTGATTCTTTCCATGGCATCCTCATGTTCCTCTCATGTTAAAGCTAACAAAACCAAAAACTATGCCATGATTTGCACTCCCTCCAGCAACCTCCACATTTCTCTTCTCTCCTTTATGACTAAATTTAGTGAAAGCTGTGTATAGATTTATGATTTTTATCTCCTCACTTCTCATTGCCCTATCCACTCCCATCACACCAGTGTAGTTTACGTCGGGATCTCCAGTGCTCTCAACATCATTCCATACTCACTTTACCTAATCTCTAAGCAGCATTTAGCACATTATCAACTTATTTTCCTTCTTGAGACATTCATCCTTTGACCATTAAATATCAGAATTACCTAATGCTTTGTCCGAAGCTCTGTTCTCCTTCTATACTCTTCTTTTTTTTTGAGACAAAGTCTCACTCTGTCACCCAGGCTGGAGTGCAGTGGCGCAATCTCGGCTCACTGCAACCCCCGTCTCCCGGGTTCAAGCGATTCTCATGCCTCAGCCTCCTGAGTAGTTGGGATTACAGGCACCTGCCACCACACAGGGCTAATTTTTGTATTTTAGTAGAGATGTGGTTTCACCATGTTGGCCAGACTGGTCTCAAACTTCTGACCTCAGGTGATCCACCTGCCTCGGCCTCCCGAAGTGCTGGGATTACAGGCATGAGCCATTGTGCCCGGCCAATACTCTTCTTGAGATTTCTAGATCTCCATTCATCTCAGCTCTGCTGATAGCTTCAATCATTATCTATATGACAACTTCCAAATTAACATTGCTAGCCCAAGCTTCTATTCTCAACTCCGGATCTTCTCCACTTTACTTCTGCACTTGGATGTCTCAGAAGTTTCTTGTAGCAGGGGCTCATGCCTCTAATCCCAGCATTTGAGAGGCTGAGGTGAGCAGATCACTTGAGTCCAAGCGTTCAAGAGCAGCCTGGGCAACATAGCAAGACCCCATCTCTACCATAGATATTTAATACGAAGACAAAGTTGCTCAAGCTCAACATGTTCAGGATTGAATTTGTTGTCTTCTAGCTAAAAACTGGTCCTCTTCGATGGTTCCCTATCTCAGGGAATGGAACCACCATGCAGGTCACAAGCAGGACCCTCGGTGTTGTCTCCAACTATTGCTTGTCTTCACCTTCCACACTCAGTACAACACAATTCTACTGCTTTAACCTCCTAAATAGGTCTTAAATTTTTCTCCACGTTCTAGTCTAAACAACTTCTGAGGATCTTCAGTGAAACCAGGTAGCCCTTGGATTTTTTGAGGTCCCCCTCCCTTCTACCCTCATATTTAACTAGTACCAGTGGCGATGGATTTCCATAGGATCTAATAATGAACTGTGGGATAACAATAAAATGATTGCCTAATACATTGTGAGCCAAATAAAAATTTGTAAACCTGCAGTATCTAAATTCTTACATTATTTGTGGTTAGTTTCTATTTAAATTGTATTCCGGATGAGGCTGACATTTGAAAAAAATTCAGTGTGCAATTGACAACAATTAATTATTTAACAGCAAGTGGTGAGGATCGTAAAAGATTAAAATAGCCTGAAAATAGCACACAGAGCAGATATTTTAAAAGGGCATGCACAGGCCGGGCGCAGTGGCTCACGCCTATAATCCCAGCACTTTGGGAGGCCGAGGCGGGCGGATCACGAAGTCAGGAGATCGAGACCATCCTGGCTAACACGGTGAAACCCCGTCTCTACTAAAAATACAAAAAACTAGCCGGGCTTGGTGGCGGGTGCCTGTAGTCCCAGCTACTTGGGAGGCTGAGGCAGGAGAATGGCGTGAACCCGGGAGGTGGAGCTTGCAGTGAGCCGAGATCGCGCCACTGCGCTCCAGCCTGGGTGACAGAGCGAGACTCCGTCTCAAAAATAAATAAATAAATAAATAAAAACGCATGCACGAAAAAAAGGTGATTGCAAAATCCTATTTTACATAAATTCAATTTAAAGCTAAGAGAAAAATAAATACTAAATAAAAAACATTTCAGAGGAAAACCTCTCATGAAGCCAGGTTGAATGAGGAAATCTGTTTATTCAAAGGTTCCTCATCAAGCGACATGCTCACCCTCTACAAGGAGCACACACACACGGTCTTTTCATGTCTCAAAGTGCTGTCTTGGAGAGAGGCCACCAAATGTATAGGAGGAGTTTCAACACGACAAAACTCTCTCTTCCAGAAGCACAGCCTGAGATCTTCACTCTCACAAACAGCAGCCACTCATGAGTCACCATGGCAACAGCCTCTGTAATGGTTAGTGCATGCCTCTTAGAAAACGATGTCACTCAAGGTCAAAGTCTGCATTTGTGAAAAAGTCTCACTGTGTTCCTCTGCACAGACTTGTCATTGAACAGTAGCCAGAACTTGAGGCTCCTCAACCTTGAGGCTGTCGGCCAAGTGGCCCTGCTAGCTTCCCTCCCCTGAGTCCTGCCAGCACTTCCTGTTTCTGTTGCTTCTACCTTGGAACACCTGGGTTCCTCCCTTTCCTGGAAAGCATGCTGCTGGGGACAGAGTTGGGATGCATAGCCAAGAAACTCTTCCGCTTAGTCTATACATCATTGAGCATGCAGTGCTGGGGGCTCCTGCTGTAAGCCTCCGTTGTGAACAAAGTCTTGGGAGGGGCCCTGCTTCCCCGGGGTGGGAGCAAGCCTACCAAGCATGAGCTGAGGAGGAGCCACCTCCGGGGCGTTCTTCCAGGTCATCTCCTATGGCCGGGGTCTCTAAACGTGTTTGACTGCACGTCCCTATCAGCACAAAATTTTTGAGTATGTACTTCCAATATATTTACTTATAAATTATATATAATTATATGCTGAAATCTATATACTACATTTTTGTAAAGCTTAATACTTTTTTCTTTTTGAGACAGGATCTCATTCTGTTGCTCAGGCTGCAGTGCAACAGCTCGATCACAGCTCACTGCAGCCTCGACCTCCTATGCTCAAGTTATCCTCCTGCCTCAGTCTCCCAAGTAGCCGGAACTGCAGGCGCCCATCACCACGCCGGGTTAATTTTTGTATTTTTTGCAATAACGGGGTTTCACCATGTTGCCCAGGCTGATCTTGAGCTCCAGGACTCAAGTGTTCTGGCCACCTCGGCGTCCCAAATTGCTGAGATTACAGGCGTGCACCCAGCCAATACTTTTTTTTGGGGGGGGGTAAATTAGTATATCTGGTATATTCTTCCCACCTTCAACAGACTGCTTTGCACACCTCATGGGTTGCTCACATTGCACTTTGAGGATCTTTGCTATTTACTTTCACAAGGCTCAATGTTCTAAAATAGTTCTAAAATACAGATCTCTCCCTGCTTAAAACTCTTCAGTGGCACCTCATTGCTCTCAGGATAAAGTTTACACTCTTTAACATGGACTTCCTGTGGGTTTAAAATCAGTCTGACTCTGATCTCACCACTTTACCAGCCCACAATTTAGAACTCTAGTACTTGCATTCTTTCTAGGTCATACATTTTCTCCCATCCAAGACTTTGCACAGACTATAGAAATCCTTTCTCCCCACACAGTCTTTCCCCCTGACTGTTATTTTTAGGAAATTCCCTGGAATTCTTCCTCTACCTCCTACCTCATTAGGATGAAGACCCCACCATGATTCTCCAACACAGCAGGCTTTGTTCTTTATGCAATACACATTATAGTCTATTGCAATTGTAAATTTAGTATTGAGCTTGCTAAAGGTTGGGATGGCTTTTTAAATTAAATGGCCTGGGTTTAGCAAGGTTAAAAAGGTGAAGAATTTCCTGATTTGAG
The DNA here is from genome assembly GCF_028885625.2 of Pongo pygmaeus. Lineage (NCBI taxonomy): Eukaryota > Metazoa > Chordata > Mammalia > Primates > Hominidae > Pongo > Pongo pygmaeus. The sequence goes on from NC_072376.2 coordinate 196,951,945, forward strand.
ATGGCACACCACATCAGCCCAGAGTTTGTGTCTCTTTCCTTACCAAGGAGATACTAGCTCTGGTTCTGGGAACTGAGCAGAATAGGGTGTTCCTCTCCTTCTCCCTATCTTCTTCCTTCCCATGGTATCTAGGCCAGATCGTGGTCTAGTGGCAGAGTATTTTGGATTTGCTGGTATGATTCATGGTAAGAAATGAATTTTATAACAGACTCAGTACACACATAGACATATACACATGCAGGTGCACACACACACATACATATACACACACATAACGTTACACATGTATTAGTGTGTTCTCACATTGCCATAAAGAGATACCTGATACTGGGTAATTTATAAAGGAAAGAGGTTTAATTGGCTCACCGTTCTACAGGCTGTACAGGAAGCATAGCAGCTTCAGCTTTTGGGGAGGCCTCAGGAAACTTACAATCATAGTGGAAGGCAAATGGGGGAGCAGGAACATCTTACATGGCCGGAGAAGGAGGAAGAGGGAGAGGGAGGAGGTACTACACACTTTTAAACAACCAGATCTCACAATAACTCACTCACTCACTATTGCCATGACAACACCAAGGGGGATGGTGTTAAGCCAGGAGAAGCCATCCCCATGATCTCATCATGTCCCATCAGGCCCCACCTACAACACTGGGGATTACAATTCGACATGAGATTTGGGTGGAGACACAGATCCAAACCATATCAATACATATGTGTGCACACATCATTTGTTTACCATTGTCTCAAGTACGCTTACCTATTTACCTTATTTACAGTTGCAACTCACCCCTACCACTCTTGAACCTCCTTATATTGCCCTGTTTTTCCTTTTCCCATCAAACCTATGAGCATAGTAAATTCTTGATTTTACTACATTTATTTTTATGGTCTGGATCTCTCCACTAGACTGTTAGCTCCTAGAGAACAGGGGTCTTTGTTTTCTTCATTCATGTGTCAAGTTCCCCAAACAGTTCCTGGCACATCATAGGCCCCCAAAGACTATTTGTTGTACAAGTGAATAAAAGAAATGAAATAAATGTTTTATGAAATCTATGCTTACTACATGGAATACATACACATATTTTCTCATCTCATCTACAAAAAAAAAAACTGACCAAGATCTACTAACGGGTCAAAACCTGCAGTTTAATAAGCACTGGCTTAGGTATTAAGACCTGTGTCGGGGGCCCTGATGTGGCTGGTGGGAAGATACCTTGTGGGCCAGGAGCCTTCCCAGCTGATGCCGCAGAACTTAGCAGCAGAGTCCGGGTGTGACGGAGGTCAGGAGGAACTGCTGTAGAAAAGTGTATCCAACAAAGGTTGTGGCAGTTTTAAAATATGCCCCTGAACTCTTTGAGTTGAAAATATGAGTTGAAAATATGCTCCTGCCTTCAAAAGGTGGAGCCTAATTTCTCTCCCCTTGAGTGGGGGCTGGACTTAGTAACTCACTTCCAATGAATAGAGTGTGGCGAAAGTGGGCATGTGTGGCTTCCAAGACCAGTTAAGAACAGTGGTGTGGCTTTCTCTCTGCTCTCTCTTTTGGATCACCTACTGTCGGGAAAGCCAGCTGCCATGCAGTGAGGACACTCAAGCAGCCCTGTGGAGAGGCCCATATGGTAAAGAACTAAGGCCTCCTGCCAACAGCCATGTCAGTGAGCCCTCTTGGAAGTGAATCTTCTAGCCCCAGTCAAACCTTCAGATGACATTTTGTTTGTAACCTCATAAAAAGACCTGAGTCACAACCATCAAACCAAACCACTCCCAAATTTCTGACCCCAGAAGCTGTGAGATAATAAATGTCTGTTGTTTTAAGCCACTAAGTTTTGGAGTAGTTTGTTATGCAGAAATGGATAACGAATACAAGTGTAAGCTATTTTATTTTATTTTAAAACAGAGTCTCACTCTGTCACCCAGGTTGGAGTACAGTGGCACAATCTTGGCTCGCTGCAGCCTCTGCCTCCCAGGTTCAAGCGATTCTCCTGCCTCAGCCTCCTGAGTAGCTGGGATTGCAGGCATGCACCACCACGCCCAGCTAATTTTTGTATTTTTAGTAGAGATGGGGTTTCACCATGTTGGCAATTTTAAAAAGGGTTTATTCTTATATAATTTTACGTTTAACTTAATTGGCACACATATTTTCTTAACCTCAACTTGGAACTGCAGGGTCTTTTCATACTGTCAGGCAATGGTCTAGTGAGAATTCCTGCAAGAGAGGTAGATGTCTCTTCCTGAATCACAGTGCGCAAATTTCCAGTCATGTGAGTACAATCTATAAAACATACTTGTAGGAAAATAGTGGTGTACACACAGTGGTGCTGATGTGGTCGAGGGGGCTGTGGAAGGAGGGGGTTATGGATTTAATGTAACTAAAAGAGCAAGAATGAGCTGACTTCCAGCCTAGCTAACACAGTGAAACCCCGTCTCTACTAAAAATACAAAAAGAAATTAGCCAGGCGCGGTGGCGGGCGCCTGCAGTCCCAGCTACTCGGGAGGCTGAGGCAGGAGAATGGCGTGAACCCGGGAGGCAGAGCTTGCAGTGAGCCGAGATCGCGCCACTGCACTCCAGCCTGGGCGACAGAGAGGGACTCCATCTCAAAAAAAAAAAAAAAGAATGAGCTGACCCATGAGAGAGGATATCTGGGCCCTGTCATTTCCCAGGCAGAGCTTGGTTCTCACCCAGAGTTTGGGCTCTGAAAATGTTATTAAATGGCAAAACTTGCAGAATAGCTTTGTTCTGGTTCTCTTAATAATTCCCTAACTACTAATAATTCTTTTTTCTCTTAGGACTTACAAATTACATATTCACCATGACCCACATTTCTAAGCCTGTATGAACAAGTTTCATCATTCCTGTGAGCAGAAGGCTTAGCTCACGTTGGGAGCTAATGCTGACCAGAGTTCCCCACTCCACCGCACCCTCCGCAAGGCAGAACTGAACATGTAAGATATTAGCACTGCATATTTTCCCCGATAATAAAAATATTGACTTTATACTTGTATATTGCTGAAGGTTTTCTTGTCTACTATTCTATCATCAATCATTTAGTACTGCACTGTCCTATACGGTAGCCAGGAGCCACATATGACTGTTGAGTACCTGTAATGTGACCAGTCCAAGTTCACATGTGCTGAAAGTATAAAATACTCTCCAGATTTTGAAGACTTAGAATAAAGAAAGTAAAATATTTCATTAATCCAAGTTCACATGTGCTGAAAGTATAAAATACTCTCCAGATTTTGAAGACTTAGAATAAAGAAAAATATTTCATTAATAATGTTTATATTGACTGTATGTAGAAATGATACTATTTGGATATGATGGGTTAAATAAAACTCTAAAATTAATTTTACTTGATTTCTTTTTGCTTTTCCAAACATGGCTGTGAAAAGGTTTAACATTTTATGTGTGGCTCACATATTCCTGTTAGACAGCATGGACTGGAAGCTGGCCTAGGGTCTTTTAGCACCAATTCCTTGCCCAGGTATTTCGGTGAGAACACTTGATCACATCCACACCACTGTGGGTTCCTCCATGTAGCTTCACAATCTTGCTGAAACCTTGTCCAAGTGAGCAACCGTGCTCACAGCAACTTATGCTGTGTCTGTAAGATTAGGGCTGATGACTGGCTCCTGATCACAGCCTACCCTGGTGTGGGAAGGTGGCTGCAGAAGGGGTTACCGGACATGCTACAAGTCCTGCAGCTTCTCACTAGGGGAACAGAATTAAACTCCAGGTCCTGTGCCTGCAGAAGGCCAAGGACGTTCATTCTACTCCACTGAAATTATAGCTCTAACCTTGAGCAGAAAATGTCATTGTCAGAAGAAATAAGATTAGGGGATCAACAGTGAAAAAAATCAACTAAAAACTTTTTAATGTTAAGATTCCAGGGTTAAAATTCTATTTCCCCATCACCATTTGTCTACATAGCTGGTATTTCCTCGGCCCACACGTGACAAGTCTCTTTTGTGGCTTGATCTCTGAAAGTTTTTACGTACTTTGCCTTCCATTTAGTTAGAGGGGATTTTGTTTCACTTTAATCATTTGGTGACTTGTAGAGTCATGAGTTCCTGTCATAATCAAATTAATGGATTAACATTATCTCTTCAAAGCAATGCAAAAAATAATGTACAGGCATGTGCCGTACAATGACATTTCAGTCAATGACAAACTGCACGAACGATGGTGGGCCTATAAGATTATAAAGGGGCTGAAAAATTCCTATTGCCTAGTGACATCGTAGCTAGCATATTAATTGTCACATGGTAGTGCGATGCGTCGCTCCCATGTTGTGGTTGTGAATACTGGGCCGCCAGTCATGTAAAAGCATCGCACACACCATTATGTACAGTACATAATACTCGATGATGGTAATAAATGACTATTTTACTGGTTTATGTATTTGCTAAACTATACTTTTTATCATTAGTTTAGAGCGTACTCCGTCTGCTTATTTAAAAAAGTTAAATAAAACTCAGGCAGGTCCTTCAGGAGGTATCTGGAAGAAAGCATTGTTATCACAGGAGACGACAGCTCCACGCGTGTTACTTCCCCTGAAGACCTTCCAGTGGGACAAGATCTGAAGATGGAAGACAGTGACACCGATGATCCTACCCTGTGTAGGCCTAAGCTAATGTGTGTGTTTGTGTCTTCGTTTTTCACCAAAAAATGTTTAAAGAGTAAAAAATAAATAAATAAAAGTTCAAAACAGAAAAGAACTTAGAGACTAAGGATATAAAGAAAGAAAATATGTATATATATGTAGCTGTACAATGTGTTTGTGTTTTAAGCTGTGTTATTACAAAAGAGTCAAAATATTTTTTAAAAAAGTTTATAAAGTAAAAACGTTACAGTAAGTTAAGGTTAATTTATTGTTGAAGAAAGACATTTTTAAAGTAAATTTAGTGGCTGGGCTCAGTGGCTCACACCTGTAATCCCAGCTCTTTGGGAGGCCGAGGCGAGTGGATCACCTGAGGTCAGGAGTTCGAGACCAGCCTGGCCAACATGGCAAAACCCCGTCTCTACTAAAAATACAAAAATTAGCTGGGCGTGGTGGTGTGCACCTGTAGTCCCAGCTACTTGGAAGGCTGAGGCAGGAGAATTGCTTGAACCCAGGAGGCGGAGGTTGCAGTGAGCCAAGATCACGCCATTAAACTCCAGCCTGAGCAACAGAATGAGACTCTGTCTCAAGAAAAAAAAAAAAAAAAATTAGTGTAGCCTAAGTGTACAGTGTTTATAAAGTCTATAGTGGTGTACAGCAATGTCCTAGGCCTTCACACTCACTCACCATTCACTCACTGACTTACCCAGAGCAACTTCCAGTTCTGCAAGCTTTATTCATAGTAAGTGCCCCACATATGTGTACCACTTTAAATATTTTATGCTGTACTTTTAATGTGCCTTTTCTATGTTTAGATACACAAATACTTACCATTGTGTTACAACTGCCTGCAATATTCAGTATAGTAACCTGCTGTACAGATTTGCAGCCTAGGAGCAGTAGGCTATACCATACAGCCTAGGTATATAGTGGGCTATACCATTTAGAGTTAAGTATACTCTTTGATGTTTTCACAACAACAAAATCACCTGATGACACGTTTCTCAGAATGTACCCCCACCATTAGGTGATGTGTGACTGTATAGGGAAATTTTGTATTGGACTGTATGTTTATTTTTCCCTTAATTCATTTTTTCTCCCAATGAACCATGCATATTTAAATTACAGTCTACCAAATAAGGTAGCTTTATTTCTATTTCTGATTTCTCCCTTTGTGATTTCACAATAAAGATTTAGTACTTGTCATTTGCATTTTAATTAGGCCCTGTTCCTGGTCGTGGCAGATCAGTTTTGCCTGGAGGTTTGATGCATTCCTTGACTGAGCTCTCTATTACATGTCCTCTGTCATTTTTATTTCCTCTTGTTCTGTCTGTCATGAAGGCATGTGATAGAGAGGTAGTGTCCTCAAATGATAAAAAGATAAATGGCTGTGATAGAACTATTTACCTACCATCCTGTTAAAGTTTCAGAGCTAGTCTTGAATGCTTTGTCTGTGCACTGAAAAACAATGTATATTTTGCTGTTGTTGGGTGGAATTTCAATTAGGTCAAGTTGGTTGATCATTTTGTTGAAATCTTGTATACGCTTACTGATTTTATGTCTGTTTATTCTATCAATAACTAAGAGAGAATGTTGAAATATTTCAGCATAGGCCGGGCGCGGTGGCTCACGCTTGTAATCCCAGCACTTTGGGAGGCTAAGGTGCACAGATCACCTGAGGTCAGCCTGGCCAACATGGTGAAACCCCGTCTCTACTAAAAATACATAAATTAGCCAGACACAGTGGCAGGTGCCTGTAGTCCCAGCTACTAGGGAGGCTGAGGCAGGAGAATCGCTTGAACCCGGCAGGCGGAGGTTGCAGTGAGCTGAGATTGAGTTATTTCACTCCAGACTGGGCAACAAAAACAAACAAACAAACAAAAATAAAAAAAAAAACTGTCTCAAAAAAACAAAAACAAAATTGAAATATTTCAGTATAATTGTGGAATTATCTATTTCTCCTTTCAATTCTACCAGTTTTCCTTTATGCATTTTAAAGCTGTTATTATGTGCAAAAACATTTAAGATTGCTATATTTTTTTGATGACTTGAGCCCTTTATCAATGTGAAATGACTCTGTTTATCTCTGATAACATTCCATGGTATGAAATCAACTTTGATATTTATGTAGTATTTCAGCTTTCTTTTGATTACTTTTATCATGCTGTTATCTTTTTCCATCTTTTTACTTATAACCTTTTATTATTTTCATATTTAAAGTGCATTTATTGTAAGGAGCATATACTTGGGTCTTTTTTTCCCTTCAATTCTGATTTATGTCATTTTTTTAATGACTGGTAGTCTTACTTTTAATGTGATTATTAATATGGTTAGGTTTAACCTACCATCTTACTGTTTGTTTTCTATTTATTGCATTCCCCATTTTGCCTTCTTATGAATTTGTTGAATATTTTCTATAATTTCATTTATCTGTTTGTTGGTTTGTTAGCTATACCTCTCTTTTTTTAATGCCTGATTTAGGGTTTATAGTATATATCAGGGGATGGCAAACTATAGCCCCTAAGCCAAATCTGCTTGCCACCTGTTATTGTAAATAAAGTTTTATTGAAATATACCCACACTTATTAGTGTATTTATTGCCTGTGGCTGCTTTTGCACAACAACAACAGTATTGAGGGTGGGTGCAGTAGCTCACGTCTGTAATCCCAGCATTTTGGGAGGCTGAGGTGGGAGGATCACAGAAGGAGTTCAAGACCAGCCTGGGCCACACAGGGAGACCCCATCTCTACCAAAAAAAAAAAAAATTAGCTGGGTGTAGTGGCATGCACCTGTAGCCTCAGCTATTTGGGAGGCTGAGATGGGAGGATAGCTTGAGCTCAGGAGCTTAAGGCTGCAGCAGCTGTGAATTCGCCACTGCACTACAGCCTGGATAACAGAGTGAAGCCCTGTCTCAAAAAAAAAAAAAAAAGTAAAAATAAAAATAAAATAGAATGCGTAAACAGTAGAATTGAGTAGTTGGGACAGAGACCATAAGGCCTGCAAAGACTGAAATATTTACTACCTGACCCTTTACAGAAAATGTTTGCCAATCCCTGATAAGCATTTTAACTTATCATAATCTACCATCAAGTAATGTCGTGCTGTTTCACATATACTTGCAACAATAAATTCAAATCCTGGATTGGCCTTTGTGCTCTTGTCAAAAATTTTACTTCTATTTATAAGGCCCACAGTGCATTGTGGTTATTTTTGCTTTACAAAATTATGTTTCAAAGAGATTTTTTTTAAACACAAAAAAAGAGTCTTTTATATTAACCTCCCCTGCTCCCTCCCATACCCCCTACACAATGACCATTTCTGGTGTTCTTTATTCCTTTGTATAAAACCAGATTTCCACCTGGCATTATAATTTTGCCTAAGGGACTTCTCTTAACATTTCTTATAATGTAAGTCTACTGGTGATTAATTCTTTTGGTTTTGTATGTCTGAAAAAGTCTTTATTTTGCTTTTGCTTTTGAAGACATTGTTACTGGATATAAAAATCTAAGTTGACAGTGTTTTTTGTTTTGTCTTCTAGTACTGTACGGTTGCTTTGCCACTATCTTCTGGTTTATATTATTTCTAACAAGAAGTTTGCTGTCATTCTTATCTTTATTCCTCCATACCTGTATCTTCTTTCTGGTTGCTTTTTTTTTTTTCCTTTTTAGTAGTAGATTTAACAACTTGATTTTGATATATTTTATTGTAGTCTTCTTTACATGTCTTGTGTTGGGATTTGTTAAGTTTCTTAAACCTGTGGATTTATAGTTTGCACTAAATTTGGAAATGTTTTGGCTATACTTTCTTCAAATATTTTTTATGATCCTCTGCTTCCTCTTCCCACCAGACTCCCATTACACAATTACACGTATATTAGACTAACTGAAGTTGTCCCATAGTTCACTTATATTCTTTTTTCAGTCTTTTTTTCTCTCTGTGTGTTTTAGTTTGGACAGTTTGTACTGCTATATATTCACATTTACTAATCTTTTCTTTTGCACTTTCTAATCTGTTATTAATTTTATCCAATATATTTTTTATTTTGGACATTTAGTTTTATTTCTAAAAGTTTTAATTGGGTCTCTAAAAATATTTCCCATGTCTCTTTTTAACATGGGCATACTTTTCTCTACCATCTTGAACTTTCAGGATATAGGTATAGTTACTATCTTAAAGTCCTTGTCCACTTATTCTATTGTCTCATTTCTGGGTCTGTTTATGTTAATTATTCTGCCAATTAATTTTCATCCATTTCCCCAATATAACTCTTTTTTCTTGAGCATTTTTTTCTTTTTCTTTTTTTTTCCTGTTACCCAGGCTGGAGTGCAATAGCATGATCACGGCTCACTGCAGCCTCAACGTCCCGGGCTCAGGCAATTCTCCCACCTCAGCCTCTCAAGTAGCTGGGACTACAAGCACACATCACCATGCCCAGCTAATTTTTAAATTTTTTGTAGAATGAGGTCTTGCTATGTTGTCAGGGCTGGTCTCGAACTCCTGGGCTCAACTGATCTTCCTACCACAGCCTACCAAAGTGCTGGGATTGTAGGTGTGAGCCACCATTCTGAGCCTTGAGTATTTTGAAAGAAATCTCAGACAACGTGTGTCTTGTAAATACTTCGGTGTGCATGTCTAAGTGATAATTAGTAAAGATTTTTTTTTTCCACATTGGATGGGTAATGTGGTGCTGATGTAGTAACAAGGTTTGAGGGAGGCTGATCTCATACTTTAAGATGAAAACGAAATCATCACACTTATGAACCAAAAAAGAATGGTAAAGACTTTAAAAAAATCATCCCTTTGCTATTTATCACTTAAGAAAACTAATAACCATTCCTGAATATAATCTAATATTCAGATCCTATGTGAATTGCTCTACTTCATCTTAAAAATGCTTTTTACAGACGATTTGTTTGACTCAGGATACAATGAGAATCACAAATTGGCTGCTATATCTCTACGTCTCTTTTATTCTGTAAGTCTCTTTTCAACATGCTATAATATGTTAAAGAAAATGGGTCATTTGTCTGCAGATCCCACAATCTACATTGGCTGATTGTTTCCTTGTGGTATCATTTGACTTGTGCTGTAAACCCTTGTATCCCCTGGAAATTGATAGTTGGACCTAGAGGTCTAAGTGATAGGCTCAGGCTGAATTTTACAGGCAAGAACCCTGCATGCGAACGCTGTGCAATTTTTTGGCATCACATCATGTGGTACATTATGGCGTATTGTTCCACTTTTAGAAAGGCCGAGATTGATCAGTATGTGCTGGATGTGCCCCACTGATGCCTCCACTGGGAACTCCTACAACATCTCATCTCATGTTTTTGGCTTGCATCAGGGAAGAAAAATTTTATTTATTTTTATTTTTATTTATTTTATTTTTAAAATTTTTTGAGCTGGAGTTTTGCTCTTATTGCCCAGGCTGGAGTGCAATGGGGCAATCTTGGTTCACCACAACTTCTGCCTCCCGGGTTCAAGCTATTCTCCTGCCTCAGCCTCCCAAGCAGCTGGGATTACAGGTGCACGCCACCACAGGCGGCTAATTTTTGTATTTTTAGAAGAGACAGGGTTTCTCTATGTCGGTCAGGCTGGTCTCGAACTCCTGACCTCAGGTGATCTGCCCGTCTCGGCCTCCCAAAGTGCTAGTATTACAGGCATGAGCCACCGCGCCCAGCCAAAGAAAAATTTTATACTCAGATTATGAAGATAGGCAGGGCCAGTATTTTTAGGCACAGATCTGCTTGAAATAGAACAGAGGTGGCTATGGGAAAACTCTTGGCTCAGGCTTAGGCAGCATCCCTGTCTCCATGACTTCTCTGGTCATTCACCCATTTGCCTGCCTGTTGGGCTGTACACTTGTCAGAGAGGGCCACTGGCCTGCTACAGTATCCGTAACATTATTCCAATGTAAGTCCTCACCAGAGGTTTTGTGGGAAGCCACGTGAGAAACTAGAATTTTCATACTAGAAATTAAGGACAGTTGGGGGGAGGGGCTGATAAAATAGCCTTGAAAAAGACTCTTCGGCATGAAATAGTTATTCTATTTTTTTGAGGGTTAAATGCCCTTTCTTTGATGAAATCATGTTAATGTAGTCGGTAAACGGCCAAATACAAAGTTGGCAATTTTATTTTACTGATCTGTGAAATAAAAAAGTTTCAGATAACAGGTTAAGATAATCCTAAATCTAGGAAGTATATGAGAATCTCTGGGTAGCATGCACTTTTAATATTTTTCCAAGAGGACATGGCTTAGGAAAGAAAAAAGATTGGGAAACGCTGCTCTAAAAGACAATGGAATTAGCATGATGAATATCAGTCTATCAGATGATAAAGGTAACTATAACTGGCAACGTCTTTTTTTTTTTTTTTTTTTTTTTTTGAGACGGAGTCTCACTCTGTTGCCCAGCCTGGAGTGCAGTGACGTGATCTCAGCTCACTGCAACCTCCGCCTCCCGGGTTCACGCCATTCTCCTGCCTCAGCCTCCCGAGTAGCTGGGACTACAGGCACCCACCACCACGCCCGGCTAATTTTTTATATTTTTAGTAGAGACGGGGTTTCACCATGTTAGCCAGGATGGTCTCAATCTCCTGACCTCGTGATCCACCCGCCTCGGCCTCCCAAAGTGCTGGGATTACAGGCGTGAGCCACCGCACCCAGCCTTTTTTTTTTTTTTTTTTTTTAAATCCATAAAGCTTCACTACCGGCCAGATGCGGTGGCTCATGCCTGTAGCCGCAGCACTTTGGGAGGCTGAGGTGGATGGATCACGAGGTCAAGAGATGGAGACCATCCTGGCCAACATGGTGAAGCCCTGTCTCTACTAAAAATACAAAAATTAGCTAGGCGTGGTGGTGGGCACCTGTAGTCCCAGCTACTCGGGAGGCTGAGGCAGGAGAATGGCGTGAACCCGGGAGGCGGAGGTCGCAGTGAGCTGAGATCACGTCACTGCACTCCAACCTGGTGACAGAGTGAGATTCTGTCTCAAAAAAAAAAAAAGGTCCACTATCACTCAATACCACATTAAAAATAAATAGCCACAATGAAGTACCACTTAACACCCACGAGGATGGCTATGATGAAAAAAGAGATAATAGTAACAAGTGTTGGTGAGGGTGGAGAGATTGCAACCTTCACACGCTGTGAGTGGGGACACAAAACGGTGCAAGCATCATGGAAAACAGTCTGGCAGTTCCTCAAAGGGAGATACAGAGTTGCCATGTGACCAAGCAATTCCATTCTTAGTTCTATACTTATGAGAACTTCAAGCCTATGTTCACACAAAACCTGCACACAAATGTTCATAGCAGCGTTAACCACAGTAGCTAAAAAGCTTTAACAGCCCAAATGTCCAGGAACTGAAGAATGGGTAAATAAAATGTGGTCTATCCATAATGTTATTCAGCAATAAAAAGAAATGCAGTGTTGATACATGCTACAACATGGATAAACCTTGAAAACATGATGCTCAGTGAAAGAAGCCAGTCACAAAGGACTACATATTGTATAATTTCATTTATAGGGAATGTCCAGCGTAATCAAATCCAGGGCCGGGCACAGTGGCTCACGCCTGTAATCCCAGCACTTTGGGAGGCCGAGGCAGGTGGATCACGAGGTCAGGAGTTCAAGACTAGCCTGGCCAACATGATGAAACCCCATCTCTACTAAAAATACAAAAAATTAGCCAGGTGTGGTGGCACACGCCTGTAGTCCCAGCTACTCGGGAGGCTGGGGCAGGAGAATTGCTTGAACCCAGCAGGCAGAGGTTGCAGTGAGCCGAGATTGCACCACTGCACTCCAGCCTGGGGGATAGAGTGAGACTCCGTCTCAAAAAATAATAATAATAGTAAAATCAAATCCAGAGACACAAAGTAGATTGTGTTTCCTAGAGCGTGAGAGACAAGGAAGGAGGGAGATGGGGAATGACTGCCAGTGGGTATGGAGTTTCTTTGGGGATGAGAAAGTGTTCTAAAATGATTTCAGGATGGTCGTACAACTCTGTGCATATATACATATATAAAAAAATATATACAATATATATTATATATAACATATTAGATATATAATTATATATTAGATATAATATATAATATATTATATATTAGATATAATATATTATATATTATATATTAGATATAATATATAATGTATTGTTATACATTATATATTATATAATGTATAATAATACATTATATATTATATCTAATATATTATATATTATATCTAATATATTATATAATATATATTATATCTAATAAATATATTATATATTATATATTATATAATATATATTAGATATAATATATAATATATAATATATCTAATATATATTATATATAATATTATATATTATATATAATATATATTAGATATAATATATATTATATATTATAATATATAATATAATTATATATAATATATAATAATATTATATATAATATTATATATTATATATTATATATAATATAATAATATATAATATATATAATATATTATATATTATTATATTATATAATAATATATAATATATAATAATATATAATATAATATAATATATAATATATAATAAATATATATTATATATTATATAATTTATATATAGCATCTCAAGATTAGAGATTTACTAAGTTAGAATTGATTTCGCAGTCATCTAGTCTTTATCTCCTTATTGGCTTTTTCATCCTCTCTCTCCATTTTTAAAATTTTAATTTAAATTAACAAGACTACCCATTTATTACATAGCAATGAAAGACAACTCTACCAATGTAACTGGTATGAATAAATCCACTAGAAAGATAAAGTTAGATTAGAACGAATCTAATTTGTTAATTCATTTGTTTAATGAATAAAGAATTGAAATAGATGGTGTTAGATCAACCCATTTTCTGAATTATGAATAGGAAACATAAAATATCCTAAAGCCTATAGAGAATAGTGAGTTATTGTTTTAATTTTATGACAGTTTTAAAAAAGAGGCGGATGAGAATGAGAGCTGTGGACACAGAGGCAGACAGAGGGAAAACTAGAGTTGTTAGAATCGGTGGCTCCAGTATGAATCGGACCGGAAAACACTCCTTAAGATAGAATCCTTCAGGGTGGAAGGAACATGAACCTGTGAAAAGCATCTCTCTGAAATTCCTAGTCAGAGATAATAGATGAAGAAAGCAGGCTGTCTACTAAAGAACTAGTGACTGGTAGCATATGACCACAAGTGTTTTAAACTATGGACACTGAGAGTCTGAAACGCAGAATATCAAATACTATGTCGTGAATTCAAAATGCAGAAGGATTGCATTAGTAAAAGTAGTCCTGAGGTCATTATTGAAAATTCCAGAAGATTCAGAGGGAAAAATAAATACACAGAAATTTCTACGGAGGCCCTTGCTGATTCAGGCAGAGCTGGTAGACATGTGACTCTTGCCTGTCATCCAGGGAGGCCAGGATCATGACAAGATTCAAAGCCACTCTAGAGCAGGGGTCCCCAACCGCTGGGCCACACCGAAGCTTCCTCTGTATTTACAGCTGCTCCCATCACTCGCATTACTGCCTCGGTTCCACCTCCTCAGATCAGCAGCAGCATTAGATTCTCACAGAAGCGAGAACCTTTTGTGAACTGTGCATGTGAGGGATCTGGGTTGTGTGCTCTTTAATGAGAATCTAATGCCTGATGATCGGTCACTGTCTCCCATCACCCCCACATGGGACCGTCTAGTTGCAGGAGAACAAGCTCAGGATTCCCACTGATTCTACATTATGGTGAGTGTATAATTATTTCATTATGTATTATAATAGAAATAAAGTACACAATAAATGTAATGCACTTGAATCATCCCGAAACCATCCCCCCAACCCCCAACCCTGTTCATGGAGAAATTGTCTTCCATGAAACCAGTGCCTGGTGCCAAAAAAGCTGGCGACCACTGCTCTAGAGAGAGGATAGAAGACACCCAAGTCAGCCAGAGCAACAACAACAACAGAGGAGGATGGCTTTCAACCAAGTTTGTTTGTTTGTTTGTTTTGACAGAGTTTCACTCTGTTGCCCAGGCTGGAGTGCAATGGTTCCATCTCGGCTCACTGCAACCTCCACCTCCTGGGTTCAAGCAATTCTCCTGCCTTAGCCCCCTGAGTAGCTGAGACTACAGGTGTGCACCACCACACCCAGCTAATTTTCGTATTTTTAGTAGAGGCAGAGTTTTACCATGTTGGCCAGGCTGGTCTTGAACTCCGGGGCTCAAGTGAGCCACCCGCCTCAGCCTCCCAAAGTGCTGGGATTACAGGCATGAGCCACTGTGCCCAGCCCTTTAACCAGTCTTGATGGTTTATCACATAGAGAGCTCATGCTCTATTGACCTGTAACTATGAGACAAAATTTGCCCAGAAAATGGAGGTTCCTGAAAGATGGGTGGACCTCCAGGTATTTCAAGAAACAATTTCAACCTCTGCAACTTCCAACAGAGACACACAAAAAACAAACAAACAGAATGATAGAGAAAGACCTTCCTGAGGCAATATTCTCAATCTGTGACCTTTTAAGATCCTGCTCAAAAGATTTTAAAGCCAGGTTGTGCTTTGATAAGTAAAGGCATATAGATCTTTTGTACTTGTTCTAAAGGATTAAATGAAGTTAAATTTAATGCCTCCAAATCCCTAAGGCTTTATTATGGACTCCATGAATTAATTTTTCAAATCACTGTTTGTTTGGAGAGCCTGTTCTGTGTCTCCTGCAAGCTGGTCAAAGAACATTTTGTACTGGCTCTGAAAGGGCTCCGTCAAGTCACGGGAGACTCCATTTCAATTTAACACGTGGCAATTAATTCTCGCAAAAGACTGTGCCTGACAGCTTCAACAGTGTTGTGTAAGAAGACAGAGTGCAATTTGGTGGTGTATCAATTTACAGTTGTGTTAGCATATTTTTACATGAGCCATAAATCTTGCAGATTCACCAACTCTCAGCTTAATTTATAAGCTTTCGTTTCTGGGAGCATGTCCCACCGCACAGTCTCACCTCCTTAGTGTTGTAACAGCTTTCTTGAGATTTCACTTCAGAATTTGACAAGGTGTCCAAGATGAATGGTAATCATGTTACAGAGCTAGAGAAACATGCGAACCAGGCTATTTATAACTCTGCCCTTTTAATAGTCACGTTCAGTACTATGTGGCCTTAACCTAAAGTTATTGATCTAAATGACCTAGTTCTGAACTGAGACTTTTCCATGTTTAGAGTTAAATTATAATTTGTAGTAATCCATTAATACTTTAAAACCCTCAAATTTTTAATAGTTGTATTGAGATGTAATTCACACATCATACAATCACTTATTGAAAGTGTACAATTCGACTGAGCGAGGTGCCTCATGCCTATAAGCCCCACCCATTGGGAGGCCAAGGTGGGAAGACTGCTTAAGGCCAGGAGTTTGAGACCAGCCTGGGGAACATAGCAAGGCTCTGTCTACATAAAATAAATAAATAAATACATAACATAAAATAAAATCAAAAATTAATCAGGTGGGTGGCACATGCCTGTAGTCCCAGCTACTCAGGAGGCTGAGGTGGGAGGATGGCTTGAGCCCAGGAGGTTGAGGCTGCAGTGAGCTATGATCACGCCTCTGCACTCCAGCCTGGGTTACAGAGCAATACTTTGTCTCTAAAAAAATTAAATGAAAATAAATAAGTAAAAATAAAGTGTACAGTTTGATTTTTTTTCATATATTCACCAGATTGTGAACCAGCAATCATTTTCTATCTGTATAGATTTACCTGTTTTGGACATTTCATAGAAGTGGATCACGCAATATGTAGTTTTTTGTGACTGGCTTATTTCACCTATCATGATGTTTTCAAGGTTCCTCTATATTGTAGCCCGTATCAGTACTTCATTTCTTTTCATTGACAAATAATATTCCATTGAATGCATATATCACAATTTGCTTATCCATTCATCAGCTGACAGACAACACAAAAATGTTCTACAAGAAAAAATAGTGGCTCATATATTATCATGAAATATCTTGGCTGTCTGTTACATACGCTCTGCAATAATTTTTAAACCCTTGCTAAAGTATAATTTGCCTGAAAGTCTGGGTATGAATTATGATACAGAACATGAATTATAGATTGTGCAGTGTTTTATTCAGGCTTTTCTGGATTAGTAGAGACTTTTCTCTGACATTCGCATACATCACACTTCCAACAGACTCCTGGTTCTAACATAGCATGTTCTTAAAAGCCTGTCAGTGATGCTTCAGCTATGTCGGTGCAATATTTATCCTGTGATGTTTCAACAAGGGATGTCTAAAATAGCCAGGAACTTCCAGATCACCAACAACGCAATCCACTCTCTAGATTCCAGGCTTTCCAATGACTGCCCAGCTCCAACCACGGTGAGGAGGTATTTGCAAGGAGTCTCAGGCTGCAGAGAGATGAAGGGTCTAAAAGGGGTCCTTCCAGAAGTGATGACTCACTGCTTTTAAAGGACATCTGGGACTCATTTGCAAACATAACCTCGATCAATTTTTGCAGAGATGTATAGCTTATCTGCCAATAATCACTTTCATGAAAGATGCTATTTCATTGCCTGAAAATTAAAATTTATAACACTGGCTGTAGCAGCTATAGAAGCCATTGAATCGCCATTGTTATAATCCGCAGGTGAACAGCACCAACTGTTGTATGAAAGAAATGGCAGCCTCAAAGCAGTTACAGGCTGACTGGAATAAGGGAAGGATTTAGAATAAAATGTTGTAGCAAGCCAAGTGTGGTGGTTCATGCCTGCAACCCCAGCACTTTGGGAGGCTGGGGCGGGTGGATTGCCTGAGGTCAGGAGTTCAAGACCAGCCTGGCTAACATAGTGAAACCCCTTCTCTACTAAATATACAAAAAAATTAGCTGGGCGTGGTAGCGGGCACCTGTAATCCCAGCTACTAAGGAGGCTGAGGCAGGAGGATTGCTTGTACTCAGGAGGTGGAGGTTGCATTGAACCGAGATCACACCATTGCATTCCTGCCTGGGCAACAAGATCGAAACTCCATCTCAAAAAACAAAACAAAACAAAAACAAAGACAAAACATTGTAGCATAAAATATAGAGGCAAGTGGGGCATGGGTGGAGGGAACCAGCGGCTGTCAGACACAGGCAATGAATGGCCTAGAAACTCAAGTGCCATGTGTTCATGCTTGTTCTGCTAATCCAACACCAAGATGTCATGCCTATTTACTCCACTGTGAATGCACATGTTGTATTGATTGTCAGAATGGTGAACTGAAATAATGTATGAAAAAGTGCCTAAAACATGGTAGGTGTTCTGTTAAATTATTCACTGACCCCGACAAGAGCTAAATGATTCCAATGTTGCTTATGTCAAATACCAATATAGAAATCTCTATTTTGCATAATAATTTCCCAATCCCAATTATTGCAATAACTGTCAAACAATTTTTATACAACACAAGCATTTAGAGAGACCCACAGATTTCACTATTGTTATGTGTAGAACAGTACATTCAACTTAATCCAGTACTAGGGATATATAGTACAGTACAGACACAATTCCTGTTCTCAAGAAGTTTATAATCTCATGGAGAAGGTTACAGTTACCCCTACCACCTGTGAGTTCTGGATAAATATTTTTTGCATGTCCCTTGTCTATATAACTGAATTTTTACAATGTATTTCAAAGTTCATGCACCCATATGAGATATGGTGATTTATTGATGAAGATTTTGAACAGTGGCAAGAAAATAGAGATTAAAGTATTTTTCTGTTGTCCAACCAGTGCATGTAAAAATTCGTTTTAGTGTCCAAGCACTATTGCTTTTTGTTGAGGTTCAGGAATCATCTCTTTATGTTCTTTATCATCAGATGCCCTCTTTCTAACTGCTTCCACATGCCCCTTCACGAGAAAAGGGTAGCAAGGCTGTTACTCAAATACTATGTCTCTTCAGAAACTGAGTGGGCTGAAAGGTTATGGATCGTCTCGTCTCTGCCGTTCTCTAATACCACTCATCTGATTACATTATTACTCATCACCCACTGGGCTTCCAGCGCTCCCTCCAAGGTTGTTACTGGGCTTCATTAATGATGACCACAAATGCAAGTCTTACCCAGAATATGCAGAAGAATTTGAACAATGATTTGTTTTCTAATCAGTTTCACTTTTCTGTTTGGAATATTACCACTTAAACCTGGAACAACACATCATCCAAATATGTACTCCTTAGACTATAACCCCGGCATTGCTAGAATGTGATCTCTTTGATACTATCTGTAACTCGAATTTCCAGACACCACCACCAGCAGGGAGGATAGGTGAGGGGTCCTGTGTGGAGAGAGAAGAGTGGTTCCATTCCTGCGAGAATATCAGTCTTTTATCTGGCAGAACAGGCAGCGCAGTGATGGGAAGCAAGGGATGGTATTAATTGGAAGGGTCTGTTGGACTGGAAGGGCCCATTGGCATTGGCGCTGTAGAGCAATAGTCTCAAAAGTTCCTCCATGGAACAGACAGTCAGGGCGCCTCTCGAGGACTTCCTGACACGTGCAGGAGTCTATGGAGGAGGTGGAGTGACTGCCCTGGTGACAGCAGTTGAGGGTGCACGGGGTAAAAGACCCCTGCCACCATGCCCAGTGGCCCTCCGGTGCTATTGATGGGAGGTGGCCCCACAGCTGGGAAATGTGAGCAAAAGCCTGGGCTGGCTTCATGAGTGTGTGACTTTGGTTTCATGTAAATGGAGTCATATTATATGTTGTCTTTTGTGACTGGCTTCTTTTACTTGGCATAATGTTTGGTTTAATACTCTTAAACCAAACTTTTAAGATGTCATCATCTTAAAATTTTTAATTCAATTAATTAATTAATTTTTTTAATTTTGAGACAGAGTTTCACTCTGTCACCCAGGCTGGAGTGCAGTGGTGCCATCTTAGCTCACTGCAACCTCACTCTCCCAGGTTCAAGCAATTCTCATGCCTCAGCCTCCCAAGTAGCTGGGACTACAGGCACATGCATCACGCCCGGCTAATTTTTGTATTTTTTTAGTAGAGACAGGGTTTCACCATGTTGGCCAAGCTAGCCTCAAACGCTTGACCTCAAGTGATCCGCCTGCCTCGGCCTCCCAAAATGCTGGGATTACAGGTGTGAGCCACTGCGCCCAGCCAAAATGTTTAATTTTATCTTTGCACATGTGTTTTGGAAGGGAAGTCTACTGGGGCAAGGGAACTTGCGTGTTCACAGTGGAGATATGCCAAGTGTCCAGACACAGCAGGCCAGGCAGCCAGGGACACTGTGGAGTCCCTAGGTAGCCAGGTCAGGACATGGGCCTTAATCAGTGGTGACAACAGGGGCTGTAGCAGCAGTGGTGGTGGTGGCAGTGGTGGCAGCCACGAGAAAAAGGAGAGGCTTTGCATGGGGGCAGCACCACGACCAGGAGGTGTGGAGCAGCTTGCCTTTCTGTCTCCAGAGCCCATTCCTGCAGCATCCGCACAAATGCTAACTCTGGCCTGAGCCCTGGGACAGGAACTGCAGGTGATTGGGCAGTCAGCTTTGTCAGTAAATTATTACAAAAGAAAATAGTGCATATGGGCATTGCAATACAGCATACCAGGAAGCTATTAGAATTTTCAGAGTGTGGACTCTATAGTTTTTTAAAATACTGGAACACTACAAAGCAAATATCCACAGGCTTAGAAATTAAATTTAAAAGTCACTGGATTCAATTATTTTCATAAGAAGCTTCAAATGAACCAATGACTAATGAGAAAGACAATTTTAAAATTAAATTTTCCATGTAAAAATACAATTACAAAATGCATAAACAAGTGTTTAAATTATATGAAAATTATGAATACAATTTCAAATGACCTCTACAAGTTAGAGGAAATGTCAGAGAAAAACCTTAAAATGCCAGTGCGTAAACTTACATTTATTTGTTTGCTTTGTGTTTTTGAGATGGGATCTTGCTGTGACGCCCAGACTGGAGTATAGTGGCACGGTCATGGATCATTGCAGCCTCTACCTCCTAGGCTCAAGTGATCCATCTGCCTCAGCCTCCCAAGTATCTGGGACCACAGGAGTGCATCACCATGCTCAGCTAATTTTTAAAATCTATTATAGGGATGGGGTCTCCCTGTGTTGCCCAGGCTGGTCTTGAACTCCTGGTCTAAAGTAATCTTCCTGCCTCAGCCTCCCAAAGCACTGGGATTACAGATGTGAGCCACCGTGCCTAGTCTAAATTTACTTTTTTTTTTTTGAGACGTAGTCTCGCTCTGTCGCCAGGCTGGAGTGCAGTGGCGTGATCTCGGCTCACTGCAACCTCCACCTCCCAGGTTCAAGTGATTCTCCTGCCTCAGCCTCCTGAGTAGCTGGGACTACAGGTGCCTGCTACCACACCCTGCTAATTTTTGTATTTTTAGTAGAGACAGGGTTTCACCATGTTGGTCAGGATGGTATCGATCTCTTGACCTTGTGATCCACCTGCCTTGGCCTCCCAAAATGCTGGGATTACAGGCTAAAGCCACCGAGTCTAGCCCCTAAATTTACATTTAAAATCACATTCAGATTTAAACAAAACTGATTTGTATGAAGAGGTTAATCTTTTTTTTTTTTTTTTTTGAGGTTAATCTTTTTTAGAAAAATCATTCTGTGAAAATCATCATCTCTAGATGTGCTAAAATGTGGATTTCAAAATAATTTGCCAGAAATTTTTCCCAAAGCTGTCACAGCTCATATTCTTAACCCCAGAAAGTTTTGTCCTTCTCAAAATAAAAGTTAAAGTATTACTCAAAAATTAGCCAAGCATGGTGGTACATGCCTATAATCCCAGCTACTTGGGAGGCTGAGGCAGGAGAACAGCTTGAACACAGGAGGTGGAAGTTGCAGTGAGCTGAGATCACACCACTGCACTCTAGCCTGGGTGACAGAGTGAGACCTTGTCTCAAAAAAAGAAAAAAAAGTTAAAGTATTATTATTTATCATGTTATTAATACATAAAGTTATGACAGACAATGGAATATTATTCAGGATTAAAAAGAAATGAGATATCAAGGCATGAAATGATGTAGAGGAAGCTTAAATCCATATTACCAAGTGAAAAAAAGGCAATCTGAAAAGACACATATGTACTGTAAACCTAAAACTGCTCTATAAAATATAGCCTAATTAAAAGGGGGCAAAAATAAGCAAAAGACCTAAACAGACATATGACAAAAAAAAAAAAAAGATAAACAGATGGCAAAATAAGCATATGAAAGGATGATCAACATCATATGTCACTGGAGAATTGCAAATTAAAACAACGCGATGCCACTACACACCTGGAATGTGAGGCAAAAATCTAAAACACTGACAATACCAAATGCTGACAAGGATGTGGAGCAACAGGAACTCTCATTCATTGCTGGTGGGAATGCAAAATGGTACAGCCACGTTGGAAGACAGTTTGGCAGTTTCTTGCAAAATGAAACATAATTTTACCATGTGATTCAGCAATCGTGCTCCTTGGTATTTACCTAAATGAGTTGAAGCTTATGTCCACACAAAAATCTACACATAGAGGCCAGGCATGGTGGCTCATGCCTGTAATCCCAGCACTTTGGGAGGCCGAGGTGGGTGGATCACCTGAGGTCGGGAGTTTGAGACCAGCCTGGCCAACACAGTGAAAGCCTGTCTCTACTAAAAATACAAAAATTAGCTCGGCGTGGTGATGGGAGCCTGTAATCCCAGTTACTCGGGAGGCTGAGGCAGGAGAATTGCTTGAACCCAGGAGGCAGAGGCTGCAGTGAGTAGAGACCACAGCACTGCACTCCAGCCAGGGCGACAGAGCAAGACTTCATCACACACAAAAAATAAGAATCTACGCATAGATGTTTATAACAACTTTATTCATAACTTCCCAAACTGGAAAGCAACCAAAACGTCCTTCAGTAGGTGAGTGGATAAATAAACTGTAGCACACCCATACCATGGAATATCAGGTTTTCACAAAGGTGAAATTTTCTGTATGTAGATTTTAGATCAATAAATCTAATTTTTAAAAAGTCTGTATTTCCAAAAACATAACAAGTAAAAAGTTTTAAAGAAGAAAATAATAAATCATAACTGCAAACATTTCATATTTTACTTCAGAAAGGTATAATGAGTAAGATCATCATGGAAAAAACTATACTGTAAAGAAAATTTTTGTTTTTTTTAAGACCTGATGCGTTAAACTCATTTTGAATTCTTTTTAAGGATTTGAAGTCGTATTGTTGTATTCCCCCAAAGAGCATCCTAAAACTCCCAAATGTTTTAAAATAAATAAATTTTAATGACTGTAATCCAAAAACATATAATATTTTAGGAGGGATGTCAATTCCTGCACGTTTGTATGGCCTCTAAAATCAAATGGATGAAGTAGAGGGTTGTGACAAGACCCCCAGAGTGAGTGCCTAAACTGCAGTCTCAAAGTGAGTTTACATCAGAATGAGCATGACTGAGAAATGGCAGAACAGGCCACACTTCCCACCTATTTTTATAAGAGACTCAGGTGACTCATGGCCCAGTGACCAAAGCCTTTGAGACTCTTTGAGACTAGGGGATCTAGTACTAAGATCCATAAGTTCCCTACTGATGAGGGTCGTTCCTTCTGACAGGGACTGGTGTAGATGGAAAAGGAGCCCAAACAGAGGAGGAAGAGATTTGTACATAAGCTTAGGTAAGATCCAAGATGCCAGGTTGAAGATGAATGCATCTGAGAACAGATTAGTTTCTGCTCAGCTTCCTTCACATGTCTTGGAGTCTTAGGAAAATGAGGCTGTAATCACTACCACCATTGCCTTCATTTATAGTGTGTGCTTAATATGGGTTTGGCATTGTGCTAAGCTTTTACGTGTTTTATCTCATTTCATTCTCATAACAATCATAAAATGCAGTAATTTTCCTTATCTCCCCTGTACAAATAAAAAAGTGGAGACACAGAGATTAAATAGGCTGCCAGAAGAGGGATGTGTAGTCATTAAATTGTAGAAAAGGAATTCAAATAAGGCATTCTGACTCCAAAACATTTACTCGTAACAAGTACAAAAAGGAGTTAGTTACATAAGGATTTGAATTTTTATACAAAAATTTTTACACAAAACTGCCAATAAAGGCAAGACAGCTTTAGAACCTCACCAGAGTAAAACACTAGAGGTGGAGAGAGAGGAGGTGGTGTAGTCTATGGAAGATTTATTCCAGGAGTGCTAGTGACAGAGGATAAAGAATGCTTTCATAAAACACCCATGTGAAAATACACTCCACAGCCTTCCTGAACCCAGAAATGTCCAACAATACAATGATACATACAGCAAATCAGGGGCTACTGTTCTGCTTCTGACACGGTGACTCCACTGTACCCTCCAAGTTAGTGTGACCCAGGGAAACACGTATTATATATGTGGTTTTCAAATTTGCCTGCATGTTGGAAATACCTGGGAGGCTTTAAAAATACTAACATCTGGGTCTCACCCCCAGAGGTTCTGATTTAATTGGTTCTGGAAATTAGTTTAAGGCTTCCAAGTGACTCTAATGTGCCATCAAGGTTGAAAACTGCTGTATTAGAGGGCATTACAGCTTACTTGTTGAGGACTGGGAAATACTACTTTAGCCAATCTGCCAAACTCTGAGTTTTAGTTGAAGGGCTTAGTGCATTTACATTTAGTGTAATTATTGATAAAGTAATTGTATTTATATCTACAATATGCTATTTGTTTTCTATGTCTTTTTGTTTTTCTATGCCTACATTACTGCTTTCTTCTGTGTTAGAGATTTTCTAGTGTATCATTTTATTGATTTCTTTCTTGTATTTTTTTAGTTATTTTCTTACTTGTTACCCTGAGGATTGCAATGAACATCTTAGTTTATAAAAATCTAGTTTGAATTATATCAGCTTAATTGAAATTATATACAAAATCTTTGCTCCTGTATAACTCCATTCACTCCTCTTTTTTGTGCTACTATTGTCATACAGGTGACGTCTTATATAGGTTATATCCATCAACATAAATTTACAATTATTGTCATGTGCAGTTGTCTTTTAAATCATATAGGACTGGTTGGGTGTGGTGGCTCATACCTGTAATTGCAGCACTTTGGGAGGCTGAGGCCAGCGGATCACTTGAGGTCAGGAGTTGGAGGCTAGCCTGGTCAACATGGCTAAACCCTGTCACTTCTAAAAATACAAAAAAAATAGCTGGGTGTGATGTGATGTGATCCTAGCCACTCAGGAGGCTGAAGCAGGAGAATCCATTGAACCCAGAGGCAGAGGTTACAGTGAGCCGAGATTGCAGTGAGCCGAGTTCACACCACTGCACTTCAGCCTCCTGGGCAACAGAGCAAGACTCTGTCTCAAAAATAAATAAATAAATAAAATAAAAAAAGAAAGGTGAAACAAAAAATCATATAGAAGAAAAAAGAGTTACATGCAAAAACATAATTATACTGTTATTTAAATTTACCTGTGTAGTTACCTCTACTGGTACACCTTTCTTCTTCATATAGATTTGAATTACCGTCTAGGGTGCTTTAATTTAAGCCTGAAGAACTCCCTTTAGTATTTCCTGTAGGGTAGATTGCTAGCAATGCATTCTCTCTGTTTTTAAAATCTGGGAATATTGTATTTCTCCTTCATTTTTGAAGGACAGTTTTGCTGAATTCCTGGCTTCTGAAGGAGTTTTGTTAGATATAAAATTCTTAGATGAGTCTTTTTCTTTCAGTACTTTGAATATAATATCCTACTCTCTCTACTATCCATAGATTTTGATGCTAAATCAGCTCCTAATTTTATTGAGAAATTCTTGGATGTCATAAGTTGCTTCTTTCTTAAGATTCTCTATCTTCAGTTTTGATGTTTATCATGTGTCTAAGTATGCATCCCTTTGAGTTTATTCTACTTAGGTTCATTAAGCTTCCTAAATACATATATAAATAAATGTTTTTCACCAGATTTGGGAAGTTTTCAGCCATATGTCCTCAAATAATTATTCTTCCCCTTTCTCTCTCTCCTTACCTTCTGGGATTCCTATTATGTGTATGTCGGTATGCTTGATGGAGTTCTACATATCACTGAAGCTCTTTTCACTTTTCTTCATTCTTTTTTCTTTCTATTTCTTAGATTGGATAATCTCGACTAATCAATTTTCAGTTTGATGATTCTTCCTTCTGTCTCAAATTTGCTGTTGAGACAATCTAATGACTTTTTCATTTTAGTTATTGTAAATTTTAACTCCAGAATTTCTATTTGCTTCTTTTAAAAAAGTAATTTATATCTATTGATATTCTCTATTTAGTGAGACATCACTCTTATACTTTCCTTCAGTTCTTTAGACATGGTTTCCTTTAGTTTTTGAGGGCATTTTTTAAATAGCTGACTTAAAGTGTTTTTGGTAATTTAAACATCTGGGCTTACTGCGGGACAGTTTCATTGATTGCTTCCTTCCTGCACATGGGTCATATTTTCTTGTTTCTTGGCATGTGCTATGGTTTGAATGTGTCCCCCAAAATTTACGTGTTGGAAACTTAATCTCCAATGCAACAGTGTTGAGAGGTAGAAACTTTCAGAAGTGATTAGGTCGTATGGACCTTGCCCTCATGAATGGATTCACATCATTGTAACAGGAGTGGGTCAGTTATTATGAAAGTGGGTTTGTTATAAAAGTGAGTTTGGCCCCCTCTTGCTCTCTTGTTCTCACTCTCTCTTGCCCTTCTGCCTTCCACCACGGGATGACACAGTCTAAAATCCCTTACCAGACGCTAGCACCATGCTCTTGGACTTCTCGGCCTCTAAAACCATTAGCCAAATACATTTCTGTTCATTACTAGTCACCTAGTCTCAAATATTCTGTTATAGCAGCAAACAATGACAACATGGACTAAGATAGCATGTCTCACAATGTTTGTTGAAAACTACATTTCAAATAATACAGTATGGCAATTCTCAAAATCAGATTCTCCCTATTCCCCAGTTTGTTATTACTGCTTTTGTGTGTATTTTTGTTTGTTTATTTGTTTGTTCAGTGACTTCTCTGAATGAATTCTTTGTGTTCTTTGTTGTGTGTAGCCACTGAAATTCCTGCTTAGTAGTCAGCTTAGTAGTCAGCTAATGATTACAGAGAGATTTCCTTAAACACCTGGAACCAATAAGCCTCTTGGTCTTTGCCAGTGGGCCATCTGTGTACATTTGGCACACCTTTAGGACTCAGCCAGGCAGCTGACAACTCTATCTTAGCTTTCACTTCCTCACTGTGCAGAGGTTCAAGGTCAGCAGAGGTCAGAGCTCAGGGCCTTCTCAGGTCTTTCTTGAGCATGCAGACAATGCTGGGCACACACACAGCCCAATGTGGCCTTGTAGATTCCCAGGAATATGCAAGAGCTTTTCAAAGCCCCATGGACATCCCACTCTCCAGCTTTTCCTTTTAAATTTTTTGGCTTGTCTATTATTTGCCCCAACTGTTATCCACTGCTTTGGGAGGCTGCAAAGTTAAACAGTGTCTTTTAAGTGTTTTTGACAAATGTCCCCAGGGAAAGGCTTTGGTACCTGGTGAGCTCAGAGTCAGGTCAAACAAAGACAGTCTTGTTAGTAGGGTCTCTCAGGGAACGCAACAGGTGAAACAGTGACAATTCTCAGGGAATAAGGCCTTGAAGAACCCTAGCCCATTTTGCCCCCTCTGGTGGCTGCCAAGCTGCTGGTTTTCACTGTGATTGGGAGGCTGTTTTCAAGGCTAACACAAAGTCAGAGAAAAGGGAATGGGGATGGGGCGAGTGAAAATGCCATAAAGTTAGTTGTTCTTACCAAGATTCAGCCATTTTTCTTGAGTAAATGCTCCCTGGATTGTGACAAGACTTTAATTTTCAGAGTTCTGAGAAAAGTTGATTCTGACCATTTTTGCCATTTTCTCATTGCTTTCTATGGAAGAAAGAATTTTCAGAGGTCCTCACTTCGCTATTTTTGCTGACATGAACTCCCAGTAAGGTGGCTGGGTATGGTAGCTCATGACTGTAATCCCAACCCCTTGGGAGGCTGAGGCGGGTGGATCACTTGAGGTCAGGAATTCAAGATCAGCCTGGCCAACATGGTGAAACCCTGTCACTACTAAAATACAAAAGATTAGCCAGGCATGGTGGCTCGTGCCTATAGTGCTAGCTACTTTGGAGGCTGAGGCAGGAGAATCGCTTGAACCTGGGAGGCAGAGATTGCAGTGAGCTGAGATTGCACCACTGCACCCCAGCCTGGGCAACAGAGTGCGACTCTGTCTCAAAAATCAAAAACTCCCAGTAAGGAACTACTGGTCTAGTGAATGAATATCATTATATTCACCCCTGTGCTTCATGTTCATTTCAATTGTTTTAACACTTTGTATTAAGACAGCTCTGTTTCTCTGGAGGTCCTGCTGAGACTTCTAGCTGTGTGCCACTGGCAATGAAAGCCAACACATTTACCATACATACTTGTGAGCACATTCTTCAGATATCCTTCTGAATTATAATTGTAGCTGTTGTAAGTCATTTTGGGACAGCCTGCCCTCGAGGAACCAAAACAAATAAATAGAAAAGATTATCTCTCAATAGCTTTAATTAATTTTGTTCCATTAGTCTTGCACTTTCATATTCCTATCACTTAATTATTTGTAAATTGTATTCATAACTGTTTCTTAATTTGTAGTAATTTTATCACTCAGAGGATAATAGTTAATTATTTTCCCTATAATTATCATGGAAGAAAAACAGGGCTCTTTAAAACTGTGAAATTAAATTGGAAAGGAATTTCAAACAGCCACACTTCCCTTTGCCCTGACATCCCAGATGGTGTCTATGGTTTGTGTTCATAGTTATGCAAGATGACAGATGTCAGGAAGCAAATATTTTCAGCATATTAATAAGAGTGAATGCACTGCCACCTTCTGCATTGCAGCCATGCGCTGGCACAGAATGCTGATAAGTCTCAGATGGAGCAGACGAAAAGGCTCAGGTACACTCCTGGATTGTTTAGTGTCTGGAGCAGTCAATGGAAAATCAAAACACTGAAGATCTAGCACCTACTCTACCAGAGACTCACTGTGTGACTTTGGTCATGTTCCTTTTAGGAGACAGGGATATGAACTAGTAAGCAGAGAAGTAAGACTGGTAAGCAGAGAGCCACATCTCATTGATTCAGCATCACCATCAGAGATGAGATAGTGCACACACCATAATTCTCCAAATAGCTGAAGCTTATTTTAAGCTCTGACATGTTAATTTTTATCAATTTTGAAGGAAATCTCTCTAAAACATATCATACAGTCATATTGTTTCTTAAAGTGAATGACATAAAACATAATTCCAACCTCCTCTTTAACCAACACAAAAATATATAATAGGCGGGGCGTGGTGGCTCACGTCTGTAATCCTAGCACTTTGGGAGGCGAGGTGGGTGGATCACCTGAGGTCAGGAGTTCAGAACCAGCCTGGCCAACACAGCAAATTTTCTACTGAAAATACAAAAAATTAGCTGGGTATGGTGGCGACTTGGCAGGCTGAAGCAGGAGAATTGCTTGAACCCGGGAGGCGGAGGTTGCAGTGAGCCGAGATCATGCCACTGTACTCCAGGCTGGGTGACAAAGCAAGACTCTGTCTCAAAAAATAACAGTAATAATAATAATAAAACAGATGGGACAAATAGGTAAATTTACTCCCAAATTTACATGACATGTAAATGGACTATGTGTTGCAGTTAAAAGAGATCTGCTGTAGTCAAGGAACTCTCTCCCCAACTTGACCATTTCCAAAAAGGCCTGCATCTGCTGGAGGTGACATGTCACTCTACAGAGGCCTCTGGGCCTGACTTCTCTTCCAGAGGGCTGAGACTTAGTATGTGGATTTGCAGGCCTAGTAGTCAGAGCCGCTGATCCCTCCGGCCTCCTCTGGAATGTGTTCTTGGATGAGTTAGGCTTTCTCAACATGTGAACGTAGTGTTTCAGGTCTATCCCCTAATCTTAAGTACTATGACTCTCTTACCTTCTAGGTGAGGGGTGCCCTCCTACTCTCTGTTCAAACCATGTTTCAGGTGGAATGGAAAGGTGATGTGTCTGGTTTTCAAATCCTTGTGCCTTGGAAGCATTGATGATGACGGCAGCAACCTCAGCTCTTTCATTTTAGCTCCCTCTGCTGTTTCAGCAACATAGATCATTAAAACAAAAAACTACAATAGAAAACCAAACCAACAACAACAAAAAAACCCCTAAGAGCTCTTAAGGAGAGCAAAAGGAAAGAAACTGATCTGGGGCTGGAAAGTTTTCTAAAAGAAGCAATCTTTATATGAAAAACTAAAGAGGATATGGAATACACTTTTTCTAAAATAGCTACTTTTTCTTTCACTGCGTCTTTTTATCATCATTAAAAATTATGTTCGCATTAATAAATATTACCAATCTGATCATAACAATTTATGGCTTGGAGTTATTGATTTATTCTTCAACAAATATTTATGATCCCATTATGCACGTAGTGCATGGGGCTGGGTGCTGTGGATACACAGGGGAGGAAGAGAGTTGTTTTAATAATGCTCTTTAGCTGGGCACAGTGGTTCACGCCTGTAATCCCAGCACTTTGGGAGGCCGAGGCAGGTGGATCACTCAAAATCAGGACCAGTTTGGCCAACATGGCAAAACCCCATCTTTACTGAAAATACAAAAATTAGCTGGGTGTGGTGGGTGCCTGTAATCCCAGTTACTCGGTAGGCTAAGGCATGAGAATCACTTGAAACCGGGAAGCAGAGGTTGCAGGGAGCCGAGATTATGCCACTGCACTCCACCCTGAGCAACAGAGTGAGACCCTGTCTCAAAAAAAAAAAAATACGAAAAGTAGCCAGGCACAGTGGTGCATGCCTGCAATCCCACCTACATGGGAAGCTGAGGCAGGAGAATCACTTGAACCCAGAGGTGGAGACTGCAGTGAGCCGAGATCACTTCACTGCACTCCAGCCTGGGTGACAAAGAGAGACCCTGTCTCAAAAAAAAAAAAAAATGCTCTTTAAATTTATAAATCTGCATGGGTTTATTCCTGTTTTCATTGTCATAACCATTCCTTGGAAAATAGATGAAATCATTAATGAAGATTAATGCAATTTACTATAGATTTATTTTAAAAAATAAAACCCTTTAAACATTTTGTCCTGATCTTCAAACCTATCATTAAAGGCAGTAGTATGAATCTTGAAAACAAACTTGAGCACGTGACCTAAACTTTCTGTGCCTTAGTTTCCTTAGTATAAATGGGATGTTGGCGATAATACTACTTCATATAGGAATGTTGGAAATAATAAATAAGTTAAATCACTTTAAGTGCTCAGGCTAATACCTGACACCCAGAAAGCACAAAATAAATGTTAGTTATTATCTTCATTCGTGAATTCACTGAGCACCTATTATGTCTTTCCTATTCATATGAGCAAACATACAAAGACTTTATGCTTTACTAATTGTTACCATCATTTCCAGCAAAATTTCTAAAAGACAAGTCTGCCATAATTGCCATCTTTGCTTCCCTACTGCTGGTTCTCACGTAAATCCTCTATACTCTGGATCCTGACTTTAGTCCCCTTCCGTACCTGTATTCCTGAAAGGCCGTTAAAGATCCCCAAAGTCCCGGCGGGGCTTGGTAGCTCATGCCTGTAATCCCAGCACATAGGGAGGCCTAGGTGGGTGGATCACGAGGTCAGATCAAGACCATCCTGGCCAACATGGTGAAACTCCATCTCTACTAAAATACAAAAAATTAGCTGGGCCTGGTGGTGCTTGCCTGTAGTCCTAGCTACTTGGGAGGCTGAGGCAGGGGAATCACTTGAACCCAGGAGGCGGAGATTGCAGTGAGCCGAGATCGCACCATTGTACTCCAGCCTGGTGACAGAGTGAGACTCCATCTCAAAAAAAAGAAAAAAAAAGAAAAAAAAAAAAAAAAAAGATCCCCAAAGTCCAGTATGACATTCACGTGGACCTTCTTCGTCTTGAAGTCTGGAAAGCGTCTGATGTCTGACATGTATTGCTCGTGGTTTCTCTGACACAGTGGTGGCAGAGTTCTTTTTTTTTTTTTTGAAATAGGGTTTCGCTCTTGTTGCCCAGGCTGGAGTGCAATGGCTTGATCTCGGCTCACCGCAAAAACTGCCTCCGAGGTTCAAGCGATTCTCCTGCCTCAGCCTCCCAAGTAGCTGGAACTACAGGCATGCGCCACCATGCTGGGTAATTTTGTATCTTTAATAGAGATGGGGTTTCTCCATGTTGGTCAGGCTGGTGTCGAACTCCTGACCTCAGGTGATCCACCTGCCTCGGCCTCGCAAAGTGCTGGGATGACGGGCGTGAGCCACCGCTCCTAGAGTTCTTTTATCTCTGACTCTTTTTCTGTTTCCTTTGATCTTTCTTTTGTCCCAGTGAGGCAGGGAACCTAAGGATTTCCTACAACTAAATCAAACGGAAACACTTCAGCTATGACAGGAAATGTTCTCTTCATTTACATAGGGCATACACCGAGTGAATGACTTTATAACTTTACTTCATCCTCTTCATTTACAAAGGGCATACAGTAAGTAACCAATGGAAACCTCTTGAGGGTATTTAAAGCCCAGAAAATTCTGTAACAGGGCTCTTGAGCCTCTATGCTCCAGCCTGCTCCCACACTGTGGAGTGTACTTTTGTTTTCAATAAATTTCTGCTTTTTTTTTTTTTTTTTTTGAGACAGGGTCTCACTCTGTTGCCCAGGCTGGAGTGCAGTGGTGCAATCTAGACTCACTGCAGCCTCCGCCTCCTGGATTCAAGTGATTCTCGTGCCTCAACCTCCCTAGTAGCTGGGACTACAGCCGTGTGCCACGATGTCCAGGTAAGTTTTGTATTTTTAGTAGACATGGGGTTTCACCATGTTGCCCAGGCTGGTTTTGAACTCCTGACCTCAAGTGATCTGCCCGCCTCGGCCTCCCAAAGTGCTGAGATTGCAGGTGTGAGCCACCATGCCCAGCCAAATCTCTGCTTTTGTTGCTTCATTCTTTCCTTGCTTTGTTTGTGCATTTTGTCCAATTCTTTGTTCAAGACACCAAGAGCCTGGACACCCTCCACTGGTAACACCAAGAACAAGGATTCTCCAAAGTGCTGTATTCAACATCTTCTCTTCCTACTTTTCTGTCCTTGTGGAATAACATCCATGTTCACAGGGTCAGCCATCACCACTGGGATTGGGGAATGGAGCATAGGCTGCTCTGGTGTGTTTTCCAACACCAACTGCTTCCCTAATTCTCAGGATACCAACTGGGTGTCCTATAATTCAATTCCATTCTGATGCTAACTTCAGTAGTTAGTGTCAGATTCCACAGATTTAAGGACTCAGCCCCATCAGACTGCCCCCATTTCAAACACCAGCCTCAAGTCCCAGCCACATGTACTTCTGACCAACCAGCTGTAACTCGGGGATTCCCAGGACCCCGTCTTCAGTTTTGACAATTTGGTAGAACAGCGCACAGAATTCAGGGAAACTCTTTACTTATGTTTACTGCTTTATTATAAAGGGTACAACTCAGAAACAGCCAGACAGAAGAGACGCAGAAGTCAAGGTATGGGGTGGGGGTGCATGGAGCTTCCACGCCCTCTGGGGCAGGCCACCATCCCAGCACCTCCATGAGCTCAGCAACCTGGAAGTTCATCAACTCTTGTTCAAGAGTCTTCAGAGAGCTCGTTTTCCAGTGAGTGGGGCTGAAAGTTACAACCTCCTAATCACTTGGTGTTTCTGGTTACCAATCCCATCCTAAGGCTATTTAGGGGCCCCACCCTAAGTCACCTCATTAGCATAACTTAAAGGTTGCTAGAAAGGGACTTTTTAACACAGACAAAAGCCACTATCATTCAGGAAATTCCAAGGGTTTTAAGAGCTTTGTTGCAGAAACCTGAGACAAAGGATATATATATATATATAAAATATATAAATATATATGTATTATTATTATTTTTTTTATTTTTTTGAGACGGAGTCTTGCTCTGTTGCCCAGGCTGGAGTGCAGAGGCATGATCTCAGCTCACTGCAACCTCCGCCTCCCAGGTTCAAGCGATTCTCCTGCCTCAGCCTCCTGAGTGGCTGGGATTACAGGCACCCACCACCACGCCCTTCTAATTTTTGTATTTTTAGTAGAGACGAGGTTTCACTATGGTGGTCAGGTTGGTCTCGAACTCCTGACCTGATGATCCACCCACCTCGGCCTCCCAAAGTGCTGGGATTACAGGCATGAGCCACTGCACGTGGCCAAATATATTTCAGAGCCAAAGGGCTTGGGTATGAACTCAAGCACCATGACTTAGGAGCTGTGTGACTTGGGTGCCTTAAGTAATCGCCATGAATCACAGTTTCCTCATCCATTAAATGGTGATAATAATAAAACCTACCTAATAAGCTTGTTGTGAGGATTAAGCAAGTTAACAAAAGCACTTAAAATAGTACCTGGCACATAGTAAGCGATTCGAAAGTGTTTGCTCACTATTCACTCCGCAGCTCACTCCTTTGTAAGATGACATTCTAGCTCCTCTCTTCCCCACAGGTTAGGTTCCCAAGGGCTTTCAAGGCTCTCTATTTTGCAAAATCTTAAATTCCATATTATTCACAGCAAGTAATTTGATAAGTGTTACATAGAGGTAAGATTGGCTAGAAATGATCTTCATTCTAAATGAAGACCTTGGGAAGCGGAGGGTGTGTGTGTGTGTGTGTGTATGTGTGTGTGCATGCATGTGTGTGTGTGTTTATGAGAGTGCATGAGTGCATTTGTATTCCAGAACTCCACATTCTGGAATAGGAATATTTAGGAAGAACATATCTAGGCTTTCAGTACACCTATTGAAATGGGAGAGTTCCCTTATCTCCCTTGCAGGGCGTGTGGCTGGCTTCTTCCATGCCCTGCTGCTCAGACCCCTAGGGGAGCATGCAGATGGGCGGGTGCAGAGGTCGTAGGGAGCGTTTTTGGGCTCTGACCCCAAGGCAGTGAAGCCAAGTGGGTGTGTGTTACAGTGTGCTCCTTCAGCTTTGCTGTCTGCTGACGGCTTGTGTTAATCAGCTGGATAGACCCTCTGCCTTACTGCAAGGGCAGAGGGCATCCTGTATCCTGAGTTCTTACCCAGTGTACTGGAAAAATTGTATCACACATGAGCTCAAAGGATGTGTGCAAGGTTTTATTGAGTGGTGGAAGTGGCTTTCAGCGAGATGGGTGGGGAGCCGAAAGGGAGATGGAGTGGGAAGGTGGTCTTCCCCTGGAGTTAGGACGCCCAGAGCCCCCCAGCCAAACTCCCCTCGGTGTCCACATAGTTTTGCCATCCCTGGTCTGCCGGTGTCTGCTGGTGTGTTCCTCTGCTCCTCTTGATGCCCAGCCACTTGTGTCTGTGCCTGCTAAGGTCTTGAGCTTATATGGACACAGGCTGGGGGGACGTGTCAGGCCAGAGAGGTCTGGGAAAATGCAACATTTGGGCACAAAATCAAAACAGGAGAGCCTGTTCTCACTTAGGTCTGTGGGCACAAGCCCAAGGGTGGAGCTCTTGCCAGGGACCCTGCCCTTTTCTACCCAGCACTTTCCTGTCCCCCGTCCTGTATCACTAGCAGTATAGAAATATATACAGATAAGTACCAAACCCTTGCTTGAAGAATGAAAATCTTTCCAAATCGGAAATTAAGAAGTAATTTTTGACAGAGATACTGAAATAAATTATGTTCCTGGTTGCTGGTGGAACGTCAGTATTTCCACTATAAATTGTCGATTCAAATTCAGATGGTACAGGATGGAGTTCACTGTGTTCCATTAAAGCCTTTGAATTCAAGGGTGTGTGTGCCCTGATTCCTTTCAGGTTATTACAGTTTTCCTTGAAACAGGGATAAAACTGGCTGATTCATTAAACTCATCATGACATTATGCTAAGTAATAAATTCAAAGACAAACCCATACAGGAAAATCAGGTTACAAAAACTAACCATCTTTCTTACACATCCACTTGTTTCATTTGCAGCCATTTTTATGTACTTCAGTTTAATTTATGAGGAGCTCAGTTTAATTTGTGAGAATTCCTAGAATCTTTTGAAGGATCTGCTAGGAATTTGTTGCTCTGTGCAAGCAAAGACCTACACTTCCTTTAAGACTCAGCTCAAGTCACACCTCCCATTAATTTTACTTAACCAGAAATCTTATGTAACTCTTCTTATGGACTGTGTGTTGTGTTCCCAAAAATTCATATATTAAAATCCTAGCCCCCAATGTGATGGTGTTTGAAGGCAGAGTCTCTGGGAGGTGATCAGGTTATGAGGATGGAGCCCTTATGAATCGGATTAGTGCCCTTATGCAAAAGACCCCAGAGAGCTCCCTCACCCTCTTTCTGCCAAGTGAGGATACAATGAGAAGTTGGCAGCCTGCATCCCAACAGACCCCTCATAGGAACCCAGCCATGTTGGCACCTTGATCTCGGACTTCCAGCCTCCAGAATGGTGAGAAATACTTATTTGTTGCTTACAAGCCACCCAGTCTATGGTACTTTGGTATAGCAGCTTGAACTGACTAAGACATTCCCTGGCCTAGTATTTCCACTGGTTCATCATCATAATCACCTATGAGTTTTTGGGGAAAAAAAAAAAAAATTCCCAGGCCAGGTTTCTAAAGATTCCCCTAGGTAAATCTGGAATAGGCCCAGTAACAATTGTAAAAGTTCCTTTGGGGATTATGATGATCAGGCAGATTTAGAAGCCACTTGTCCATCTCAATCTTCTAGTACTAAATAGGTGTGCAGTAGATGAGTTTAGAAATACCGAGCCCCTGCAGACCTGCTTTTCTGAGAACTATTTCTCTATCCACAAGTAGTGGGTCCTGACAAGTTTAATTTTGCTACATGACTTTCTTTTGGGGCACGGTGATTTGACCAAGAGAAGGTATCTGACATAAGCTGAGTCAGACTTTTTTCTTGTTTTATTTGAATTGAGAGATTGAGCCTGAAAGAGTTGGGAACTGTGTCACTTAGAAGAGCATGAGACTCAAGGTCCACAGTGCCCTGCTGGGCTTCTGGGGCTTTTCTGCTTCCCACCTTTTCTGAGGCCCATTGTCATCAACTCTTCCTGGAGTTCCTGTGAAACACTGTGTATTAGCGCCCTAGGACTGCCATAAAAACTACCGCCACTTGAGTGCCTTCAAACAATAGAAATGGATTCTCTCACAGTTTAGGAGGCCAGAAATCCAAAATCAAGGTGTTGGCTCATGCCTGTCTTCCTAGCACTTTGGAAGGCTGAGATGGGTGGATCATCTGAGGTCAGGAGTTTGAGACCAGCCTGGCCAACGTGGCGAAACCCCATCTCTACTAAAAATACAAAAATTAGCTGGGTGTTGTGGCGGGCACCTATGATCCCAGCTCACTTGAACCTGGAGGGCGGATGTTGCAGTGAGCCGAGATCACGCCACATCACTCCAGCCTGGGCGAAAGAGTGAAACTCCGTCTCAAAAAAAAAAAAAAAAAAAAAAATCAAGGTGTGGGCAGGATTGGTTCCTTCTGGGGGCTTCTAAGGAGAAACTGCCCCAAGTGTCTCCCCTAGCTTCCTTCTTCTGCAAAGACCCTATTTCCAAATAAGGTCAGACCCTGAGGTTCTGGGTGGACTAGATTTCAGAGGGACACTATTCCATCCCCTACATGCTCATTTGCTTGAGTGAGCTGCCAAAGACAATATGCTCAAAATCCCAAAGAGAGAGGGGATCTCGCTTCCCCAACATTTATATCAGTCCCATAAGGAACTCTGGAGTCAGCCTGGGTCATGTGACCACTCCTGGACTGTGTCAAGGGAGGCGGGCATTCTGATTGGCCAGCCTGAGTCACATGCTCATGTGCATTGGGGAAAGAGGAGTCACATGATTGACAGCTTCACCAGAGTCACATGGGATAGAGAAGGGAATTTTCCCAAAGGGAAGGCATGCTGGGTAGATATAATTGCAACCCCTCAATATCCCCACGACTCATCTGGTTTCAGATTTGAAGGAAAAATAAAAATTGCAACTGACATTTCCATAGTTCATAAAATTTATAGCAAACTGGCCCCCAAACACTCCCTCTTTCCACAGACTTAGCAAGCTTTAGTTACAGGGTTCCTACTACCTATTAATAAAAGATAAAAATTCTCAGATAAAGGACTTAAACCTTAGTCTCTCCATCTCAAAATTGTTACCCATAAAATCAACTGACTGTGTTCAAAGAAGTGATAGTTGTTCACACTGACATAGCACTTTGCACGTTCATATCTATTATCAAAACTGATGAGCACAGTGACTCCGGGAGACAGGCATGTGCTATTATCTCCATTTCGAGGATCTGGAAAACGGAGGGGCAGAACACGAAAGACATTTGCCTGAGGTCACATGATCAGCTTGTGCAGAACCAGCCTCAGAATCCAGACCCGCCTGATTCCTGAACAGCCTCTGCACTTATTATAATGGCCCAATTCTGGGATCCCTTGAAAGCCAGGAGAGCACTCTGGAGAACACTTTGTCCTCCCTCAAACAGCCTCTCCATGACACAGGGTTGCTCTTTTGCTGGGAGACGCTAAGACAAACTTTTGGTCTCACAAACACATTTTTCTTCCTCAGAAACACACATTCTCATTCCAAAGAAATGCAAAGCTCAGAGGTTTGCGGAAGAATCAATCTTTGCTCTCTTCTAGAAAATGAAAAAACAGGGAGCTTTGATATCGTCTTCTCCTTATAGTAAAACAACAGGCTGGGTGCGGTGGCTCATGCCTGTAATCTTAGCACTTTGGGAGGCCGAGGCAGTGGGATCACTTGAGGTCAGGAGTTCGAGACCAGTCTGGCCAACATAGCGAAACTCCATCTCTACCAAAAAAAAAATACAAAAATTATCTGGGCGTAGTAGAACGCCTGTAAGC
Source organism: Pongo pygmaeus (assembly GCF_028885625.2). Classification (NCBI taxonomy): domain Eukaryota; kingdom Metazoa; phylum Chordata; class Mammalia; order Primates; family Hominidae; genus Pongo; species Pongo pygmaeus. Next base: position 196,990,443 of record NC_072376.2, read on the forward strand.
CCAGCTACTCGGGAGGCTGAGGAACGAGAACCGCTTCAACCTGAAAGACAGAGGTTGTAGTGAGCTGAGATCACACCACTGCACTGCAGCCTGGGGGAAAGAGCGAGACTCCATCACACACGCGCGCGTGCGCGCACACACACGTATGGCTCCTTTCTCCTCTGGAACTTTGAGGACTGAGGCTTTGGGTGATGGGCTTCAGTCGTGACAGGAGGGACTCGTCAGGACTTGGGAAGATATCTGTGTGTAGGTGTGCCCATGCACTTAGTGGGCATATGCATGTGGTGTGGCATATGAAGTAACAATGTTAATTTTCCCGCAGGGTAATTAGTTCCCAGGCAATAGCAACAGAAACCAAACAGCGTTTCTTCACTATCTGCAGAATTGCGGGAATTTCTGCCATCTGCCTCATCCCAGGCCTCCTGAACAATTGAAAAGGAACCCAGGAAAAAGGGTGGAGAAGAGGATTAATTTTAGGTGTCAACTTGGGTAGGTCATGGTACCCACATATTTGATCAAACACCAGCCTAAAAACAAACAAACAAGCAAACACAAACCTTTGCAGCAACAAAGGTGTTTGATTAAGCACCTCTGTTGTTTGTTTGTGTTTGTTTGTTTTTGAGTCAGAGTCTCACTCTGTCACCCAGGCTGAAGTGCAATGGCATGACCTCAGCTCACTGCAACCTCCCCTAACTGGGTTCAAGCGATTCTCCTGCCTCAGCCTCCCTAGTAGCTGGGACTACAGGCACCTGCCACCATACCCAGCTAATTTTTGTATTTTCAATAGAGACGGGGTTTCACCATGTTGGCCAGGCTGGTCTCAAACTCCTGGCCTCAAGTGATCTGCCCTCCTCAGCCTCACAAAGTGCTACAATTACAGGCATGAGTCCCACACTTAGCCTCAAACACCTTTGTTGCTGCAAAGGTTTGTTTTTTTGTTTTTTTTCCTCTTTTGTTTTTTGAGACAGGGTCTCACTCTGTCATCCAAGCTGGGGTGCAGTGGTGCAGACATGGCTCACTGCAACCTCCGTCTCCTGGGCTCAAGTGATCCTCCCACCACAGCCTCCCAAGTAGCTGGGACTACAGGTGAGCATCACCATGCCCGGCTAGTTTTTGTATTTTTTGTAGAGGGGGTTCCCTCATGTTTCCCAGGCTGTGCAAAGGTATTTTAAAGATGAAATGAACATTTAAATCACTAGACTTTGAGTAAAGTAGATGGTCCTCTGTAACGTGGGTGGGCCTCACACAAGCAGTTGAAGGCTTCATGAGAAAACTGGCTGAGGTTCCCCTGAAGAAGAAGGAATTCTGCCAGCAGACTGTCTTAGGATTTGACCTGCAGCATCAATGCTTTCCTGGGTCTCCAGGCTGCCAGCCTACCCTGCGGACTGGGGGCTCACCAACAGTGCAGTGTGAGCCTCCAACAGGACTGTGTGAGTCAATTCCCTGGCACAGATCTCTGAATATAAATCTCTACACGTCCTGTTGGCTCTGTTCCCTCCAGCACATCCTTGCACACACGCTTCTGGCTGCCCCGTGACGCCTGCTTTCCCCCTTCACTGGTCACATGGCTGCTTTGTTTCTCTGTCACGTCACCCACCCAGGGCGCATGGGCTCTGCTGTATCTTGTCTCTTCCCACGTAGGCCGGTCCTACCAAGTACAGGGGTCGTTTTCACACATGCTGTCATTGTCTCATATCTCTCCATCCCCTGCTCAGACACACTCTGCCCCTTGAGCTGTCCTTGAGCTGATGACTACCAAGCATCGCCGACTTGCACTCAGCTCTCAGAGACGTCAGCATCACAGCTCCTTCTGGTTTCCTAACTCCTCTTTGAAAGACATTTCTAGGGGAAGCCATCATTTCTAATTACCTTCAGAGGTTATCACCAAAACCTCCTTTCTGAAAAAATTAGTACATTTATACAGTAAGTCCTCACTTAACGTCATAGGTAGGGTCTTGGAAACTGTGACTTTAAGCAACGTGTACAGCAGGTCCTTGAATAACGTTGGTTGTCATGTCGATGAGGGGAAAAAATCAGTTTCATTATACATTGTTTTGCTTAAAGTTACAGTTTCTAAGAACCTATGACATTAAATGAGGACTTCGTGTATATTCAGATGGATTCTCTTTCTGAGTCTCTAGATATAGACTATAATGTGAATTCTAATCATCACGTTATTTCCTGAGCCCCTGTATACTCAGTTATATGCCTTAGTTTTGATTTTGGATATGCTGATCCTCATGTTAAGTTCACCATCATTTGGAAACTGAAACATCGGATGCTCTATCAGCAGCCTAGGGAAGCTCACATTTAATTAAATGCAACTGGGAAGATACTTCTTTAATAATTGTTTAGTCTATTATAACTTATCAAGTAAGTATATAGCAGCTCTAATCTTCAGGAATAAATGACTTTCACCTCTCCTCTTTTCTGTAAAATGCACAAATTGCCATGAGCTCTTCTTGGTATTGGAGCTACTTTTCTTTTGAGGGTGACAATCCGTTCCTTTACTACAGTACTTGAAAACTTGTCCTTGAAAATGACCCAAGAGACCAGGAGAAAATGCAATGAGCCTCCTGTTTGAGGGTGACACAGTCAGTGCTTGTCTTTACCTCCCTCCCTAGCTCCCAAGATCTAATGAAAAGGATACACCATATATGTTCTTAAGAGAATCAATCCATTCTCCATCACAGAGCTGGGAAAGAACAAAGGCTGTCACCATTAAAGCAGAATTTGGTGGGGGTGGTGGTACAGATTTCTGGAACATTGAAAACAAATGGCCTCAATTTATGAAGAAACTAAGGCAGAGAGTTCCACCACTAAACACAGGCATTGTCAGAGGCGTGCCATTCTCCCAAACAGAGCCCCAGAGAAACTCCAAGCTTAGGGTCAACAGAAACGAACACAGACCTTAGTTCAAAGGCTGACTGCCGATTGTCATGTCTCGCTGCCACTTTGCATATAAAAACAGGAAACATAAATATCAAGTAGAGATGTGTGTAAAGGATACTAATAGTTGGAGAAATACACGTGGCCCTTACGCACATAAAAAGATGCTCAAATTCTCTAGTAGTCTAGTAGATAAGTGCAAAAAGAATGATGACAATATACCATATTTTACTCATTTGAAAGCTGATACTATCCTGTTTCAGTAAATGTATGGGTGAATGGTCTCTGCCTGTTGGTAGGAATCTAAATGTATAGTTGTTTCTGTTTTTTTTTTTTTTTCTTAGTTGCTCCAGAGCTAACTCCTAGGCAGTGCACCCAGAGTGAGTCTAAAAGTACAGTCTTTTGGGATAACAATTTGTCATCATCTAACAAAATGTCCCATGTCTTCATATAGCAATTCTTCTTTGACTTTACAGAAACATTGACACATGCAGAAGAATACAAGTGCAGGAATATACCACGTAACATGGTTTGCAATGGCTAATAATTAGAAACAATTTATAGAGAAATGGATAAATTACAGTTTATTTATAGTAAGGAAAACTATGTTTTAAAGATCTGACAGGGAAAGACCCTTAAGATATATTGTTTAAAAAATAAGCAATGTGCACCCGGGATAATCCTAATGAACCCAAAGTAATCACAAGTGTCCTTACAAGAAGGAGGCAGTGGAGTTAGTGTTGGAGAGAAGATGTAAGGATGGACACAGAGGTCAGAGAGAGGAGAAGATGCTTTGAAGACTGAGGAAGGGGCCTTGAGCAAAGAAATGCAAAAGCCAGAAGAGGCAAGGAGACAAAATCTTCCCTGGAGCCTATACCTCTTTTGTTGTTGTTGATTTTCAAACAATTACGAACATACCGAAATTCTCAAGAGTAGTAGGACTTTTTTTCCCTGAACCACGTTACAGTAACACTGACACAAAGCCCTATCATTCTGAATTCTTTAGTTTGTAATTCCTACAAACAAGGAGATTCTCCTACACAAGCAAACATACTGCCAGCAAAATCAGGAAATTAACGATGAAATCTTCCTACCACCTACTCTACAGATTCCACCCCAGTTTCTCCAATGCACCAATCATATCCTTTATAGCCAAAGGATCCAGGACAGGGTCTCCCGCTGCGTTCACTGGTCATGTCTCTACTCACTTTCGATCTAGAGGCTGTCTTCTCGCTGCGTTCTATCAGGTGGCAAATGATTCTGATTTGTCCGTTTCTGCTGAGATCAACTTGATTAAGGTGGTATTTGTCAGATTTCTCCACTGGGCATGACTAATCTTTTGGAATCAGTAAGGAAACGTGAGACTATTTAAATATCCATTTCTTTCTTTCTTCTTTCTTTTCTTTTCTTTCCTTTCCCTCTCTCTTTCTCTCTTTCTTATAGAGTCTTACTCACTTGCCCAGGCTGGAGTACAGTGGCGTGATCTCAGTTCACCGCAACCTCCGCCTTCCAGGTTCAAGCTATCCTCATTCCTCGGCCTCCAGAGTAGCTGGGATTACAGGCATCCACCACCAAGCCTGGCTAGTTTTTGTATTTTTAGTAGAGATGGGGTTTTGTCATGTTGGCCAGGCTGGTCTGGAACTCCTGACCTCAGATGAACCGCCCACCTTGGCCTCCCAAAGTGCTAGGATGACAGGCATGAACCACTGTGCCCGGCCTCAATATCCCATTTTTTATCAAATATTGACTCACTGATTTTAGCTTCCATTGATATTTTTGGATGAATTAATTATTGCCCTATCAATGACCAAACAGTGATTTTTCTAATTGCATCATTTTTTTCTACATTTACTTGTTGCCACTTGCATTAGTGTCCTATTGTGTGTCATATTGTATTAGTGCTGCTATAACAAACTACCATAACCTTAGCGGGTTAAAACAACTTAAATGTATTATTTTATAACTCTGGAGGCCAGACGTTCCCCATTGGTTTCACTAGGTTAAAATCAAGGCATTGGCAGGCCTGTGTTCCTCTTGAAGGCACCAGGGAAGAACCCATTCCCTTGCCTTCTAGCTTCTAGAGGATGCCTGCATTCCTGGGCTATGGCCTCCTCCTCTATCTTCAAGCCATCAGCATAGCACCTTCCCTCCTCTCTGACCTCTGCCTTCATCCATTCATCCTCTCTCTGATTCTGCTTCTCATGGCTGCTTTGTGTAAGGACCCTTGTGACCACATTGGGGACCTCCCCCCATAATCCAGGATTATACACACTCATCTGCATTTAAATCTACATATTATACATAATATAGACACATATTTGTATAATACATGTATTATATCTTTATTTATCTATATAATTTTTTTGAGACAGGGTGTCATTCTGTCACCCAGGCTGGAATGCAGTGGCATGATCTTGGCTTACTGCAGCCTCAACCTCCTGGGCTCAAGCAATCCTCCCACCTTAGCCTCCCAAGTAGCTGGGACTACAGGTGTGCACCACCACACCTGGCTAATTCTTAATATTTTTTTTTTTTTTTGAGACGGAGTCTCACTCTGTCACCCAGGTTAGGGTGCAGTGGCGCGATCTCGGCTCACTGCAACCTCCACCCTCCAAGTTCAAGTGATTCTCCTACCTCAGCCTCCCAAGTAGCTGGGATTACAGGCACCTGACACTACGCCCAGCTAATTTTTTGTATTTTTAGTAGAGACAGGGTTTCACTATCTTGGCCAGGCTGGTCTTGAGCTCCTGACCTCATGATCCACCACCTCAGCCTCCCAAAGTGCTGGGATTACAGGCGTGAGCCACCACGCCCAGCCTATTCTTAATTTTTTTGTAGAGAAGGGAATCTCACTATGTTGCCCAGGCTGGTCTCAAACTCCTGGCCTCAAGTGATCCTCCCACCTTGGCCTCCCAAAATGTTGGGATTAAATGCAGGTGTGAGCCACTGCACCCCACCCTTATCTATACATTCAAAACCATGAGTTTGCACCAATGCCTTTAATTCCAATCCAACACCATAAGGTTCAGATTAGTTGTCTTATCATTCACCCTGCAGCTCATTTCCAACAATGAAAAGCCTGACCTCCCACCACTTTCAATGTGTTTCACTATTGGACTAATCCCTCATGTGTGTTCAGTCTCCCCTCCTGGCCAGACCTCTCCACTCTCCTCACCCTGTGCGGCCTGCCAGGTGAAAACAATACAGGGACTGCCACTAAGCTCTACTTTTTTTCTTTTATTTTTCTTTCTTTTTTTTCCCCTCCCTCCTTCCTTCCTTTCCTTCCTTCCTTTCTCTTTCTTTCTTTTTGTTCCTTCCTTCCTCTTTTTCTTTTCCTTCCTTCCTTTCTCTCTCTTTCTGTCTCTTTCCTTCCCTCCTCTTCCCTCCCCTTTCCTTCCTTTCTTTCTTTCTTTCTTTCCTTCCTCTTTGTTTTTTTTCAAAGTCAGTCTGGCTCTGTCACCCAGGCTGGAGTACAGAGTGGCCCGTTCTTGGCTCAAAGCAGCCTTGACCACCCTAGGCTCAAGCTATCCTCCTGCCTCAGCCTCCCAAGCAGCTGGGACCACAGGGCTGCACTACCACACCGGGATAATTTTTGTGTCTTTTGTAGAGACAGGGTTTCACCATGTTGCCCAGGTTGGTCTCGAACTCCTGAGCTCAAATGATCCATTCACCTTGGCCTCCCAAAGTGCTGGGATTACAGGCATGAGCTACTAGGCCAAGCCTGTTTTTTTCTTAAATACTACTACTTATCTTAGAACTAAATGTGAAATCATCCAAATATCATATTATCCTAAATTCGATTAAGATAATTACTGTTGGCTGGAAAACGTAGTATTACATATGGCTTAATTCCTTTACTGTATAGTCCACAGAGATTAAGACTTTAATCTTCACATTGAGTGGAAAATAAGAGAGAATATGTTCAGATGACAGTAAAATAAAGTCAAATTAGACTTTCAGACAAAATTACATTAAATATATTTTGACATTGAAACAAGTGACCAAGTGCAGTTAAGGAATTTCCTTGACTCATGACATTTACAGTAAACATAGAGGCCGGGCGCGGGGGCTCACGCCTGGAATCCCAGCACTTTGGGAGGCAGAGGTGGGTGGATCACAAGATCAGGAGATGGAGACCATCCTGACTAACACGGTGAAACCCCGTCTCTACTAAAAAATACAAAAAATTAGCCGGGCGTGGTGGTGGGCGCCTGTCATCCCAGCTACTCGGGAGGCTGAGGCAGGAGAATCACTTGAACCTGGGAGGCGGAGGTTACGGTGAGCCGAGATCGGGCCACTGCACTCCAGCCTGGTGACACAGAGAGGCTCCGTCTCAAAAAAAAAAAAAAAAAAAAAAAGAAAAAAAGAAAAGAAAAAGAAAAACTCAGCTGTTAAACATCTCTTGCTCAAATAACTTCTGTAAAATGCTTAATAGAATATAATCGTATCAGTCAGGGTTCTCTGGAGAAACAGAACCAATAGGAGATATATATGTATGTGTGTATGTATACATACACATACAAAGAGACGGAGAGAGATTTTAAAGAATTGCTCAAGTAATTGTGGAGGCCGGCAAGTCTGAAATCTCTAGGACAGGCCCACAGGTTGGAAATTCAGGCAGGAGTTGATGCTGCCGTCTTGAGTCCGAAATCTGCAAAGCAGGCCAAGCCCGCCGGAAACACTCAGAGTTTCTGTGCTGCAGGCTCCAGGCAGAATTCCTTTTTTCTCGGGGAAGGCTCAGTCTTTGCTCTGAAAGCCTTCAGCTGATTGGATGAAGCTCACCCACATTCAAGAGGATAATCTATTTTACTCAAAGTCAGCTGATTGTACGTATCAATCACATCTACACAATACCTTCACGGCAGCATCCAAGTTAGTGTTTAACCAAGCAGCTGGGCCCCACAGCCAAACCAAGATGACACATAATGAACCATCACTATCTCTGTAACTATCTCTGTTTTCAAAGAAACATTGATTTTCTTTCGCAATCACTTCCAGAAGTTTGACTTAGTATTTCCTACGCACTGTTTAACTAACATTAAATTAACTCTTAGTTCCTAATAAAGTTTTGCTAACACATACATACAAATCTTATTAGAAAACTGATTTACATGTGTTAGAAAACATATTTATTGCATTATTTTGGAACAGTTTTAGTTTTTGCATTATCTCTTCTGTGGTCATATATTGGATTTTCTTTGATGCTTTTCACTGATGTCAGCTATTTGGGGGAAAACATAGATGATTTTTACAAAATGCGTCACTGAAAGGGTTTGGGCAGACAACAGTGCGTCTTTTGGTGCAGGCTGACACTCACACGCAGAGATGCCGCAGATCAGTCTCCACCCCTCAGACCTCTGCGGAGGGACACTTGGGTCTGGCTAGTTGGACTAATACAGCCCTGGACTGCAAGAGAAGGCCTCAAGGCCCCCGCCCCCACTCATTTGCGTTCTCTTTTTAAAGAGCAAACCCGAGTGGCCTTGCCAGGAGGAACACAATGTCTGCTTGGGCATCGGGCAGGCTGGGCTTAGGTGACAGCTGTTCAGGCAGTTCGCTGTCTGGAGTGCCTGTTGCCAGCACCTGTTGACCTTGTGAGAAGTTCCATTTGGGCACAGCCCCTCCTGCAGGGGGAGGGGGGAGGTTCTGGTCCCATTTAGATTGTTGCCAGGCAACCCGTATCTTCAGGGTCAGACTGTCCTGTTTGTCTTTCCACAAAGTATACAGACAACCATAAACAAAGCATAGCTTAAGTTAACACTTAGATTGTTGAGGGAACATAAAATAGGGCTTGTTTTTCCGTCCCCTTCTCATCATTGCCCAAAGATGTTACTGATTTGAAACAACTTTTAGACGATCTGCGTGCAAGAAAAAACACAGCGACGGCCAGGTGCGGTGGCTCACGCCTGTAATCCCAGCGCTTTTGGAGGCGGAGGCGGGCGGATCACCTGAAGTCAGGAGTTCAAGACCGGCCTGGCCAACATGGTGAAACGCCTTCTCTACTATAAAATACAAAAATTAGCTGGGCATGGTGGCACGTGCCTGTAGTCCCAGCTACTTGGGAGGCTGAGACAGGAGAATTTGCTTGAACCTGGGAGGCGGAGGTTGCAGTGAGCCGAGATGGCGCCACTATAGTCCAGCCTGGGCAACAGAGTGAGACTCAGTCTCAAAAAAAAAAAAAAAAAAAAAAAAAAAAACCACACAACAGGGACAAATATCCCATAAGCAAATGCTGTGATGATGTTGTCACAAATTACGAGTGGCCTCAATGGAGTGTGGTAGTTTTACAATTTACTGTTTAAATAATGCAATAAATACAAACTACTTAAGTGGTGTATGTTCACTACGCCACAGAACTCTTTGTTTAATCATTTAGGGCTACATTTCATTATTTCATCTCTGTTATATTTTAATCCATCCTCTATCAACACCATAGCAAACCTTCCCTCTAGACCTGTGTGTCCAATAAGGTAGCCACCAGCCTCGTGTGGTTATGTAAATGAAAATTACAATTAACTAGTTTAAATGAACAGTTAGTTCCTCCGTCACCCTAGCCACATTTCAAGTGGTCAATAGCCACATGTGGCTAGTGGCTACTTTATCAGGGAACACAGCTAACGGACACTTCCATCATAGCAAAAAGTTACATTGGACAGCGTTGCTGACCTTCGGCAGGAAACAAAGTCTTGAATTGTCTGGTGTCCAGGTTTCATAAAAAGCCTGTTTACACCAGAAATGGGCAGAATAAAAAAGAAAAGAAAAAGCCTGCTTAGGAGAAGCAATATTTATGGACGATTGGTGGAAGGGTGCCCATCTCTATAATTTATTTGAGTTTTAGCTTGGAATCAAGCAAGACCATAGCAGTGTTTCTGGATCACAGAGTCTTGGCGCTCTAGAAAACTGTTTTCATGGAGCCACATTTTAGGATTTTGTCCAAGAACTCATTAAGAAATAACCTCATGAGTATTGCTGTGCAAAAAGTAAAGAATTAAGCATCATGGGGACCTGTCAAAGGACAGATGTGCTAGCCTGATGTGGCATTTGCTGGACAAATCTGAAAGAAATTGAGCAGCAAAATAAATAATGATGAAATGGATTACAGAATTAACCCAGCATGAAAATAGTCTGTACTGGCCGGACGAGGTGGCTCACATCTGTAATCCCAGCAGTTTGGGAGGCTGAGGTGGGTGGATCACTTGAGGTCAGGAGCTCAAGACCAGCCTGACTAACATGGTGAAACACTGTTTCTACTAAAAATACAAAAAATTAGCCAGGCGTGGTGGCACGTGCCTGTAATCCTAGCTTCTTGGGAGGCTGAGGCAGGAGAATCACTTGAACCCAGGAGGCAGAGGTTGCAGTGAGCCGAGATCGCACCATTGCACTCCAGCTTGGGCAACAAGAGCGAAACTCTGTCTCAAAAAAAAAAAAAAAAAAAAAAAAAAAGAAATAGCCTGTACTGACGTAAATTAATATATGGAGGAGAATGGGAAGTTGTTTCTAACCATGGAATGCCGACAAATGAATGCAGAGGGAATAATGGAATTCGAACATCACCACTTGGCTATTGTAGACATAATTGTTTCATGGAAGAGTCAGCAAAGAAACTGGTGGGTTGGATATGAGACAAGAGATTTTTATGACACCAAAGTGTCTCCTGATAAGTATTTATTAATTATAAAGGTAAAAAATAGTAACTTTACAGTGGAGAAACGGCAGACGCTACCTTAACCAAGCATTCAAAGATAACATCACCAGTAATGGGAAAAGTAGATATCTTGTGCCCCCTGATGGGATACACTGAGGACTCACTACTACTTCTGAGATGTTCCTGCCAAAAATACTGAATCTGGATCTAATGAGGAAGAACAGGCAAACCCAGACTCAGAAACACTCTACAAAAGCATCTGGCCTGTGCTGTCCAAAATGTCAAGGGCTTCCAAGACAAAGAAAGATTTAGGAAGTGTTCCAGATTAAAGACCAAAGAGACATGATAACAAGTACAAATTTGAGCCTAGATAAGATTGTTGAGCAGGAAAAAAAAAAACAAAACTTTTTTTCTTTTGCCATAAAGGTATTTAAGAAAAATGATAACATCTGAAAAGTCTTGTATATTAGGAAATACTACTGTATTCATGTTAACTTCCTGATTTTGGTCATTGCACTGTGGTTACAGAAAATAACATTCTTGTTTTTAGGAAGTATGCACTGTAACGTTCAGGAGTAAAGGGGCATAGTGTCTCCAGCTATCTCTCAGATGGTTCAGAAATATGTAATCCCCTCTTACAGTCCAAGATCTCCAGTGGATGTCTGGAACCAATCCATGTGTATACTATATTTTTCCTGTATGGGAACACCTATGGTAAAAGTCAGTTTAGAAGAAACATGGCACAGTAAGAGATTAGCAACAATAGTTAATTTTAAAAAAATTATAACAATATACTGTAATAAAAGTTATGCGAATGTGGTCTGTCTCTCACTCTCTCTCAAAATATTGTCAAACCCCAGTTGATGCAGGCAACTGAATCCACAGAAAGTAAAATTGCTGATAAGGGGGGATTACTGTATATATGTACGCGTATAGAGAGAGATAGAGAGAGAAATATATTGGGAGAGAGGCAGAAAAGGAGAACAGTAAAGTAAATATATGGGAGGCTGGGCATGGTGGCTCACGCCTGTAATCCCAGCACTTTGGGAGGCTGAGGCAGGCAGATCACCTAAGGTTAAGAGTTCAAGACCAGCCTGGCCAACATGGTGAAACCCCATCTCTACTAAAAATACAAAAATTAGCCAGACGTGGTGGCACATGCCTGTAATCCCAGCTACTTGGGAGGCTGAGGCAGGAGAATCTCTTGAACCCGGGAGGCAGAGGTTGCAGTGAGCCGAGATTGAGGCACTGCACGCCAGTCTGGGCAACAAGAGTGAAACTCCATCTCAAAAAAATTTAAAAAAGTGAATATATGGGAAAATACAACAAATACAACATTGAGGAATCTAAATGAAGAGTATTAGCAACTTCTTTGTACCTTTTTTGCAATTGTTTATGGTCTGAAATTACTTCAAAAATGAAATGAATAGAAGAAATAATCTTATGAAATCCATTACTATACTTGTGGAAGGCTTAAACCTCTGCATTCCAATTATGAAACTCCATATGAGCAAATTCTTACAATTAAAACCTATAAAAGCTTTAATTTTTTCCAAAGGTTGTAGAGTTTCTCTTTTTGCCTGTTTAAAGTATGAAACTGTTTCCCTTTTATCCTTGATGTTCAGAAAGCTCAGGGCTAAGTAGTGTCTGTAGTTTCTAGCTAACTATAGTGACCATGGAGGACCCTATAGAAAACATTCTGTAGGCTGGGCACGGTGGCTCATGCTTGTAATCCCAGCACTTTGGGAGGCCGAGGTGGGTGGATCATCCGAGGTCAGGAGTTCGAGACCAGCCTGGCCAACATGGTGAACCCGTTTCTACTAAAAATACAAAATACTGTACATAAAACCCCACCAGGTGGCGACTCATGCTCCTGTCCCCACTTTACAGACGGGCAAACTGAAGCACTGAGAAGTTAGGGAGCACACAAGCTCACCAGCTTAGAAAGCCCGAGAGCCAAGGGTGGAACCCATGCAGCCAGCACTGTTAACAGACTGGAACCACGTCACCATTCAAAGGTGAGAATCACAGAGGGAGCGAGCTCTCTTCACGTTTGCACGAAGATCTCAGTGCAGAGTTGGCTGAGGCAAGTTAAACATCTTGAAAATAAATACACGGCCACATTATATTGTTACAATTTTTTTTTTTTTTTCTGAGGCAGCGTCTTGCTCTGTTGCCCAGGCTGGAGTGCAGTAGTGTGTTCTGGGCTCACTGCAGCCTCAACTTCCTCAGGCTCTAGTGATCCTCCCACCTCAGCCTCCTGGGTAGCCGAGATTACAGGCGCCCGCCACCACGCCCACTAAATTTTGTATTTTTAGTAGAGATGGGGTTTCGCCATGTTGGCCAGGCTGGTCTCAAACTCCTGGGCTCAAGCCATCCGCCCACCTCGGCCTCCCAAAGTGCTGGGATTACAGATGTGCACCACCACCGCACCCGGCCTATTGCAACAATTTTAAAATTAGCATGTGGAAATATATAATAAAAGAAGAATTTTAGCAAAATAAAGGATATTTTTCCTGAAATTTTTGTATAAATAATTGAAACACATTACATTATTTTTTGGGGTTTTATTTGTTTATTTTTACAGAGTCTCACTGTCACCCATGCTGGAGTACAGTGGTGCGATCACAGCTCACTGCAACCTCTGCCTCCCAGGTTCCAGTGATTCTCCTGCCTCAGCCTCCTGAGTAACTGGGATTACAGGTACACATCGCCACGCCCATGTAATTTTTGTATTTTTAGTAGAGATGGGGTTTCACCATGTTGGCCAGGCTGGTCTCCAACTCCACCGTGCCCGGCCTCCCATATATTTACTTTACTGTTCTCCTTCTCTGTCTCTCTCCCAATGTATTTCTCTCTATATATACATGTACGTATATACAGTAATCCCCCCTTATTGGCAGTTTCACTTTCTGTGGATTCAGTTGCCTGCATCCACCCACCTCGCCCTCCCAAAGTGCTGGGATTACAGGTATGAGACACCACGCCCGGCCCCCATTACATTTATTGATGATGCTCTCACATATGATACCAGGGAAGAACTGGGTCAGGGAAGGGAGGACTTCCAGGCTAGAGAAATATTGTTAGGGAGTCACAGACGAGGCAAAGGTATGTGGGTGAATGTGGGTGTGTGTGTGACTGAGGGTGAGTGTGAGTGTGAGCGAGTGTGAGTGAATGTGGGTGACTATGAGTCGCCCTAGGACAGGAGGGTGTTCTGGCTAGGGCGGGTCCCACCTGGTGCCCTCGGCTGCTGTGAAGGATTGTGTGGCCACTCCCCACCCTGAGCTGGAATAAGCAGGTAAGTCTTTGTCTGACTTGTTTTGATTAATCCAAGATGTTAAAGCAGTAGGAGAGCTGGCTGTTTCTCTCCATTACTGTTGTGTAGGGGGAAAAAAGACCAATATAGATATAGGAATCCCTCAGTATCCACAGAAGATTGGTTCCAGGATCCCTTCAGATACCAGAATCCAAGGATGCTCAAGTCCCTGATATAAAATGGCTTAGTATTTGCCTAGAACCATACACATCCTCCCGTACACTTTAAATCATCCCTAGATTCCTTATAATACCCAATACAATGTATTGCTATGTAAACAATTGTTATATTCTATTGTTTAGAGAATACTAAGCCCCCAAAAAATGTCTGTACATGTTCAGTACAGGCACAATTTTTTTCCAGCGTTTTCGATCCACAGTTGGTTGAATCCAGCAATGCAGAACCCATGAACACGGAGGGCTGACTGTATATATATATATGTGTGTATATATATATGTGTGTGTGTGTATATATATATATATATACACACACACACATACACACACACAAGTTTAAAAACTGTCTGCAGGGGAGAGGCTGAGTAGAGAAATGTGGTCTTTGGGCCAAACACTAGTACCCACCAATGACAATAAAAAAAAGCAGGAGTAGGCCGGGTGCAGTGGCTCACACCTATAATCCCAGCACTTTGGGAGGCCAAGACGGGTGGATCACCTGAGGTTAAGAGTTGGAGACCAGCCTGGCCAACATGGTCTCTACTAAAAATACAAAATAAGCTGGGCATGGTGGCACGTGCCTGTAATCTCAGCTACTCGGGAAGCTGAGGCTGAGGCAGAAGAATTGCTTGAACCCAGGAGGTGGAGGTTGCAGTGAGCCAAGATCATGCCATTGCACTCCAGCCTGGGCAGCAGAGCAAAAACTCCATCTCAAAAAAAAAAAAAAAAAAAAAAAAGGAGTATTTACTAGCTGACCTGGATGTCTTACGTGCCACTCCAGGCTGGCCTGGCCCAGCTGGAGTCACAGGGGCCTAGGCAGGAGGCTGCCTGCCTAGAGCAGGAATAGGGGATGCAGAGGTTGGCTACAGGCACCTGGCACCCTTTTCTCAGCATGAGTACTTGCCACCTGGCTACTGCCAAACAAGTGTGGGTTTTTCCCATCAATCTAGCTCATAAAACCCTGTATTTTCCTTCATAAAATCTACTGTAAGTTGTAATTATAAGCAAATGTGCTTCTACTTAACTTTTAACAGAACAGCTTGCACAGATCCCTCAAAGAAATTAACCAAAGAACCAAAGAAATTAACATCATGAACAGAGGCTGGGCACAGTCATGTTGAGGGTGACCAACTTGTCAGACCCACCTTGGCCTCCCCAAAGTGCTAGGATTACAGGCACAAGCCACTGCACCTGTTTTATCACTGAAAGTCCTGTGTCCTGGGAAACCCCTCAGTAGCCTTACTATTGGGCGGTTTATCTTGGCTGCAGGACAACTGCTGGTACACACAGGCACCTTTGTACAAACTGGGAAAAGGAGACCCATCCTTTTGGCAGCCCAACCAGGAAAAAGGTTTCTTCGTCCACATTGAGACTGTCTCAAGCCTGGGCATACAGTTTGGTGATTCATGTGAGCCCCTTGAGCAAGTACAAACATACAGGATGGCCTTGCTTTGTCGGGATCACAAACTCATGATCCAGGGGTTGAATTCTAGCCGATGGCCATATTTTTTTAGGCCTATTTTTTGAATATTTTAAGTACCAATGTGTAAAATTCCGGAGAGTCTACACAAAAACACAACTTTTAGGCCAGGTGTGATGGCTCATGCCTGTAATCCCAGCACTTCGGGAGGCCAAGGCAGGTGGATCACCTGAGGTCAGGAGTTCAAGACCAGCCTGGCCAACACAGCAAAACCCCGTCTCTACTAGTAATACAAAAACTAGCCGGGTGTGGTGGTGCACACCTGTAATACCAGCTACTTTGGAGGCCGAGGCAGGAGAATGGCTTGAACCTGGGAAGTGGAAGTTGCAGTGAGCCGAGATTGTGCCACTGCACTCCAGCCTGGGTGACAAGTGCGAAATTCCGTCTCCAAATAAATAAAAATAAAAACACGACTTTTTGGCTACTCTTTAAAAGATCTAGTAATACTCTACTTTTCTTCTTCCATGGCAACAACAGGCTGGAGTCACATGGCGGCGGCTAACTTTGAACTCCACAAATCACTGTACTCCCCATTACCCCCGACTGTCACTGACTTGGAGGCTAAGTAGAAACTCATCATTCCCTAGTGCTTTGTGTTGTTTTTTTCTCTAAACCGAACCTGCTTACATTTTGTGACAGCCCAGCCCCTGTAGGCTTTGTGGTTTTTGTCTGTTTGAGACAGGGTCTCGCTTTGTCACCCAGGCTGGAGTGCAGTGGCGTGATTATACCTCACTGCAGCCTCAAACTCCTGGGCTCAAGCGACCCTCCTGCTTCAGCCTCCCGAGTAGCTGGGACTATAGGTTGAGCCACTGTGCCCAGCTCCCTGTCGGTTTTTTAGCATTCAGTCCCTGCTACTATCTGACTCTCCATTGGTCACAAGGTCAGACTGCAGCAAGTTCAAACCTTACAGCCTCTTGGCTTAAGCCAGAAAGGAAAAGCATCTTACTTGGAGTCCTGCCAAATCTCATTGCATACTACTGGTTCTTATTAAGTCCAGACCAAACCTTCCTTTGTTGTTGTTGTTGTTTTTGAGACAGAGTTTTGCTCTTGTTGCCCAGGCTGGAGTGCAATGGCGTGATCTCGGCTCACTGCAACCTCCGCCTCCCGGGTTCAAGCGATTCTCTCCTGCCTCAGCCTCTCGAGTAGCTGGTGTTACAGGCATGCGCCACAACGCCTGGCTAATTTTGTATTTTTAGTAGAGACACAGTTTCACCATGTTGGTTGGGCTGGTCTTGAACTCCTGACCTCAGGTGATCCACCTGCCTCGGCCTCCCAAAATGCTGGGATTAGAGATGTGAGCCACCGCACCCAGCCCAGACCAAACCTTCCAACAGCACACGAATGTTGTATTTTTGTACTTCCATTTGTTAGCAACCTCAGATTTTTGATGCATGTCTTTAGGGTTCTGGTGGCTTGGAGGAAGGATCATGTATCCACTGTGTTTGTGTTTAGATTTCAGGGACAGTAAGGCTTCTAGGAGGACATTGCTCCTGAGCCATATTTAGAGGAAGGTAAAGAACAAGAGGAGCGGGATGAGTATTTCAGATTGAGGACGTGGGCCAAGGGAGAACCAACTGCCCGTAGCGAGGGAGAACAAGCTACTCTGGGGCTCCTTACAACTTTCCCGGCTGTCTTTCTCCCCCTTTGTGTAGAGGCTGATGCTATTTGTGATGCCCATCTTCTATAAGCTGTCAGCCAGAAACACCTGCTGAAATAAAGGCCATCTGTTCTGAATGCTGAATGCGAGGTTGTTGGGATCTCCCAAGAAACACACACACAAAAATGAACTTACTCCAAGGAAGCCAGACGTGACATGGATCCTCTGGGGCTTTGACAGCCCTTGGCCTCCAGTGGACGTCCAGAATCAGGGAAGACATTGCTGTGTCCTTCTCGGTACACTATGGGCTCCAATCAGGTAGAGGTCGCGCTGTGTGAGCTGGTGTGTCCCTTTTGACTCAGGGAACATGCTTGTCTGCACTGCAGTGAGTCCCCAGTGACATGAAACGGCAGGTCTTCAGAGGCACGAAAATGCCAGCTGTTGTGTGTCATGGAAAGACGCACCAGCCTGGGCAAGTCAGAGGCAACCCAGAATAAACGGATCCACGTGAAGTGGGATTAATACCGGTTTCTACCCCATGTGGAGATCAGACTGGGCAGTTATTAATATTAAAGTGGAGCTTTGCTGTGCAGGTCAGCAGAAAGGGGGGTAGTGAGCTGGAGACGGGTGGGAGATCAACCAAGGGCTTCCATTTTCGTTGAGAGATACTAGAGCATGCTTGTTTGCTGAAGGGAATGATTCAGTAGATAGAAAGCAGATACAAGAGAGAAAGGGTTGATTTGTGGAAGCCTTTGAGAACGTTAGAGGCAATGGGGTTTAGAACCCAAGTGAAGATGGCCGGGTGCGGTGGCTCACGCCTGTAATCCCAGCACTTTGGGAGGCTGAGGCGGGTGAATCACAAGGTCAGGAGATCGAGACCATCCTGGATAACATGGTGAAACCCCGTCTCTACTAAAAATACAAAAAAAATTAGCTGGGTGTGGTGGCGGCTGCCTGTAGTCCCAGCTACTCGGGAGGCTGAGGCAGGAGAATGGTGTGAACCCAGGAGGCAGAGCTTGCAGTGAGCCGAGAAGGTGCCAGTGCACTCCAGCCTGGGCGAGAGTGCGAGACTCCATCTCAAAAAAAAAACAGAAAGAACCCAAGTGAAGATGTGGGCCTCGGGTAAGAGCAGAGGCGTTTGATCCTGTGCACCAGGAAATCAAATATGGATACTCCTGTAACCAGGATGTAGCTGTGGTGCTGGGCAGATGAGTTACTTAAAGCAAATAGTTGTTTTCCTCCAAACATAGAATGGCACTTAATCAGAGGCATTAATATGAGTTTCATGGGGAAAGGGGACATGAACTTAGGATACGGTTGAGAGAGGCAGGTAAGGGGATGGGACATGAAGTTGGAATCTGGGGTTTTACTGTAGCATGTGGGCTCTGAGTGTCTATGGAACAGTGCGTCTGTGCTGGGACAGGGAAGAGAGGTGGGAACCAGAATTGCCATTCTTTACAGTAAGTTTTGCCTAGGCTGTCTATGATAGTGCTGCAAATTTTGAGTTAATGACTTTTCACCGAAATCTTTTACTTAAGTGTCCATAGATCTGCCTATTCCTGATCTAAGCTGTAAATCCAAGAAACCAAATTCTGTTGAGCCAGTCAATGAGCATCAGTTTCAGCTGGGCACAGTGGCTCTCACCTGTAATCCCAGTACTTTGGGAGGCCGAGGCAGGCAGATCACTTGAGGCAAGGAGTTCAGGACCAGTCTGGACAACATGGTGAGACCCCATCTCTACTAAAAATACAAAAATTAGCCAGGCATGGTGGTGTGGTCCTGTAATCCCAGCTACTTGGGAGGCTGAGACACAAGAATTACTTGAACCTGGGAGACGGAGGTTGCAGTGAGCCAAGATTGTGCCACTGCACTCCAGCCTGGGCGACAGAGCAAGACTCTGTCTCAAAAAAAAAAAAAAAAAAAAGTTTCCACCACGGGGAAGAGTTAAGAAAATTGCTAGGGAAGCTGCCCAGCCCAATGGCCTCAGAAGAGGGACAGAATTCCCTGGAGCCAGATTTAGACATGGGGTCAAGTGTTTACTTTGCAGCCAGACCCGGGCCCATTATCTAAGTGGAGACGTCTGCCGGGTCTTCCCGTCTGAAACAGTCACTCAGCATTTCTTTCAATAACAAATATCACTGAATGTGCAAAAGGGAAATGATTTAAAGGTGACATTTAGAAAGATGAGGAAATTTTAAACTGATTTTCAACTTCTTCAGAATGACATTTCTCCTTTCACTTAAAGAATCACAACATGGAGGCCAGGCGTGGTGGCTCACATCTGTAATCTCAGCACTTTGGGAGGCCGAGGCAGGTGGATCACCTGAGGTCAGGAGTTCAAGAACAGCCTGGCCAACGTGGTGAAACCTCGTCTCTACAAAAAATACAAAAACTAGCCGGGCATGGTGGTGTGTGCCTGTAATCCCAGCTACTCGGGAGGCTGAGGCAGGAGAATCGCTTGAACCCAGGAGGCGGAGGTTGCAGTAAGCCGAAATCACACCACTGCACTCCAGCCTGGGTGACACAGCCTGAGACTCTGTATCAAATGAAAAAAAAAAAAAAAAATCACAACTTGTCAGTCAATAGGGTTGCAAATTTAAAAAAAAAGGAAAAAAGGGCCAGGCACAGTGGCTCACGCCTGTAATCCCAGCACTTTGGGAGGCCGAGGCGGGCGAATCACGAGGTCAGGAGATCAAGACCATCCTGGCTAACGCAGTGAAACCCCATCTCTACTAAAAAATACAAAAAATTACCCGGGCGTGGTGGCGGGCGCCTGTAGTCCCAGCTACTCGGGAGGCTGAGGCAGGAGAATGGCGTGAATTCGGGAGGCAGAGCTTGCAGTGAGCTGAGATCACCCCACTGCACTCCAGCCTGGGCAACAGAGCAAGACTCCATCTCAAAAAAAGAAAAAGAAAAAGAAAAAAAAAAGAATTACAACATAAGTGCAGAAATTGAATATATTTTTGTTTTTAATCACTGACTCAATGCAGAAGTCAAGCAGATGTCCTGATTTCAAGCATGACGCAGTTGGAATGACAGGCACAGCTCAAGTGGAAAACACTGTACAACAAATTCTGCAGCTTATTAAGAAACAGGAGGCTTGCCAGTTGCGGTGGCTCATGACAGTAATCCCAGCACTTCGGGAGGCCAAAGTAGGTGGATCACTTGAGGTCAGGAGTTCGAGACCAGCCTGGTCAACATGGTGAAATCCCGTCTCTACTAAAAATGCAAGAATTCACTGCCATGGTGGTGGGCGCCTGTAGTCCCAGCTACTCAGGAGGCTGAGGCACTAGAATCGCTTGAACCCCAGAGGCAGAGGTTGCAGTGAGCCGAGACTGTGCTACTGCACTCCAGACTGGGCGATAGAGCAAGATTCAGTCTTAAAAAAAAAAAAAAAAGAAAGAAACAGGAGGCTTAAGTAAAATGCAGGATTTTGCTCTATATTATAGTTTGCTCCATTTTATAGGTAGAAAAAAATAAAATTTTAAAGAGGTTATTTGCTGACAGTGGAAAGTGGTCAGGTTTTTTTTACATGTTGTTTTGTTTTTTCAGTCTCAGACTAGACTCTCTAGGACACTTGCCCTGTTAAGTGGGTTGCTGCCGGAGAGAAAACGCTCTGGACACTCCAACTAGTGGACTGTTAGAATTCACCAGACTGACTGCCTGCCACCTTTGGCCCAATCTAAGCACTGTTTTGGTTCAATTCAAGGTCGTCTGATTTGATTCCATTGAAACCCTCACAACCATTGAAGTCGAGCGCAACTTAAGATTTAGAAAAGTGGTTTTCAATTTTTTAAAATAGACCTCATAGTAGATTTTATGTCACAACCCAGTACTTAAACATACACACGCTCATTCTAAAGCAAGCCAAAAATGTTTCACAAACGGTATCTACTCTTAGAACACGTATTGCATTCCGATCAATATATTCTATTCAACTCTGTTTTGTTCATTAAAAAAGATGTTGCTAAAAATCTACTACATTGATTTTTTTTTCTTTTTTTGAGACAGAGTCTTACTCTGACGCCCAGGCTGGAGTGTAATAGCATGATCTCAGCTCACTGCAACCTCTGTCTCCTGGGTTCAAGCAATTCTCCTGCCTCAGCCTCCTGAGTAGCTGGGATTACAGGCACCTGGCACCACGCCAGGCTAAGTTTTGTATTTTTAGTAGAGAAGGGGTTTCACCATATTGGCCAGGCTGGTCTCGAAACTCTGACCTCAGGTGATCCGCCTGCCTCGGCCTCCCAAAGTACTAGGATTACAGGTGTGAACCACTGTGCCCGGCCCTAAATTGAATTTTTATCCACTATTGGGTTACAAACCAGCCTGCCTGAAAAACACAGGTTTAGAAAATGTATTTTTCTCTATTTTAATCATTTATGTATTAGAATAACAGCCAAGATTTTATAAACTGGAAAACATTTGATACTAATATTCAAGGACATCTGATTAAGAACAAAGGTGACAAAGTATTTATTTTAAAAATAATCACCACCACTTATTGCCTCCTCTTATAGTATTAGGCTCTTTACAAACATTTTCTCGAATCTCTTAAACAACCTTGTAATTTACGGTACTCTCATTCCCATCAAGGGATGAACCCCAACCTCACAGAGCATGGCCAGAAGTAACAAGACCCAAAGGAGACGACCGAGCAAGCAAGCCGATGGACTTGCCACAGCGCACGGTTGTTGGCAGTAGATGAGACTCGGTGGATCCGAGCGAGACAATTCATTACTCTCAGCACAGCACACGACAGCAGCTCAGCATGACAGAGCTTGGTCTCCTGACCCCAAGTCCCACGGCACAGGCTCTGCACCTTTGATAGCAAGTGGTAACAAGCCAGTCTCCTCCCCATGGGGCAAACAGTGGCCTGGCAGTCGTGCTGTGGTTGCCTCTACGACTAGCTACGCAAATGGCTACACCCTGGTCAGAGGGTGGTGGGCCTTGCAGGTTGGCATAGTCTGCAAAGACATGCAGGGTCCCGGGGCCTGTGGTGGACTGACTCTCTCAATAATTCTCCACTTTATAGTGGAAAGACATTCTTTTCTTTTCTTTTTTTTTTTTTTTTGAGACTGAGGCTTGCTCTGTTGCCCAGCCTGGAGTGCAGTGGCGCAATCTCGACTCACGGCAACCTCCGTCTCCCGGGTTCAAGCGATTCTCTTGCCTCAGCCTCCTGAGTAGCTGCGATTACAGGCATCTGCCACCACGCCTGGCTAGTTTTTGTATTTTTAGTAGATACGGGGTTTCACCATGTTGGCTAGGCTGGTCTCGAACTCCTGATCTCAGGTGATCCGCCTGTCCCGGCCTCCCAAAGTGCTGAGATTATACAGGTGTGACCCACCTTGCCTGGCCGAAAGACATCATTTTCTTACATCTACACAAATAATGTGGCAGGGTATCCATTCTTGTAAATCCCCCTTATTCTGATGCAAATGCTTTTCTTTGATCCCCTGTCTAATCTGGCTCCTTTGACCCAGGACATACCTGAAGATACTGATGAGTATGGGCAAGTAATGACACAAGACATTATCCCTGTACAGGGATCATTTCACACAGACAAGCATAGACGTGGAAACAATTTCTAGAAGTGGAATTTCTGGACCAAAGGCCTTTGTGATTTTGATGGATATTGCTGAATTGTCCTTTGTCAAGGTTGCATCAGCTTACACTCAAAACAACTTGTGAGAGAGAACCGGTTTCCTCACACCTTTGATATGTCACCAAGCTATTCAGTCTTCGCCAACGTCACAGGAGAAAAACAATCTCCCTGCGGTTTTAATTTCTCTTGTGATGAGGGTGTGTCCTTTTAAGATAAATTTACATTTCCTTTTCTGAAACTGTCACATCTAAGAGTTTTTTAAGTATACTAAAAGTACTTTTTCTTAGTTTTATTTATGCAACTTTTTTCCACGCACAATTTTTTACATTTATGTCATCAAATGTAACATTTTCTTTATGGCTTCAGAGTCTTGTGTCATCCTTTGGGAAGGTTGTCTCATCCTGAAACTATTTTTAAAATCTCCATTTCTTTTCTTTTTTGAGACAGGGTGTTGCTCTGTTGTCCAGGCTGGAATGCATGGGCATGATCACAGATTCACTACAGCCTTGACCTTCCCAGCTCAGGCGATCCTCTCACCTCAGCCACCTGAGTAGCTGGGACTACAGGCGCATGCAACCACACCAGGCTAATTTTTAAAATTTTTCATAGAGATGGGGGTCTCACTATGTTTCCCAGGCTGTCTTGAACTACGAGGCTGATGCGTCCCTCCCATCCTGGCCTCTCGAAATGCTGGGATTACAAATCCATTTTATTTTAAAAGTTTTTTTCATCTCTCTGAATTTACTGCGATGTTAAGAGTGAGACAGGAGTACCTTTCCTTTTTCCCTCAGTGGCTCTTTGGTTCTCCAATACCATACGTTGAAGAAACTGCATATTAAATTTTCTCATATATATATATTTAGGTCTATTTCTGGGCTCTATTTTCTTTCATTGATCTGAGCAGGTATCAGTACAGTATCACTTTAATTCTTGCTGCTGGAAATGTTTGACTAAATTTTTTTTTTTTTTTCTTTTGAGATGGAGTCTTGCTCTGTCGCCAGGCTGGAGTGCAGTGGTGTGACCTCGGCTCACTGCAATCTCCACCTCCCGGGTTTAAGCAATTCCTTACCTCAGTCTCCCAGGTAGCTGGGACTACAGGTGTGTACCACCACACTCAGCTAATTTTTGTATTTTAGTAGAGACGGGGTTTCATTATTGTTGGCCAGGCTGGTTTCCATTTCCAGACCTAGTGATCCGCCCGCCTCGGCCTCCCAAAGTGCTGGGATTACAGGCTGAGCCACTGCACTGGGCCATGTTTGACTAATTGAAAGAACTAAACTCACATCATCACTGTTTTTGAAAAAAAAATTTTTTTTGTCTCTTCTGGTATGCTTAGTTTTCCTTAAGAACTTTGGAATCAGCTTTTCCTTCTTTTAAAAATCCAGTTGCAGTTTCACTGGGATTACCTTACTTATTTATAGGATGGCCTTATTTATAGGATCAGTTAAACAGAACTAGTATCATTATCAATTGATTTTTTTTCAATTGCTTAGGCTAAAAACCAATTTGGAGTTAGCTTCAATGCCTCTAGCTCTCCCACATCCTTCATCTGATTCACCAGCAAGCCCGTCAGCAGTTCCTTCACTATATATCCAGAAACTGACCGCTTCTCATCCACTCCCACCTCTCACCCTTGTAAGGAATCGTCATTCTTCACCCACTTCCTCAACAGCTTCCTAACTGGCCTTCCTGCCTTCCCTCTTGCTTGACTATTCTCAACACACAAGTCAGATCCCCTCACTCCTCCACTCAATACATACGCTCTGGAGGCTTTCCGCCTCACTCGGTAAAAAGCGGACTTGGAGCAGAGGAAACAGCCAGAACAAAGGCTACAGGCAGGATCATGTTGGGGAAGAGCAGGAGGGGAGGGCCAGGGCTAGCAGGAGTCTATGGCCTTAGAGACCAGTCCGCGCTAAAAGTGCCGAAACTAGTTACCCCCGCGGGGTGGAGATTGTGAGAGAAGGGAAAAAGATCTTTTTTTTTTTTAAACAAAATTAAAAGCCTTGCAGAACTACTTGCCTTCTAAAACTATCTACATGTATGACTTTGATAAAAATAAAAAATAAGAAATTTTAAAACACTGACATACAAAAAGAAAAATATAGAAACCAACGGAAAAATGTAACAGATGGTATTTGTCAGCATGCAGTGGGAGTTCAGCTTTCCTTTAGCAGATGGACGGACATTCTTATAACCAAAACTGCATGATTCCTCAGTTATCATGAGGATTTCAAACAAAAAACTAACATCTATCAATTTAAAATTTGTGAGATGCCCCTGGGAGGTAAAGAATATTTTGTTAGTGTAATTTATCAAGTGAAATGGCAAAGTGACAATGGTAGGTTTAGCGATCTTCAGAAAAACAGAAGGGGGAGGAAAAGGTTTGCTAGTTTTTTTGTTTTTGTTTTTTGAGATGGAGTCTGTCTCTGTCACCCAGGCTGGAGTGCAGAGGCACAAACTCGGCTCACTGCAAACTCTGCCTCCTGGGTTCAAGCGATTCTCCTGCCTCAGCCTCCCGAGTAGCTGGGACTGCAGGCCACCCAGCTAATTTTTTATTTTTAGTAGCGATGGGGTTTCACCATGTTGGCCAGGCTGGTCTCGAACTCCTGACCTCTGCTGATCCTCCTGCCTTGGCCTTCCAAAGTGCTGGGATTACAGGCATGAGCCACCACGCCCGGCCAATAGTTTTGTGTTTTAAAAATAATCATACTGTTGGGTGGATATTTGAAAAAAGTGTGATTTTAGGAATACAAAGGATAGTGAAGAGAATATGAAAGCTAAAGTGTTGGCTTTCTGTGAAGAAGCCCCAGAGATGAAAATCTCCCATAGGCTCCAGGGTCCAAATCTTCGTATGTTCCTTCACAGATGAGACTGACTGTAAGCAACACAGAACACCTACTGCCCTCTGTAAAAACAAACATACGGCATGCAGCTTCATCTTGCCGTAGGAGCAGGAGAGTGAAGAGACGAAGCAGTTAGGAGGAAAAGCTTCCTCCTAAGTCAATTCCACAGCCACGTTAAACACAAAGATTTTCCCTGATTGCTTTGTGTACTCTAAAAAACTGTCCCAGTGTTAAACTTTTAAGGTTGATTTCTAATCACCAATTATGAAGCAAAATATTTTAGATCTGCATCCTCCCTCCACTCCCCAACAGTTTCCTCCTTTTCTAAGTTGGATTCTCTTTCACTAACAACAGACCATAGACGTGGTTTGTTATTTAAAATATCAAGAATAGTTTCCCAACAGGCCAGACTTCGTGGCAGGCAGAGAAAAGGACCTATTATAGCTCCAGAAGGCTGCAGCCAAACAGGCAAGAGCACTTAAAATTTCCCAGGTGCCAGCAATAACAAACAGAAAACGGGCAGGGGTGGGGACGCTTCCTGCCTTACTGTATCACCATCAACCTATTACGACAATTTATTCTGGAAACTAGATTTATACAGGAAGCTCAGCAATCAAAAATGGTATTCTTCTAGAAATGGGAAAGTTAAACTAATTTTCTTATTTTTGGTTCTCATTAGTGAGAAATTAAGGCTATTAAAATTACTTATCTATTTATTCAGGCATTGCCTCTTAAAATGTTCTCAGCTCTTCATATAAGCAAAAATTATCATGCAAGAATTTTCATTATTACAAATTTACAAAGTCATTAAAGATCTCATTCTCAATCAAACACTTGCTCCTCTCCTCATACTGTGCAATGTAGCTTTACTTAATTGATCTTCAGGAATAATCCAAAAATCAATGATAAAAGTCCTTAGCCCTTTGACAGGCACATTTTGTGCCTCTGAAAATTAACAATCTTCATATAAAAGTCATTTCATCTTTCGCGTGCTCTGATCAGTGGCTTTCACACTTTTTTCATGACTCATTTTAATAAAAATTTTACATAGTGACTCAGTACCCATACACGCACACCCCAAACTAAAATTTTCACAGGGAAAAAAAAACCTCTTACAACAGGTAGTGCATGCTGGTATTTTCTGTTCAATTTTATTGTCTCCCATTCCATTAAAAAATGTTAGTAAGACCCCTAATTAATTTCCTCACTAAAGGAACACAAATTTGAAAATCACTCTAGGTTACATATTACTTATATTTTTGTCACATTAACTGAAAATACTGAAATTTTGACTCTTAGATGGCCAGACAATCCCTCTTGTTCTGTTTTCATTCTTGAATATTCAAAGGTAAAAGCACGCAAACACAAATCTCTATTGTTACTACATAGCATGACTTTTATATTTATTATTTATTTTTGAGACAGGGTCTTGCTCTGTTGCCCAGGCTGGAGTGCAATGGTGTGATCTCTGCTCACCACAACCTCCACCTCCCGGGTTCAAGCAATTCTCGTGCCTCAACCTCCTGAGTAGCTGGGATTACAGGCGCCTGTCACCACGCACAGCTAGTTTTTTTGTATTTTTAGTAGAGACGGGGTTTTGCTATGTTGGCCAGGCTGGTCTTGAACTCCTGGCCTCAAGTGATCTGCCTGCCTCGGCCTCCTAAAGTGCTGTGATTACAGGAGTGAGCCACCCCACCCTGCCAAATTTATGGTTAAAGCAATCACAGACAGCCCTCTGGAAACACTGGCTGAATCCTCAAAACTGCTCTCTTCTGTGAATCTGGAGTCCTGGTTACTCGGGAGCCTAGGTCCTGGGGAGGCTGCAGTGAGTTATGATAGTGCCACTGCACTCCAGCCTGGGTGACAGAGCAAGACCCTATCTCTCTACAAAAAAAAAAAAGAAAAAAAGAAAAAAAGAAAAGAAAAGAAAAACCCTCCAAAAAAATTCCAAGATCCAGGGTTAGGCACATCTACAGTACCAAGCAGGGCTTGGTGAAAGCT
Organism: Pongo pygmaeus; assembly: GCF_028885625.2. Classification (NCBI taxonomy): domain Eukaryota; kingdom Metazoa; phylum Chordata; class Mammalia; order Primates; family Hominidae; genus Pongo; species Pongo pygmaeus. Next base: position 197,017,986 of record NC_072376.2, read on the forward strand.
TGAATCAAGCAACAAATAAAAAAAAGCTGTGGCCTGTGAAGAAATGGTGTGGAATGATTCTAATGCTGCAATCAAAAAGAGAAAATCCAAAATGCCGGCTAGTACCAGTTTCATTCCATAGGATATTTAAACATATCAGATTTGTCAAGGTTCACTGCAAGCGTATTTGTCATCTTTAAATTCAATTTCAATTTTTTCATTTCAAGAAGTTCTCTTTGGTTTTCAAATCTTCTGATCATTGTCTTGTTCGCTATTCAGTTTCTTATTTATTTAAAACACACTTCGAGTCTGTATAGTGTCACTATACCCTTGTGGCTCCTATTCCCCTAAGATTTTTTTGGCAGGCTCTCATGCCTTGCTTTTATGTATTGTGATTTTTGACTGTGAGGACACATTCCATAAACTCTTTATGGGGCACCTCACTGGTGGCCTGGGTTCAAGTTGAGTTCTAAAGAAGAGATGTGTGTTCATTTCTAACAGTTACCTAGAGCCCCTACTGATTTGGTTCTACTTTCAACTAAAATATTGGCTTGAGGTTTTGTCTGTTTTAAAATCATACATAGGGGAAGGAATTTGGGCTGAAATCCAAGTGGGAGGTAACTTGGGGGCACAAACTGTCAGGAGTGTGTGTGTATATACACTTGTATATGTGTATATATGTATATACTTGTATTTTACTCTTCCATCCAGAACCACAGTTCCAAGACAGAAATTTCCTCAGGGCTCGCACTGGAGGATGGCCTCAGTCTTACAGATGTTTCAGGGGTATGACTCCCTAACCTAGGCTGATCCTGGCCTTCACCTCTTGTCTTCTGGGCCCTTGAAGCTGAAAACTAAAGCTGTCCTTAACCTCTAGGTTCCAACATTCACTGAATTTTTTAGCCTCTAGGCATTCCTTATCTCCTGTGAGCTCATTTGAAAAACATTTTTTAATCCAACGTTTTGAATAGTTTCTAGTAGGAGGGTACATCTTGCACCATAAGGCCATACAGATTTATAAAATCAACAATTCTCTCTGAAGTGATCTGAAATAAAATGTGTAGAAAAATCACTGTGTATAATTCAGACTTTATTGCTTATTAATTATGTCACTCCACAAAATTTTAAGTAAACAGACATTGAGAAAATATACTGGGAGTGTTAAACAGATGACGGCAATATTGATGAGGCTGTCCAGGTGTTTTACATAAGGTAATAAGAGGCACCACCATCACCATCACCCCTAGAAATTTGTACATTTCATATAAAAAGAGTAAAAATAGTTCATTGGCATGTAACTAGCATCATTCTCTGTAATCTATGAGCCAAAATAAGCCTGAACAATTTCAGTCTCTTCAGAGCAAAACAAAGTATTTTATTCCACTAGCAGATGTTTCTTCAAAAACAAAAAACAAACCAATACAACCACAAATAGTACCCACACACAACCCTGAAACATAAGTTGCCATATTCCAGTGGTCCTGAATTTTAACGTTTTGCTCTACATTAATTCAAGAAATAAAAAGTGAAACAGCTCTGTAAATGAGATTAACTCCTTTGCTGTAATTATACTTAGTCTATAATTCAAACTATTTAGCTGAAGTCAGTTAACGAGTAAAAACCGCGGATACAGCTCAAACTGCTCTTAACTTCTTTAAATGTTTACTGTTCTATCAACACTCAGACCCAAGCTGCACAGGTGTAACGTGAGGCACTAACAATCTCCCTACCAGACATAACAGTTTTATGTGTTCTTAAAGCTGGGTGCATATACAAAATCACTTTACATCACACAAACATCAGAAACTTTTCTTGGCACAACTTGACCAATAGTCTCCTCTATTATTATTATTTTTAAATCAAGCATGTGTAACAGTTCAGCATTTAAAAGACTCCCATGTATATGATTAAAAAGATGCTCAGGTTGAGAAATACATTTGAATACTTGAAAAGACACTCCGAAAAGACACTCCAAAAAGAAACAAGACTTGAAATGTGGTTTTATGTTGAACCATTTAGGAGACCTCAGTTATCCAACAACTAAAAGCACACAACAGCAGATAAATAGGATTTTATTAAAATCAATGTCTCCAACAATACAAAAACTAAATATTAAGGCATCTTTTACTCCCATCCTGGTATATGCACGAGAAATGTTTTAAGGAAGGGCCAGCATTTCTTACTAAAATGCTTTCTAGTGTATTTGGCAGATTTGTTTTTATATTCTCCTATTCCACATATCACTCAAAGCACTCATGATCAAACATCTTGACCCAAATCAAGAGAAAAGTATAAATAGATATTAATTTATTAAAGGGAAGCAGTTCACCTTTCAAAAATTAAAAGGAACTACAAAAAGTATCATGTATAAAGTTCAAATATCAGCATTTAAATTTCTCTGAAGCAATTTACGGTTCAGTAATTAAGCAAAAGAAGAGATGAAGACTTTATTTAAAATAAGAAGCCTATTAATATGGATTGCACTATGGAGTAACTGTTCACTGAGTACTCGGCTCCACTGGGATGATAGTTTGAAAAGGGCTTCATACTCCTTTAAGAAAATAGCACATCCACCAGGATAAGATCATTTAAATTAACACTGATTCTTATTCCCCATGCCTGTCCATTTATAAAGCTCAAGAGGCTTCATAAAGTATACTGAACAGTAACATTTTCACCTTTTATTAAGGCAAGTTTGTGAAAATAATTTAATACAACCAGATCTCTTCATGAACTTTCAACTTACAACCTTTTTAATGTAAGAAACATACAAAAAATTGTGTTTTATAAAAAGCCGCCTCAATACCAGAAAATAGTAATGAAAGACTTTGAGCCCAGTTTTACTTTTTAAAGAATGCTCTTTCCTCGTCTCAAATTCCAAGTGCTACTCATCATCCTTAGAGCCAGTTTTGCTTAACTATAAAAAAAGGAGAGAAAATAGTCAACAAGTTTAAGTGGTATTTTCTGAGTTCATTATTTCCATGGAGTATCAAAATTAAACCATAGGCAACAAGGTTTAAGTAACTTAAATCACCTACAGTTTTTACCACATGTAGCTACTTTTCAACTTCAAGCTCAGCTACTTCAAACGGGTTTCAAAATGTAACCTCGACAAAAATCTAAACTCAACAGAACAAGGTGGTGTGTGGGTGGGTGAGCGGGACACTCTTGAAGCTTTCTAGGAAGTAAACTGGAACCAAGAATATACAAATAGAAGGTACCATCTATAAAATGAATGACACTCTTCAAAAGTTCTTGTTTTCCATCACACATTCTTTTTAAAATTTTTTAAAAATAATTTTAAATTGTGGTCAAATAAAAAAATATGTAACATAAGATTTACCATCTTAACCAGACAATAAATTCTTAGTTTTGAAAATATGATAAAAGTCTTATTTTTGCATTGCAATTTTTTTCTAAGAAAAATCTTTGGCAGGGGTTGGCAAATTTGGGGTAAGGGGAGGCAGATAAAATACAAAGATGATTCTGATCAGACTAGTCCTTCAACTACTGAGAAAGGCCACCGCACCTGACAACTCCAAGAACACTAGAGAGTGTGGGAAGCCGTGAAAAGCAGAAACTACTAAAGGTGCTGGTTCTCAAATATTTCGGCCTGAGGACCTCTTCCCATTCTTAAAATTTTTAAACTTTTTGTAGAGAGGGAGTCTCACCAGTTTCCCAGATGGTCTTGAATTCCCGGGCTCAAGCAATCCTCCTGCTTAGGCCTACCAAAGTGCTGTGCTGGAATTACAGGCGTAAGCCACCACGCCCCACCCCAAATCTCTTTATTATCTAGCTCAGTGGAAGACAGCTGGCTTCTCACAAATATGCTTCAACAGTTAATCAGGTATAATGGAAGACAGCTAACAACAGCACAGTAGAAGTACTAAGAACAACCTGGGTTAATATGCACATCCTCAACCTACTGATCGAGAAAATTCTGGTAAACACAAGAAAATACAAGCACACATTCTCTTAGTGCTTTAAGAGTATTAGTGATGGCATCATCAAATGTCATGCAGCCTCTGGAAAATGCCAGAGAAGTTTCATAAGAAAATGGGTTGGCTGGGTGCGGTGGTCATGCCTGTAATCCCAGCACTTTGGGAGGCTGAGGCGGGCGGATCACGAGGTCAGGAGATTGAGACCATCCTGGCTAACACGGTGAAACCCCGTCTCTACTAAAAAATACAAAAAATTACCCGGGCGTGGTGGTGAGCGCCTGTAATTCCAGCTACTTGGGAGGCTGAGGCAGGAGAATCACTTGAACCCGGAAGGTGGAGGTTGCAGTGAGCCGAGATCACACCACTGCACTCCAGCCTGGGCAACAAGTGCGAAACCCCGTCTCAAAAACAAACAAACAAACAAAAACCACAAAAAAAAACTTCTTTTATCTCCCAAGATTACTGGATAATTTGAATTTTACTCTTTGTTACAAATTGGAATTTTATTTCTATTATCAGGGACTCTTAAAAACTTCTGGAGCTAGGGAAGGAGGAGCACTATCAACACCTTTAGATCAGATTCTTTTTCTTCTCACTTTCGGCTTAGTTAGAGCTGCACTAAGAGAGGCAACATTTTGACTAAGAAAATTGCTCATTCTGGATCACAGCATATTTGGAGGAAAGAATGAATTTAGCTGGTTAGGCTGTATGTTGGTATACGTAGGACAACATGAAGTATCCATCAAGCACCAGCGGAGAAAGTCCTGGGAAATGAGAGAATGCCGGAGAGGCTTCACTCATACAGTATCTTACACAGGGGAGGAAGAAATACTGTGTCTCTTCCAATTGTAAGGTAGGGCCCAACTCCCAGGAAATATTTTTGTACTAGTTACTAGGAGCACTAAGATTATTTTAAAGTTTCAATAGAAAATGCATTCAATGGAACAAACAGCTGGCTTTAAAATAAAGTTTAAGAAAATGGCCAGGGCCGGGCACCGTGGCTCACACCTGTAATACCAACACTTTGGGAGGCAGAGGCGAGGGGGATCCCTTGAGGCCAGAAGTTTGAGACCACCCTGGTCTACATGGTGAAAGCCCATCTCTATTAAAAATACAAAAATTAGCCAGGTGTGGTGGTGCATGCCTGTAGTCCTAGCTACTTGGGAGGCTGTGGCACAAGAATTGCTTGAACCCAGGAGCAGAGGGTGCAGTGAGCTGAGATCACGCCACTGCACTCCAGCCTGGGTGACGGAGCGAGACTTGGCTTCAAAAAAAAAAAAGAAAAGAAAAGAAAAGAAAATAGCCCTGAGCAGTGTGAGCAGTGGCTCACGCCTGTAATCCCAGCACTTTGGGAGGCCAAGGTGGGAGGATCACTTGAGCCCAGGACTTCGAGACCAGCAGCCTGGGCAACAAAGTGAGACCCTGTCTCTAGTAAAAATAAAAAGATTAGTTGGGTGTGGTGGTGCATGCTTGTGGCCCCTGCTACATGGGACACTGAGGTTAGAGGATCGCTTAATCTGGGGAGGTCAAGGCTACAGTGAGCCATGTTCACGCCACTGCACTCCAGCTTGAGCAACAGAACCAGACCTTGTCTTCAAAAACAAAACAACAACAAAAAACCCAAAACAAAAACCAAAAAGGTTTAAGAATACACTACTTGTAAATTACCTGTATTTGTGGGTCCTCACTAAAATCCTAATCTTTAACTACCCTTGCATCACATTAAACACTTCTCACAGGAGCTGTGGCACTAAATGGAATGCAAAATTTATTTCATGAAGTCCTACAAAGAGAATTAATTTACTATGTTAAATATTAGTGTAACGTATTTGAAACTACAGCTAATACAAGAAAAATCTGAGACATGTAGGCAGAAAAATTCAAAATGAAAGCAAACAATTGTAAGCAAAAACAGAAAATTGTTCTTGGTATGATGACCAACTACATTTAAGATCTGTCCTTAAAAAAACCCACAACAACTGAGGCCAGGTGTGGTGGCTGACGCCTGTAATCCCAGCACTTTGTGAGGCCGAGGTAGGAGGATCACCTAAGCCCAGGAGGTCGAGAACAGCCTGGGCAACATATCTGTCTCTGCAAAAAAAAAAAAAAAAATTAGCCAGGCATGGTGGCACATGCCTTTGATCCCAGCTAGTCAGTAGGCTGAGGATCACTTAAGCCTGGGAGGTCCAAGGCTGCAGTGAGCTGTGATTATGCCACCAGCTAGCCTGGGTGACAGGGCAAGATCCTGTCTCAAAAACAAAAAACGAAAACTTAAAAGTAATTTCCACTAAGAAAGTAAAACATTCTTTTCCATATCTGGTTTTCTTCAGTTTCCATATATTGTTGATAACTTGGAGTCATATTTAAGAATCTGCATTATTTTTTCTTTTCTTTTTTTGTTTTTTTGAGATGGAGTCTCACTCTGTCACCCAGACTGGAGTGCAGTGGCACGATCTCAGCTTACTGCAACCTCCGCCTCCTGGGTTCAAGCGAATTCTCGTGCCTCAGCCTCCTGAGTAGTTGGGACTACAGGTGTGCGCCACCATGCCCAGCTAATTTTTGTATTTTTAGTATAGACCGGGTTTCACCATGTTGGCCAAGCTAGTCTCGAACTCCTGACCTCAGGTGATCCACCCACCTTGACCTCCCAAAGTGCTGGGATTACATGTGTGAGCCACTGTCTCCTAAGCATCTGCATTCTTAAGATGTGCTTACATAGTCATACTATATTGTAGTTGTAACTTCTGCAAATTTTCCATTACTTAAAAAAAAAAAAGATCTAAAATTGAGAGTGTAGGGAAGAGAAGAATGTAAAAGGTATTTCAAAAATACTTACATGCTGAATGTAAAAAAGGAAACAGACATCCCAGTGAATTCCAAAGGTTGTGAAGGGGAAAACAAAAAATAAGAATTTCATTATTTGCTGGTAATAATTATAACAAGTTTAAAGACTAGAATATAAATGTTATATACCTTCACAACATCAACCCAGTTCCAGCCTCGAGGAAGTTCTCCTTTGTGATCTAGAAGATAAAAAATAGTAACTTTATTTCTAAGACCAACCAGCTAGTTTTATAATAATATAAGATTTTATATACTATTGTACACAACAAATAGGTTAAAAATTTAAATGACATATTACTAAGTTGGAAAAAGAGTTTATCATTATGAATCGATACTGTTCTCCTAGGAATACTTGCAAAATATTTTAGGTATACTCCTTTTTTACATGTATGATATTGCTATCCAAGACAAAACCTGATAACAAGGAAAAAATATGGAGATGGGTTGGTAATGCCAAGAAAAGCAATTAATCCATTTATTAGTTTCATGCATTTGCATGAAGCTACTGCTTTATATAAGAGGTCACTGCTTATTTAAGTAATAAGTTGTATTGTTCTGTTTAATAAATTAGCGTTTCAAACCCAGAAGCTAGGCTCAAGACAGGCGGACTCACAAATACACGTCTGGCCTGGCTTCAAGACTAAGAGAAGGGCTGGCTAACTTATGTATTAGTTGATATGCTCTGATAAAATATTCATTATTTAATCTAACATTTTTTAAAAAGGGCTTTAATCTGTTGGGATTGCTTGGAAACTAGCTTATAATTCATAGTTTGCAAAGTGCTTTTATTCTTTTAACAGAATATTCAAATTTAAAGAATAGTTTAACAAATATTATCTAAAAATTCTTCAATTTAAAATGGCTTGATTTCCTTTATGCTTGATGTATGCCATGCATGTCTCAACTTTATGAAACCTTAAAAATTTAAACTCAAAACAAGTACATTATATGAATTTTCCAGCTAGGGAAAAAGAAATTAACCCATGATACTTACAGGAGAGAAGCAATATTACTGGAGCTCAATTTTAGATGCTATCGGTTCTTTTCTCTTTAACGCCAAGAAGAATCGTATCCCCCTGGTTACTGGTTATAGGGGGCACAGCACCAATTTTGGTTAACTAAAACTTAGCCACAGTGCCATGGCTGTCCCATTAAAATTTTATTTAGAATGAAAGCTCCAAGTCACAAACTCCTATACTGTCATTATGGGAAGGTAATGGCTTTAGGTGGGCATCATCAAAGAGATGAAGGTAGGGAGATATTAATGAAATAGAGTGATCACAGGTCATTATGTATGAAAGCAATAGTACCTAACTGACATAGATGCTACAACATTCAAAGAGAGATAAACCAAATTCTAGACAACAAACTGTAATGGCTAACAACTTACTGCTTCAGTTGTTTTTATAGTTTAATGCTGCTCTGACATTAGGTAGAATGAATTCCTAGATTTTTTTATTTCACAAACCATTACCATTTCAAAAATGTATCTTGGAAACAAACACAGAGTTGCTATTTGCCACAGACAGACATTAAACAAAACATAAACCATAAAAAAACTGCCATTCCATTACTAAAGAAAGGACATTTAAAAGGCCCTCACCAGGCCGGACACGGTGGCTCAAGCCTGTAATCCCAGCACTTTGGGAGGCCGAGGTTGGCAGCTCACGAGGTCAGGAGATCGAGACCAGCCTGCCCAATATGGTGAAACCCCGTCTCTACAAAAAATACAAAAATTAGCCAGGCGTGGTGACACGCGCTGGTAGTCTCAGCTACTCGGGAGGCTGAGGCAGGAGAATTGCCTGAACCCAGAAGGCGGAGGTTGCAGTGAGCCGAGATCACGCCACTGCACTCCAGCCTGGGTAACAGAGTGAGACTCTGTCTCAAAAGAAAAAGAAAAAAAAAAAAGGCCCTCACCAAAATAAAAGGGTCAGTTCCTCTCAATAAAGAGAAACTTTTTAACCTCACGTAGTAGTGCACACATAGATACCTACACAAGTGTAAATGCGCAAGTGCACAAATGACAACGTCCTCATTTTCCCTAACTGTGAAAAAGCTTACAGATTGTTATCAATTTGCAAGTTTTCAGGTTAAATAAAGAAAAGCAATCAAATATTATTGTTGATATGAGCTGGAGTTTATAATCTTCTAAAGAACTCTTGTTTAGAACATATGAGAATTCTATTCTTAAATATTATTGTTGTATAATTAAGTTAACTACAGGCAAAAATGTTAAATTACTTATCACACTAAGACCTAATGGTATACCAGTATCCATTTCAAATGAAAACTGTATTTCAAAAAATTTTTTGTTTACCTACTAAAGAGGTAAACAAATCCCAAACATGTTAGAGCTCCAGGTAGAACATGTTTTTGTAGACTATTTAAATGTTCCTCAATCTCTAGACTCATTTATAGTTACTTTGCCACTCAGTTACCTTTTTTTTTTTCAAATGGTGACCTCTTGTGATGAAGTAGTAGTAAATATTTTCTTTCTTTCTTTTTTTTTTTTTTTTTTTTTTGAGACAGAGTTTTGCTGTTGTTGCCAGGCTGAAGTGCAGTGGCACAGTCTCGGCTTGCTGCAACGACTGCCTCCTGGGTTCAAGCAATTCTCCTGCCTCAGCCTCCCGAAATATTTTCAATGTACATATGTGACCCAAAAGGTCAGTGACCCAAAAGTTCACTGGCCCAAATGTTCCAAGAAGAAAGAGTAGAGAATTAATCTAAATATATCCACCATATCACACTAAGAAGCAATCCATTTATCTGGGTTATAAAAGAAAAAAAACGGCTGGGCATGGTGGCTCACACCTGTAATCCCAGCACTTTGGGAGGCAGAGGCAGGCGGATCACCTGAGGTCAGGAGTTCGAGACCAGCCTGGCCAACATGGTGAAATCACGTCTCTACTAAAAATACAAAAATTAGCCAGGTATGGTGGCGTGCGCCTGTAATCCCAGCTACTCGGGAGGCTGAGGCAGGAGAATCGCATGAGCTTGGGAGGTAGAGGCTGCAGTGAGCTGAGACCATGCCACTGCACTCCAGCCTGGGCAACAAGAGTGAGACTCTGTCAAAAGAAAAGAAAAGAAAAGAAAAGAAACACACACAAACCTGTTTTGTCTGCCAGCTTACGCTTCTGGGCTTTTGAAAGTTGTTCTTTTTTGTCTTTTTTCTTACTTGATGCGGCTGTATTAGGAGTTTCAATTGAGATGATATTGTTTATTGATGTCTAAAAAAAAAGAAATAATTCTCAGCCTCATACCTTACAACTTGTGTTATACTAAATACAGCTATATCCTGAAGTGGGGTTGATAATTTTTACGCTTATGAAATAAAAGAATCCTATATTATTATGATTCATTTTTAAAATCAAGTGCCCTTAACACATTATTGGTTTCACTCTTTTAAAAGTTCAGATCAAAGGACGTAATATTAGTTCAATTGTTATAACCAAAATCCTGGGAAGGAAGATCTGATTATCAGCATTATGTTGAAGATCTGAGGTTCCAAGGTAGTTTTACAATTCAGTTAACTTGCTATTATTTGGAAATTTAATTAAAACCTTTTTTTTCTTTACAGAGCTTGTCTCAGTGTGAACACTTGACAATTTAAACATGTCTTTAGAAAAATCACGTGTACCTACCTAAAACATCCTGGTTCCCGGAAGAAAAATTTTAAGACATTTGGGTTAATGCAGTCAGGGTATATGATAGCTAAAATGTAAAATGCTTACTAGGTCTAAGCATTGCTGCAAATGTTTTCCATATACCACACATCTGATCCTCACCACAATCTTAGAAGGTAGATACTATATAACCCCCATTTTATAGATGAGGAACTGGGTACAGAAAGATTAAGAAACCTGCCCAAAGTCACAGAGTTGGTAAGTGGTGCAGTGATGTGAACCCAGGCAGTCTGGCCCGGAGTCCATGATCTTAGCTACCACCCTCCACTGCTCCTCCAGTTGCCTCTTGGGGTTCTGTGTCCTGTTGGGAATGTGAAAGCCAAAACCACTCACACAGAAGACAGGCCTTGCTGCCAAAAGCTTATCACTTGGTTTACAAGACAACACTAAATTATACTGCACCACTCAAAGTATTTTAGTGAGTGACGTGGTGCAAAGGGGTCTCATACACAGATGCTTAATGTCATGAAAGAAATATTTCCTAAAACTATTCCAGAAATAATAATAAAACAATTTTTTCTATTCAATAAAGTTTCCACATGCTGCAACATCTACAAATTGAACTGTGGCAAGACTATTTACAATGAAACAAGCCTCATGGAGAAGGCAATTTCATACTTATTTTAGCACTGCATAAGAGATCCCTTAGCTGTTTAAGCTTTATGAAGAGATTAAACAAATATTAAAAATACTAGGTTCTACGATATCTCAGTTTTGGTGGGCATGAGACGTATTCTAGTCTTTGATAAAGGATAAAAATCTAGAGAATATCATTTTCTAGGTTAAATAGAAGAAATCTGAAATCCATTGTTCTCATTTAACTCAGGTGTAACTCTCACTTTAACAAAAGTCTTCTTCCAACTTTGAATATATATTAACTAGTACAAATTTATTGCTAACAGCAAAACCAAAACAACAAAAGAATCTGGCAAAAAAATAATCACATACTCACTGCGGAATTAATGGGATTGTGATTCTCCATGAACTGCTCTTTATTGTCTTTGGCATATTCGAACAATGTATAGGTCATAGCGGTTCCAAGATTAGCTTCTACTGCTTCCTGTAGCTTGGCTAATATACTCTGCTTTACAGCTGGTGATCTACAATGCACAACAAAAATACCTTGCTGAGAGAAAAGTGTAACAGAGAGTGAAATGAAAAGCAGTAAAAACAAGACACTACTCACATGGTGTTGTTAAAAAAAGCGTTCATAGATAGAATTGGAGGTGTTTGGGGATATGTTTCTGTCCAGGAAATCTCTATTAAGAAGGCTTTGGGATCACCATTTTCACCTATCTGAAGAGAAGGGGAAATCTTAGGCTTGTGAAAAGTGATAAAAAGACAGAAAACGAAATTATAATCTTCAAAATGGTGAATTCTTTCCAATACTCATGCTCAGATCAGAAATGTAATATTTTGAAAGGTCCAGGGACACAGGCTAGTACTGAGCAGGGGTGAAGGGAGTCTCAGGACAGTCTGACTTTAATTTAGTCCTAGTATGCCTTCAAAGGTTCAGTTTACGCCCATATCCTGTCCCTAACCAGCCTAGCAGCTTTCCTAGTACCACGCCTACATCTTAGGTATTTTTTAGTGTTTTCACCAGTTTTCTGAGGATGAAAATAAGACATCAACTTATCCGTGGGATACAGAAAGAGAATGGACAAAAATAATTCACAAACTTGACACACCTCATCTTTGTTTTAAGTTATCCAACTGCTAAATCCTAGGAGGCACAACCCTAAGAGTCAAGAAAATGAAATTTAAAACTGAGAGAAAGAAGGAAAAGGCAAAGGATAAGGGAAAGGAATGCCTTCAGCTGATAACAATTTCTGAATAAAGACGCCCTTGTTTCTTCCGCTCTGCTGTTAACTTTTTTAATCTTAAAGAAAAACTGAAATAGTATAACGAACACTCTGACATTCATCTTATTCACCAAATACTTTCTGCCGCATTTACTTTATCTTTCCCCCTTTCCACCATAGAATCAACCCCTACTCTCCCAATGTGATTTTTTTCCCCTTTGGTTTTTGCTTAAACATCTAACAGTAATGAAATTTCCTCAATATTTGAGTAAAGTATCTTAAGAAAAGGACAATCTTCTTCATAACCACAAGATCATTATTACACCCAAGAAATTCAACATTGGTACAAAAACGCTATCTAATACATAAACCATATTGAAAACTACCCAATCATATCTAAAGTGTCCTTTAATAGACATCACTCAACCCACAAATCCATAATCCATTGAGGGATCATGGATTGCACTGAGTTGTTAATGCCTCTTTATCCTGCTTTAATTTAGAACAGTCCCCAGTGCTCTCACCTGGCTTTTTTTTTTTTTTTTTTTTTGAGACAGGGTCTCACTCCATTGCCCAGGCTGGGGTCCAGCATATCACAGGGCAGTCACAGTGAGCTGAGATCGTGCCATTGCACTCCAGCCTGGGCAACAGAGCAAGAGTCTGTGGCAAAAGTAAAAAAATAAAAAATAAAAAATCTGCTGGACACAGTGGCTCATGTCTGTAATCTCAGCACTTTGGGAGGCCAAGGCGGGTAGATCACGAGGTCAAGAGATCGAGACCATCCTGGCCAACATGGTGAAACCCCATCTCTACTAAAAATACAAAAATTAGCTGGGTATGGTGGCATGCGCCTGTAGTCCCAGCTACTCAGGAGGCTGAGGCAGGAGAATCGCTTGAATCTGGTAGGCAGAGGTTGCAGTGAGCTGAGATAGCGCCACTGCACTGCAGCCTGGCGACAGAGCAAGACTCCATCTCAAAAAAAAAAAAAAAAAGAAAAAGAAATCCTCCCACCTCAGCCACTCAAGTAGCTGGAGCTACAGGCATGTGCCCCATGCCAGACTAATTTTTAAAAACTTTCTGTAGAGACAAGGTCTCCCTATGTTGCCCAGGCTGGTCTTGAACTCCTGAGCTCAAGTGATCTTCCTGCCTCAGCCTCCCAAAGTGCTGGGGTTATAGATAGGCATGAGCCACTGTGCCTGGTTCCCCTGCCTTTTAAGCCAAAAAGAATACAGGCTAGTTTTCTTGTATAATGTCCCCAGATCTGAACTGATTCAAATTAAACATTTTTGGTAAGAAAACTACAGAGGTGATGTGGCATCTTCCCATAGCATCATATAAAGAGGCACACAAGATCTTCCAGAATCATCATTGGTGACACTAAGATTGATCACATGGTTAAGGGGATCTTCTCCAGATCTCTTCAACGTAAACCTTTTCATTTTGTAATTAAGGAATAATCTCGCTGGGTGAGGTGGCTCATGTCTGTAATACCAGCTCTTTGGGAAGCTGAGGTGGGAGGATTACTTGAGGCCAGAAGTTAGAGACCAGCCTGGGCAACATAGCAAGACCCTGTCTCTATTAAAAAAAAAATCATCATCGTCTGTGGGGCAACACTACAAAACTGTATGAATACCTTGTTTCTCAACAACCTTTCACCCAAAGGTTTTAGCCTTCATTAACAGTCCTTAACTGTAACTGAATCAATTATCATACTGGTGGTTGCAAAATGGTGATCTTCTAGTAAAACTGTGGAATGATACATGAATCAACATCTCATCCTTGCACAGGGCTATGCTAATCTCCTCTGTATTGTTATTAAAATAAATGTAGGGATCTACTGATAGACCTGGATAAGGATTATCTGCATAATAGATGTCATTGGTTTATGTTTATGTTTTAAATATAGATGACAAAAAGTGATAAAAGTTACCTGCTTGATGCAATCACTACGTCCTTACTCATGGTGCATTTAGGAATAAATTAATGCCTCACACTGTGCTGGGTACCGAAGATACAAAGATAGAGACAAGGCTATTCCTATCTTCAAGACAGATATTTATATAACTTACAAAACTGCAATATGAATAATAGTTCAAAAGTAACAAAACAAAGTATGAAGAAATGGGGAATGGCTAATTCTGACTCAAAGTCAGAGCAGAGACAAGCGACATGGCCCAAATATTAATGTCTCACAGAAGAGGCCTGAGTTAGGCCTTAAAGGAGAGGCAGGAGGATAATGGACCTGAGGTGAGGGAAAGATCAAACAATGTGCGCAAAAGCATAGTACTAGAAAAAAATACACAGGGGAAAATGTCACAACCCATTATGTCTAAGGCATGTGAGTGGAGGGGAAAGTTTGGAGAGACAGAAACAAACAGAAGGATTTGGAGTGTCAAGTGAAAAAATTTCGTCCTCATTTTATAGGTAAGAGGAACCCAGGGAAAAACATTTTTAAAGAACAGAATGGGATGACGACTTAAATGTTTCAGAACGCCAACTAGTACTGTTGGAGGACTCATGGTGGAGTATAAGGGGGAAGCTAAAGAAAGTACTAAACCAGGGAAGTCAACCAAGAGGCTACCAGACTATTCTGTGCAAGAACTGAGGGGTGTGACTTAGGACACAGGAAGAGCTTTAAACCCTGGCCCTTTGACTATCAACACACTGTCTCCTAATCTCATGTATCATTCCTCTTAAATCCATCCTATGGGTCACATCAGTGTCCATCTTATAGTATATATAAATGTCCTAGAGCATTCTGCACAATGTGCTCTAAATCACTGCCATTGTGAATGAGACATTTAGGAAAGTATAGGGAAATTCTCAACTTCCCATTTGCTAAGGAGAGAGTAGCAACTGGATTCAAACCGAAGGGCCTAGGACTTAGCTCCACTGTTAACTTTGGACATTTGAGGTCCCTGGTTATTACATACTTGGAGATGGTGTAAGGACTGTTAAACTTGAAAGGGAATTGAGAACAGAAACTTATTTTCTGTGATGGTCATCCATCGATAATGCATAAGGATAATTTCTAATAGTTTAAACTGTGACAATGTTAATAATAACTAAATCTTTTACAAAAAAACTTCCCCATTCTGCTACTTATAATCATTTGTGTGTTTTTTTGTTTTTTTTATTTTTTGAGTCCCGCTCTGTCGCCCAGACTGGAGTGCAGTGGCACAATCTCTGCTCACTGGAACCTCTGCCTCCCGGGTTCAAGCGATTCTCCTGCCTCAGCCTCCCAAGTAGCTGGGATTACAGGCATGCACCATCATGCCTGGCTAATTTTTGTATTTTTAGTAGAGACAGGGTTTCACCTTGTTGGCCAGGCTGGTCTAGAACTCCAGACCTCAGGTGATCCGCCTGCCTCAGCCTCTCAAAGTTCTGGGATTAAAGGTGTGGGCCACTGTGCCCTGCCTACTTATAATCATTTGAATAAAAGGTTTATATGACTTATTTACAAAATAAAATATTGTTACTATTTTTTTTTTTTTGAGACAGAGCAGTGGCTTGATCTCGGCTCACTGCAAGCTCCACCTCCCGGGTTCATGCTTCTCCTGCCTCAGCCTCCCGAGTAGCTGGGACTACAGGCACCCACCACCATGCCTGGCTAATTTTTTGTATTTTTAGTAGAGACAGTGGGGTTTCACCGTGTTGGCCAGGATGGTCTTGATCTCCTGACCTCATGATCCACCCACCTCGGCCTCCCAAAGTGCTGGGATTACAGGTGTGAGCCACCACGCCCAACCCCACCATTACTATTTTATGTTAAAGATAAGATCACATAATTTTTAAGGTTTTTTCCATTTCTAATATCTTATGATTCTGGTACAATAAAAACAAGTTTATCCTGGTTTTTAAAAGTTTCTGAATTAAGTTTTCAAACGTTAAAAATGACTGATGTTAGGATGATGTTTCCATTTAAATGCTACAGAAAATACAGACATAATAAACAAGTTTAAAAAACAAAATAAGCATTTTTAGCCACTTTCAGTCTTTTCTAGCAAAGTTCTAAGTGCTCTTATTCATGCCATGTCTTACCCTATATTGAAAAGAAACTGGACTTAATTCCCGGAAACTTTCATCTCCTTCATAAATAGAACGTAATGCTTCTAGTTCCATCTGAAATAAAGAACTGAATGAGTTTTGTTTAGTGGTATAAATGAATTAGAAATAGAGGGTCTTTACTTTCTCATTCAAGCCCACTCAACTATGTAAAAGCTTAACTTACATAACCTTAGATACTCACCACATAGGTGCATGCAGCAACACATGACAATATTACTACCAATGATACTTACTTTCAAACTCTGTGTCAGGGACTGCTAAGCATTGTACAATGTATTATCGCACTGACTTCTCAAATCAACCCTGTCAAGAGGCTCCTATTATTTTCTCCTTCCTACAGAAGCAAGGAAGTCTCCGTTTAAAGCCACTCCAGAGCAAGTGCTCTTAGCACTCTGCTAAAGAAGAACCTGGGTGCAAAGAGCATTAAACCTGAAGATAATAACTATGAAAAACAATACTTTCCCATTATTTACATACTTCTTTTATACTTATTTCTTTTATATGTAATCCTTCCCACAGTGATACAAAGCTCTAAAAAACACCTAAGGGCAAGAAAAAGAACTTAAGAAAAAGGCTGACAAGTATCTACCCAAGATGAGACAGGACTGTCAGAGAAAATGTAACTAGTAATCCTTGCTTGGACATAGTTCTTAGAACATTTTGGTATTACAACTGAGAAGTTCATCACTGTGATCACCGATGAATACCTGAGAAAAGAAGTAAAGAAAGAAAGCACTTGCGTACACGTTTGAGTTTTTCAAAAAGATGCATGTCATAAATTCTACAAACTAAAGATGGTGAAAGTGGGCTTGATCTACGGTCAAAATTTTAGAATAGAAATTATTGGCTGGGCGCGGTGGCTCATACCTGTAATCCCAGCACTTTGGGAGGCCGAGGCGGGCGGATCACCTGAGGTCAGGAGTTCGAGGTCAGCCTGGCCAACACGGTGAAACCCTATCTCTACTAAAGATACAAAAATTAGCCGGGTGTGGTGATGGGCGCCTGTAGTCCCAGCTACTCAGGAGGCTGAGGCAAGAGAATCGCTTGAACCCGGGAGGCAGAGGTTGCCGTGAGCTGAGATCGGGCCACTGCAATCCAGCCTGGGCTACAGAGCGAGGCTCTGTCTCAAAAACAGCAACAACAACAGCAAAAAGAAATTGTTGAAGAAATAATGTGTGAGGAATTGGGAGATTAAGGAGTAGTCCCCAAGACCTAGTAAGCATATGAAAAACAAGATATACCCTTCTTAGAAAGGGAAACTTGATTGGCACAATGAAGAAAGGCATAAAACACCGACTATATAGATTTCAGCCAGGCTCCACAGGTTTCTCTTGCTACCTTTACAGAAAAAACAAAACAAAACAAAATACAGAAATTCAAGCTGGATTCAAGAATAACTAAGATTAGATTGGAACAAAAACCTTACTCAAGATATAGTACTACTCCTTCTGTCCCTAATCCTTTCCCATATTTTAATTAATGACTTGGACAGGTACAAAAATAGGAGGCAACTTTATTAAATTTGTGGATGACAATTTGTTGGGACAGTGAATAATGCTGATGGCTGAATAAGAATCCAAAAAGTCTTTGAAAAGCAAGCTAATGATGAAATTTAGCAGGGTAAGTAGAACTTGTATTAATACTCAGATACCTAAATGTAGAAGTTGAAGATGAAAGACAAATTGCTTTGTATAAAGCACTTAAAAGGTTTCAGTTGACAGTAAATTTAACTAGACAAAACAGCATGATGCCACAATTTTGAAACAGGACATTTAAAAAATTAAAATCTGTCCACAAACACGTGGTTCCAGGATAGTGAAGAGATTAACAAAGAATGGATATATGAAGACAAGCTAAAAGGAACCACTTCCTCAGAGAAGGTCTGAGAAACTGGGCAGGAAACTATCTTCAAAGATCAGAACATCGGTCATCTGAAAGAAGAATGAAATTTTCTTGTTAAACTGGAGATTCCTGGGCCCACCACAGAAATTCTTATTCAGTAGGTCTTGGGTGGAGTGCACGCATCTGTTTTCTAGCAACCATCTAAATGGTTCTAAGGTAGGGGACTATGGTCCAACTCTGAGAAACATTACACTGTATGTTCTTTGCTTTGCAGGGAGACGAAGCTATTAACGCATTCACTTAGAAATTCACCTGGTAAGAATATTTTAGAAGAGATTCAGATATCAACTAGCTAGCTTGTTGGACTTTGGGTCCTTTAAATGTTAACTTCCAATCCAGAGATTCTATTACATTTATCATGTAAAAGTAGTGAGTTTCAAGCATTATACTTTAAATTAACAGTGAACTTATCTACCACCCAATAAGACCTTGGTTTCTAGTCCTGATTCTACCACGTACTTACTGTGCAGCCCTGCGGCTATCATCGACCCACCTATCAAAGTTAGAAGGTTCCCCTACAGATGGCCTGTAGCACCCACCCCTCAACTCTAATATTATATGATTCAATGTCAAAATGGCATCTCACAAGGAAATATCTGAGCATAAACCATAAATTCAGGTGGTACATGAATGCTCAAAACTGACAGATGGGTAAAAGATTTCCCCAAACAATATGGACAGAAACTCAGACGCACCACTAGTGTCATTTTCTTCCATGAGAAATGTAACTAACTCAATTAGCCCTCTACTAGCCAAGAGATTTAAAGATGACCAGACTAAAATTTAAAGGTGATCAGCCTAACTCAGTAAACAGGCACTGAACACATGGGATTCAAGGAGAGCCAAGAGCACTGGATCGTGCACCAAGGACGCTCATCCCTGTTATTAAGTAACCAGGGGAGACTCCCGGGTTTGCAAAAATGAAAAATGAGGGGGGAAGAGAGGCAGAGGCGGACTCTTGCCCATTCACGCGCGCTTGGGTGGAACGCCGGTGAACTCGGGGCACCCCGGCCGGCTCCGAGGGCACAGGGCACGTGCCGGGCAGCCCGTCCGGGCAGCAGGTGTCACCGGGGCCCGGGGCTGCGCGCCGCGCCCGCGCTGGGAGAGGGCCCTGAGCCGGGGGGCTCACCTCCTGGTCCTCGTTGGCACTCATCGCGCCGGTCGCGGGGCGCCTCCTGAGCGGACGGCGTTCGCAACAACGAAGAGAAAGCGAGGGCAGCGGCCCAGAGGCCGGGCGTCCCCCTTTCGCGCCTCGGCTGTGGGGGCGGCACAGTCTTGGCACTGGCAGACGCCAATTGCGCGCGCCCCGAGCCTCGGCAGCGCCCAGCTGCAGGCGGTGGGCTGTGGGCTACGAGCCGGAGCCGCGGCTGGTGGGGCCTGGGAAGTGCAGCGTCTTCCTGACGCTTGGAGGAGCGGCGTAAAGTTCCGGGACAGCGATTGGTGTAGAGCGCTGTCACTCAGGCCCAGAAAGTGCTTCCTGTGCCGGGGGAGGTGGGTACCGGGAAGTCTCGCCTGTTGGAACTGGCTGTGGGGCCGCGGCGGTGGGGACGGGCAGCGGCGGTGGGGACGGGCCCCGGCGTTCTGTGACATCCCCCCGCCTCCCCTCGTCTTGTCCCGGCTGGCGGCAACCGGCCTCAGCTGCAGCGGGCCCGGGGCGTGGGGCCTGGGTGAGTCCGGGCCCGGAGACCCGCGGGGCCAGGCGGGACCGCCGAGGAAGAGAGCTAGCTCTTAACAATGCTGGTTTGGGGGCCTGCGTTTTGCAATCCCTTCGACGCGTGCAATCCTGGCACTTCTCTTTTAGACCCGAGGAAAGACGCACCCGTTTCTAGGGCCTCCCAGGTTTAAGACAGGGGAATAAGAGGAGGAAGATATCTGCCTTTAGGGACTGCAAGGTTATTTCTCTACCTTTCCTCACTGGAGCTACCAGAGCAGATACTGGGACCATGGGGACGGTGTTTCTCCTAGGTTGGATTATTGCTTCTCATCTTTAACATCGAAACATCATTTCGTCCCCACACTGTCGTTCCTCTTTTGTTCGTTTTGTAGTTGAACATCTCTGAATCCCATTCTTAGCAGCCTTGTGTCCTACACCCTGAACTTCCAGTTAGTTAAAACAAAAAAAAAGTAACCACATTAGGTTTTGGGGTTTTTTTAGTTGCCAATTTGATTGGGTCACCTTTCTTATCTTTCACGCTAGTTTCCAGTTTACTTCCCTTGCATTACTTGATCTCCCATCCATTACTGACCTATAGCTGCGCCTCCTTTCGTGTGTAGTTTCGTTGGTTGCTCCATTGAATATCTGAAAATTTCTCCTTCCAGCCTGTCATTGAGATCCATTCAATCTGCGTCTGTGCGTTATCGGTGTTCTCATTCAAATTCCTTTGCTGCAGAATAAGCACTACCATTTCAGGTGACATAGGAGAACGTGGCAAGAATTTCTGATACAGTTTTCATGCAGCAATTTTGGGACACATTTCCCATAATTTAGATCTCTGCTGTCCAGTTCTGTAGCCAGTAGCTACATCAGGCATTTGAAATAGGCTAGTCTGAATTGAGATGTGCTGTGAGTGTAAAATACACACTAGATTTTGAAGACTCAGTACAAAAAAAGGTAAAATATGTCATTAATAACTTTTAGTGTCAGTATGATAATATTTTGGACATACTGTACTGCGTTAAATTGAATATTAAAATGAATTCCATCCACGTTTTACTTTTTAATATGACTGTTAGAAAATTTTAGTTTATTTATGTGATTCGTATTTCTATTGGATGACAGTCATTTTTAGTTCCTCTTATTTCAACTCCATATTCAAAGACCACAGCTATGTCTTTTGGGCCTCTGGAGTTATTACAGGAAATGGTCTCTAGTCTAGACTTGTTCGTATTAAGCAAAGGGGCCCGTATTGTATTTTGGTCACCTTTTTTTTGTTGTTGTTGTTGAGACGGAGTCTTGCTCTGTTGCCCAGGCTGGAGTGCAGTGGTGCGATCTCGGCTCACTGCAATCTCCGCCTCCTGGGTTCAAGCAATTCTTCTGCTGCAGCCTCCCGAGTAGCTGGGACTATAGGCACGCATCACCATGCCCGGCTAATTTTTGTATTTTTAGTAGAAACGGGGTTTTACCATATTGGTCAGGCTGGTTTTAAACTCCTGACCTCGTGAATCGCCCGCCTTGGCCTCCCAAAGTGCTGGGATTACAGACATGAGCCGCCATACCCAGCCTGGTCACCCCTTTTTAATTTTCATTCCTACATTACCCAGAACTAGACTGTTTCTTTCTCTGAACATGCAATCCTTTGCCCTCATAACTTAATCCTGCCCTAGAAATATTTAAACAATTCTAAAACAATCTGTTGTAGACATTTCTGGCAAGCTTTGCAAATCATTTATTCAATACCTGTTGTTCTTTCAGTACGTAAACATGAGAAAACTAATAGTCTTTCCTAAATTAACCTTTCAGTTGAAAATATTCCATGTTTTGGGGATCAGGTATTAGCCTAAGTGTGCCTCACTTTTCACAAAGATTGTATTAGACTTCTCTATAATATACTGGTGTAGATTACGTTTTTTTTTTTTTTTGAGGCGGAGTCTTGCTCTGTCGCCCAGGCTGGAGTGCAGTGGCGCGATCTCCGCTCACTGCAAGCTCCGCCTCCCGGGTTCACGCCATTCTCCTGCCTCAGCCTGCCGAGTAGCTGGGACTACAGGTGCCCACCACCACACCCGGCTAATTTTTTGTGTTTTTAGTAGAGACAGGGTTTCACCATGTTAGCCAGGATGGTCTCGATCTCCTGACCTTGTGATCTGCCCGCCTCGGCCTCCCAAAGTGCTGGGATTACAGGCGTGAGCCACTGCGCCTGGCCAGATTACCTTTTAAAAGAGCCTCATGACACATTCTTTTTCAAATAAGATTATATTTAAAATATAGTGATAATTTTGTTTGGAATAACTTTTTTTTTTTTTTTTTTGTGGCACAATCTTGCTCTGTCACGCAGGCTGGAGTGCAGTGGCACAATCATAGTTCACTGTAACTTTAAACACCTAGACTCAAGTGATCCTCCCATCTCAGCCTCCCAAGTGGCTGGGACTACAAGTGCGCACCACCATGCCCGGCTATTTTCTTTTTTATTTCTTTTAGAGACAGGATCTCACTATGTTTCCCAGGCCAGTCTCGAACTCCTGGCCTCAACAATCCTCCGGCCTTGTCCTCCGAAAGTGCTGGGATTATAGGCACGAGTCACTTGTGCCTTACCTGAATTCTCTGTAATATGCTGGTATAGATTATCTTTTAAAAGAACCTCATTTGGGAGGCCAGGGCTGGCAATCGCCTGAGGTCATGAGATCAAGACCATCCTGGCCAACATGGTGAAACCCTGTCTACTAAAATACAAAAACTTACCTGGGCGTGGTGGTGCATGCCTGTAGTCCCAGCTACTAGGGAGGCTGAGGCAGGGAAATCACTTGAACCCGGGAGATGGAGGTTGTAGTGAGCTGAGATCAGGCCAGTGCACTCCAGCCTGGTGACAGAGTGATATTCCGTCTCAAAAAAAAAAAAAAAAAAAAAAGAACCTCATGTTGTTACATCCTTTTGCAAGTAAGATTATATTAAAAATATTTTAATGACAATCTTGTTTGGGATAAACATAGTTTTATGTACTTACAAAGTCAGGGCATACTTTAGATTTATTATGGACTGATTCTTAGCTAAAGAACGTAGTGGAAACATCCTCTGAGAGGTTTCCATTCATTGTTAGTTTTTCCCTTACAGATTTTTCTTTAAAGAGTAAATTTTATATTGTGGGAAATGAGACAACATAGCTACTATTTAGATAATTACATAAATTAAAGGCTATTTTAATAATATCCTAGGTATTCAGAAATTCAATATTAGCAATTACAGAGAAATTAGAGGAAGTTTATTATGTGTAAGTCAACTGTTTTTCTTTTATATTTTTCTTTCAATATATTTTTCTTTTATAGTTGAAATAGATCATGTAGATCTATTTTAATTTTATCACCTTGCTTTCTTGGTCTACTAATTTCAAAGTTCTGTGTGCATTTTGAGACATTACTGAAAACACCGATTTGTCTTAAAGTTGACTTCAACGTTTTTAACATGAAAGATTTTTTCTTAAATGTCATATAGTTATTACATTTTAATAGATCTAATTCAGGAATTAAAGTTTTCCCTTTTTCTCTCTTCTGTTTGCTTGACAGTTTGCAGATACTCAAAGCCTTTTGCCTTTTTGTAATGATTATTTTATTTATTTATTTTTGAGACAGAGTCTCACTCTGTTACCCAGACTGGAGTGCAGTGCCGTGATCTCGGCTCACTGGAGCCTCCACCTCCTGGGTTCAAGCGATTCTCATGCCTCAGCCTCCAAGTAGCTGGGGTTACAGGCGTGTGCCACCATGTCCAGCTAATTTTTTGTTTTTTGTTTTTGAGACAGAGTCTCGCTCTGTCGTCCAGGCTAGAGTGCAGTGGCGCGATCTTGGCTCACTGCAACCTCTACCTCCCGGGTTCACGCCATTCTCCTGCCTCAGCCTCCTGAGTAGCTGGGACTACAGGCGCCCACCACCACGCCTGGCTAATTTTTTGTATTTTTAGTAGAGATGGGGTTTCACCGTGTTAGCCAGGATGGTCTCGATCTCCTGACCTTGTGATCCGCCCGCCTAGGCCTCCCAAAGTGCTGGGATTACAGGAGTGAGTCACCACACCCAACCAATTTTTTGTATTTTTAGTAGAGACAAGGTTTCACTGTGTTGGCTAGGCTGGTCTCCAGTGATCCACCTGCTTTGGCCTCCGAAAGTGTTGGGATTACATGCGTGAGCCACCATGCCTGGCCTTGTAATGATTATTTTTTTGTAATGATTTTTAAATAGAGATTCATATATTGGAAATGAATATGAGTTGTTTTTTTTTTGAGACAGAGTTTTGCTGTTGTTGCCCAGGCTGAAGAAATGAATATGAGTTTTTAAAAATTAATTATGAGTGTATTAACATTTGTATTTCAGGTTTTTTGTGACATCGTAAACATGAGCCCCACACAGTGGGACTTCCCTGTGGAATTATGTTGCCGGCCTATGGCCTTTGTTACTCTTACGGGCCTGGATGTAGTTTATAATGCAGTCCATCGAGCTGTCTGGGATGCCTTCTGTGCCAATCGGAGAGCTGATCGAGTACCAATTTCTTTCAAGGTGCTCCCAGGTGACCATGAGTATCCCAAATGTAGACCCAAGGTAATGGCATTGTGATGGCATGTGTTCTTTCCCTCTCTCTCTATGTGTGTGTGTGTGTGTGTGTCTTTTTTGTTCTGTTGTGTGTGCGGAGTTTATCAAGACAGTGGTCACAGTGGTGCATAAAGAAAGCCTTAGGCATTTTCATGTAATACACTGCATGTATATTTAATAATAGTTCTTTTTTTTTTAAACTCCAGAGGAATAATTACTTTATAAAGTTTTCTATCCTATGAGCCTAGGTTTTTCCTTTTTTGTTTTTAGGAAAAAAACCCAACATAGTCACCTCTAAAAGGAAGGTCTTGCATTCCCCACCATCATTACTAATGTCGTTTTTGAATCCCATGGTCTGTGCAATTTGGCTCAATTTCACAGATTTTTTGAGCACTTGCTTTGTGACAGGTACCTGGAACCATGCAACAAGCTAGTGATATGAATTTCAGTAAGACAGGTTCCCTATTCTTGAGGAGTTATACATAAACTAAGGCAGTTTATTCATTGCGGAATGAAGAAAGGTATTAAGTTCAAAACTGACTTTTAAGGTGAACAACATAGTAAAGACTACTTTACCTTAGACAATAATTATTATCATGACGATAGCATCACTAATAGCTAACATAGTTGTAAAAAAACAGTAAAACAGTTTATCCTTTTTTTTTCTTTTGCCCTAGAGCAGTGTCTCTGTCACAGTAGTCTCTGGACCAAGTATGTCATCATAACCTGGGGTATTTATTAAAAATGTAGATTGCAGGCCTCCTCAGTTGGTTTCTGGGAATATAGGACTTGGTCACCAGCTGATTATTTTTGTGTATGTTTGAGAACCACACAAAGGAGACACCATTTCATATACCCAGCCCTGGAAACTGAGCTGTCTGAAACTGTGCAAGTAATAGCATCCTAGCCCTGGCCCTTACACGATTATGTTTCTTTTCTTTTTTTTTTTTTTTTTTTTTTTTTGAGATGGAGTGTCGCTGTGTCCCTCAGGCTGGAGTGCAGTGGCACGATCTCGGCTTACTGCAAGCTCCGCCTCCTGGGTTCACGCCATTCTCCTGCCTCAGCCTCCCGAGTAGCTGGGACTACAGACGCCCGCGACCACGCCCGGCTAATTTTTGTATTTTTAGTAGAGACGGGGTTTAGTAGAGATCGAGCCAGAATGGTCTCGATCTCCTGACCTCGTGATCTGCCCGCCTCGGCCTCCCAAAGTGCTGGGATTACAGGTGTGAGCCACCGCGCCCAGCCTACACGGTTATTTTTCTTTAGTGTCATGTTTGTGTCAAGAAGGCAGGGAGCCCAGCACAAGCCCTCTTTTCTCCTCTTTTAGTGCTTGAATTCAAGCTGCTTTTCATTTCTCTATTCCCAGCTTTTGGCTGAGTCCCCATGTTGTTTTGTGTCAGGCTTCCTTATTGCCCTCATCTTTCCTTACTGGAGGTAGACATTGGATCAACATGAAGTGGAGTAGTCTGAGCCAGCACAGGTGATTTGGAAGGAATGTGAGGTTTCAACTGCATCCTTCAGGGCTAACACTCAAATCTACAGCATCCTCTTCCCACTGCGTGGCACTCAGTGCTCAGACCCAAGTGGCTGCTGTGAGGCTTCTGTTTAAGAATTGTTCTCTGCTTTTTACTTCGTCCACAAGTGAGGTGAAATGCCATCACAGCAATATGTCTTTGAAATAAACAAAGCCATATTGGATTTTAGATAATATTTTATTTGAGCAGTTTTATAAGAACAGAAGCTGGAATGGTGAAGAATATATGTAGAATTTACCTGGAAATGGGCTACTTTTTTTTTTACAAAGTATTTGAGACCCTTTACATCATTAGACATGCACCATCATTTTATGCATTCAGTTATGGGGCTGATAGAAACTCTCTCGCTTTAGTCGTTCTTTAAATGGGAAGTATAGCTTCTCCAGGGTTGAGATTCCGCCTTCAACACTTACTAGTTCTTACTGAATCTGTTAGCCTGAGTTTCCTAATCAAAAATGGGAGGTGTGTATATTGAATGAGATCAATGCACATAAAGTGCTTGGCACTCAGTAACAGGTGGTTTCTGCTCCTGTCAGGTAACTTTTCAATTTCTGCCAATGTTTGCAGAGAACTTCATATGAGTGGTACATCCCTAAAGGGATCTTAAAGACTGGCTGGATGAATAAGCATCTGAATCTGGTGCCAGCCCTGGTGGTTGTGTTCTATGAACTGGACTGGGATGAGCCTCAGTGGAAAGAAAAGCAGTCTGAGTGCGCCACCAGAGTGGAAATAGTCAGGTATGATCTTCTGTGTCAGGGCAGCTATGTCAGTTTGCACATGTGTGTTATTCACTAACATTTCTTGAAGGCAATGGAGTACCATTCAGACTGCAGTGGTCACTTTGCAGATTGACCTCCAGTGAATCTTGTTCACTTCCTCACAGGTAGCAAAATTATTGACTGTATATAATGCTGGGTATGTGAAGAAATTTAGAAGACTAATTGGTCTGAATTTCCAAACGTTTTTCTTGTATTTACTATCTTTTTTGGAGACATAGTAATTTACTGTTTAGTCTCTTAAAACGCTTTGCTTTATCACTATTTAAGTTTCAAATAATTAATTCTTTTGGATGACTACTCTGCAGTGTATCACCATAAAGAAGTAAGTTGCATTATAACTTTTACATAAAAGTATACATTAATCTTTTGCTTTTAAGGAAGATTTTTAAGATTAGAAGATGTGAGATCATACTTTTAGAATTTAAATCATTGTGACATATATGTGCTTTGTGTGCAGGAAAAGATTTCTTCTGATCTTGGGTTTTTTAGTTGAAATTTATCTTCGGTTGAATTACCAAGGTTGTATTTTATGTGAAGTCATGAATACATTTTTTAAGTTAAAATAATTAATTTTATTCTTGCTTTTTCATTGTAGGCAAAGTTTACAAGGAAGAAACACAAAAGTTGCAGTGGTTCTGATTCAGAAGAAAACCCCTTTGCCCCCAGGTATCAAAAGTCTAATTAATTAATTAATTGTTTTATACCTCCAATTCTTATTGAAGGGAGATGGGGTTTTTTTTGGATGTTTAAATCTTTTATGCATTCAGTTATGGGGCTGATAGTGTGTTAACTTTAAAACGCACAAATGATACATGAACAAATGCTTATTGTAAAAAATTAAAGATAGTAAAGAATGCAAATCTTAAATCCTGTTCTTCTAGTTCCACTTGTCTTCTTATGTAGGGGATATAGGAAGGCGAGTTTAATTCACACAACAATTGGCTTGATTTTTTTATAAGAGTATATATATATTTTTGGCTTCCAAAGCTTTCCGAAAAAGAATATAATTTACTTATCTAAGATCTATTTGAAACTGTATTCCTTATATGAAATTTTTTCATTAATTTTCTGTAGGGCAAAGAAAAAGGCTACAGGATTTGTAGTTTTCTCTTGGAAAATGTCTTAGTTTCAGATTCTTATTTCCACTTTTCCAAGACTTTTGTAGACCAAAATATATTTTTGTTTCTGTGTTGAAACTTATAGCATCCAAAATGGTTTTGGAGACTTCTTTCATGAATTATTGCTTCCAGTTTTAGTTATGTTTTTTGAAATAGTTATGTGGTATATCTGTTGGCATTACTTGGCCGCCTATCCTGGCTCAGTAGAAAATTCCACAGTGTTTTCCTAAAAGGCATATACTGTGTAACCTCTAAGAACCACACAGAGCTCTCAAGGAGCCCATGAGTCCTGTTGGTGTGATGAAAAGCCGTTTGGGTTTTTATTCCTAATTCTATTTTTCAGACTTGGGGAAATATATATTTGGGAAGCTACATTAGTTATTTTATTTCTCATTCATCTTGATGGGGATTATCAACAGGAGAAGATGTCATTGCTTCCGAAAGGGCTGCAGCTTTATGCAATGCATGTGAACTCTCAGGGAAGTCTTTGTTTGTACTGCCGCACACTGACCACCTTGTGGGTTATATTATAAGGTAAGTAGAGGTCTTTTGAAGTTTTGTTTTTTTTTTTAGATTATTAAGAATTGAGAAATTGGTAGCTTAGACCCATTTATTTTTTTAAAAAATCATGTTCATGAAAAACATTCATATGATACAGAGGCTATGGGATAAAAATAAAAGTCTTTTTTGTTAAATTCTTAACCCTCTCCAATTCCCTGAGGTAACCAGTCTCAACAGTTTCTCAAGTTCCCTTCCAAAAAAATGTCTTTTTTGTATAGGAACAAATATATGTATTTCTTTATAGTATCCATACCACACCCACAAACACAAAAACATAAATGTGCTCATATGATACACAGTGATCTTCCACTTAACATTACCTCATTAACATGCTTCCATATGTGCATCTAGGTCAACTTTATTTAAAGAAACAAAGTTTATATGTTTTTCCATTATACTTTCCTTGAGTGACATGTCTGTCCTTTTTTATGAGAGTCTCCATTCCATTCTGGCCTGTTTTTGCTTCATTCTTGAGCTGTTGATGTATCTATGTCACTAATTTTTTAGGAAGGTCTGAGCCCTATCATATCTTGAAGCCTTTGTGTATAAAGGGCAGATTACCTGGAGACACAACATTACCTCAAAAATTATGTGGCCATTATTCATTGTTTTGTAGCTTTTCTTGTCACACACAAGTTTTGTAGTAGTACATTTTATGCTAGGATCTATTTAGATATGAATATTTTCATTGACTTTGACTGTAAAATGGTTTTCCTTTTCATTCTGCGTAAGTGTCCTTTGTTAACTCATGAACAGTTTTATTTATTTTTGAGTATTGCCTCTCTTGCATTTGTTTATTTCTCAGAAGCAAACCTCTGAAAATGATCCGCTGCAGGAGGTTACCTGGCCTTCTCACTGGTATATAAATGACCAGGCTTCTAAGAAAGAAGCATACATTTAGCAGAGAACATGCAGAGGAATAGGATCAAATGAAAAGATGAATTGCAAAGAAACTTAAATGCAATTAGCAAAATAAATCTTCACACTGGCAGTAAACAGTAGAATTCACACCACAGAAAATAAGTCAGTGGTGCCCAGGATAACATTGAGATAATTTCTTGGAATTCAGAGGAAAAGAATGAGTTTTGTTCCTTAAATGCAGACATATGACCAATAGGGAACAGAGAGAAGAGAGGGGCAGCTGGTAGCACACGCAGGCAGCTTTTCTCTCCACCGAGGCTCATCCCGGCATCACACCTGGCCTCAGCTCTCCAGGCCTGGATAGCTCCCCTTTGACTCTGCACTTCAGTGCTTTCCTATTCACGGTGCTGTTCCTTGTCAGATGCTTTCACAGTCATGTCCACTTGCCAGCTCTCCTTTTGTGGGCTCTCTCTTACTCAACATTTAAGGCTTCAACAAAGCCTTTGTTAGAAAGCCGTTGTCCTCTGTGCTATACCCTGCCATAATGACTCTTCACCGAGCAGCATTACCTTCCAGAGACTATTTGGCAATGCCTGGAGACTTTTATGATTGCCACAACTGAGGGGGTTGCTGTATTGGCTTCCAGTGGGTAGAGGCCAGGGATGTTGCCACACACTCTACAGCCTACAGGACAGCCCTGCACAACAAGGAATTACCTGGCCGAAATGTCAGCAGTGCTGAGCTTGAGAACCCTGCCTCAACCATCAGTGATCCTGCCCGCCACAGCTTTCAAATTTAGGCGGTCATGGATTCAAGAGAAACAGAGGATGGGCCTCAGCCCTTAATCACTTGTAGTTTTGTTGTGGATGATGAAACATTTCAATAAGGAGTACATTGTCAAAATAACTGATGTAAAAAGCAAGTGCCCTGGGTCCATAGCCTCCAGTATGTGGATATAAGATGGGGAGTGCATAAGACAGTCCGTTGGAGATGAGGAAACTCATAGACCCTTTCTTCAGATATATATATTTTATCTTCAGAGAGAGAGAGAGTAAATCTGAATATCAGGACATCTTCATCTCAATGATGTGGGAGGGAAGTAGCAGAGCTACTGATGGCACACTTAACTCCTGTGCTTTCAGAGCCTTTTCAGATATTACCTATACATGCTACAATGATTTCATTAGTGTTTTTTTAAGTGTCAAAATGTTAGAATCTTGATAAAACTTCTGTAATGCATTGGGAGTGATTGTGAAAATCTTTTATATTGGAGAAGTTTGCTGATCATTTCAAGGCAAAATACAGGAGTTGTCCAAGTTAATGATTCGAGTAAGCATTTTTCTTTTATTAAAAAGTAAGTGTTCCCAACGTTCAGACCTTTTCTCTTAGGACAATAGGCTGTCTGTGTCATGCTTACTAGCAACTGTTTAAAAACCACACACATACTTTGCCTTTCAAAACAAAGGTGACAGTTTAATAATGAGTAAGAAAGCAAATGCTTCTCAAAGGAAAGTTGTGCTATAGAGAGAATATGCCAAAAATGGCTCTGCAAAATATTAGAACCAGTTTTCTTTTCTTTTCTTTTTTAAGATGGAATCTCATTCTGTCACCCAGACTGGAGTGCAGTGGCACAATCTTGGCTCACTGCAACCTCTGCCTCCCAAGTTCAAGCGATTCTCCTGCCTCACCCTCCTGAATAGCTGGGACTACAGCATGCACCACCACCCGGCTAATTTGTTTGTTTTTTGTTTTTTGTTTTTTTTTTGAGACAAAGTCTCACTCTGTCGCCCAGGCTGGAGTGCAGTGGCGTGGTCTTGGCTCACTGCAACCTCTGCCCCGCAGATTCAAGTGATTCTCCTGCCTCAGCCTCCCAAGTAGCTGGGATTACAGGCAATCTTGGCCAGGC
This sequence comes from Pongo pygmaeus, assembly GCF_028885625.2. Lineage (NCBI taxonomy): Eukaryota > Metazoa > Chordata > Mammalia > Primates > Hominidae > Pongo > Pongo pygmaeus. Next base: position 197,049,193 of record NC_072376.2, read on the forward strand.
TGGTCTTGAACTCCTGACCTCGTGATCCACCCATCTCGGCTTCCCAAAGTGCTAGGATTATAGGTGTGAGCCACCATGCCCGGCCTAATTTTTGTATTTTTAGTAGAGTCGGGGTTTTACCACATTGGCCAGGCTGGTCTCGAACTCCTGACCTCAGGTGATCCGCCCACCTCGGCCTCCCATAGTGCTGGGATTACAGGCATGAGCCACTGTTCCCAGCCCTGGAAGCGGTTTTCTAATTAGTTTAAAATTATTTGAAGCAAAGAATTTCAATGGGCCTGAACTCCATTGTTAAAAATACAAAATGATGTATGCAGATGTACAGATCCGTGCAGTTAGATTTTTATCTCTGATCGTCGTCTTTCCATAAATTAAAAATTGGAAAAAAAAAAATTGGAACTGCCGTAAGCATTTGGCTGGGCGAGACAGTATTGAAGCAGTGTTTCACTCTCCCTTCTGTCCCCTTTTACTGAAAAGGCTGGAGGAGAAAGGAAGAAAGGATGTAAGGACCACACCCCTCATCCCCCCCAGCCCCCACTGCTGCTCCTGCTTCTGCTCCTGCTTCTGCTCTTGTGCCTTTTATTTGCAGCCTTTAGCACAGGATCTACCTTCAATATAACTACCTTTTAAGTATACAGTAGTTCCTCCTTTTGTCCTCCAAAGTTGTGTGAATATTTTTGTCTCTTAGGTACTTTACAAAATTCAGGAACACCCCTTTTAGACATAAATCTGCATCTATAACTTAGAAGCTAGAATGTCCTTCACCTGAAAACCGGTAGCTCTCTTTCCTGGAATCAGTGCTAGTTTTTCAAAGTTCAGTTGCAGTGGCTAAAATATATGTTTGTATGCTCTGAAAAATGTGCTTACTTGATATGCTAGTGCAGTGGTAGCAGAAAACGGACTCCAGGTGATCTTTATATGAATATTGCTAAGAGTAAATATACATGTTTTCTAATAAAAAGTTAGAATAGGGAGCAGCTTGTAATTAAAAGTTTAACCTAAATTATCTGGTAGGATAAATTCTATTTCGAGACAGGTCAAACAATAAAATATATATAATTGTGTGCGTATTTGTACATGTGTACGTACGTGTGCATCTTGTCTAGCTCAAAGCAAGTTGATCAGGTTCCTACCTTCATAAAGAAGCTGATTTAATTGTGGAAACCAAAAGCATCCATGTTAAAGTCCACAGAGCACTGCAAGTATAAATTCTGTAATACAGTTTGTAAGTCTTACAGGATTTCAGAGAAGAAATAAATAGATGTGATCTGGGAAGTTTTAAGGAAGAGAAAGGCCTGCAACTGTGCTTGAACATGTGGATTAGTGGGAGGAAGTAGTGGTTATTTTGGACAGAGGAATGTCATAAAAAAGCATAGACATTTGAAGTTCAGCTAGTTTAAATCACTAAACGGGAAGACTGAATCAGTTGGATTTTTTTTATTGTAGAACAAAAAAACTCAAGGTCTCTTTCCTTAAAAGAGCATTCTTAATGTTTGGTATTGCCTTAAAAGTGTAATGTTTGAGTATCTGGTAAGAGAATTGGTCTTCTCACTAACCGCCTTACGTCTTGACTAGATTTGTCATTTATTTATTTATGTTTGTGAAACTGGTTATAAGGTTTTCTCCAAATAAGCCTCAAATAATAAAGAAGTGTATGAATTAAAAAGTGGAAGCCATACAACACTTATGCTCTATCCCGTGATGTCTCTGTAGCCTGTTACGGTTAAAGCAAGGAAAAGATTTGACTCTGTATCCCTCAGTTTAGAGGAAGTAATAGCACTTACCAAGCCTACTTACTCTCAGTCTTCTGTATTGACTGTTTAACAGGTGTTTTATCTCTAAGTACACATTCAGCTTGAAAACTAAAACCACACTTATCTTTGATATTTACTGAGACAATCTAGATTAATAATACCGATTCTCTATTGAGAAGGATTTTTTGTTTTTGTTTTTTTAATCATTCAGAATAGCCTGTAGACATATTTCTGGCTGCCATAACATTAGACGTTCTAGTCAGTGCCTTGTTGCTACCCGTTTGCAATTTTTTTTTTTTTTTTTTTTTGAGATGGAGTCTCGCTGTGTTGCCCAGTCTGGAGTACAGTGGCGTCATCTCCGTTCATTGCAAGCTCTGCCTCCTGGGTTCATGCCATTCTCCTGCCTCAGCCTCCCAAGTAGCTGGGACTACAGGTGCCCGCCACCATGCCTGGCCAATTTTTTGTATTTTTAGTAGAGACAGGGTTTCACCGTGTTAGCCAGGCTGGTCTTGATCTCCTGACCTCATGATCTGCCTCTGCCTCCCAAAGTGCTGGGATTACAAGTGTGAGCCACTGCGCCCGGCCCCCATTTGCAAAATTTAAAGGACAGCTTAGGTTAATACATTCCTTCACACATTATTTGGTTCAAGGTTAGATTCTAATTTTGTCATATTTTAACATTTTTAAAACTACAGTTTTGAAAATGGAAAAATCTTAAAAGGCTGGACATGAGGGCTCATGCCTGTAGGCAGTTGGATCGTTTGAGTCCAGGAATTTGAGAACAGCCTGGACAACATGGTGAAGCCCCGTGTCTACAAAAAATACAAAAATTAGCTGGGTATGGTCGTGTATGCCTGTAGTTCCAGCCACTCTGGAGGCTGAGGTGGGTGGATCACTTGAGCCCAGGAGGCTGAGGCTGCAGAGAGACTTGATCGCACCACTGCACTCCAGCCTGGGCAACAGAGCGGGACCCTGTCTCAAAAATAAAATAAAGTGAAATAAAATAAAATCTTAACCTAGAAAATCAAATTTAAAATATAATATCTGATATTTAAGTTCGTCTTTTATCTGGCTATGAGTTCTGCTTTCTTTCATGCCCTAGGCAGATAACTCCTGATAATTTCTTTTCACCAAAGAAAGCTTGAGTTGTGTATCCATCTCTGGTCAGATTTTCTTGTTGCTATGTAAGTTATAGAATGATGGAGGATTTAAATCACACAAATGTTTTCACCTCATTTGCCAGTTCTCATTTTTGGTTCTTTCCCCATTAGTTTTCTTATTCTTTTAAATCCTAAATACTAAAATCACAAAAAAAGTGAAATCTAATTGAGTAATAATTTTTTTTTCAGACCTTTTATAAAAATATAAAACAGGGGCGAATGTACTTTTAGAGATTCCAATCAAATTTTAGTCTGGGAGCAGTGGCTCACACCTGTGATCCTAATCCCAGCACTTTGGGAGGCCAAGGTGGGCGGATCACTTGAGGTCAGGAGATCGACACCAGCCCTGCTGGCCAACATGGTAAAACCTCACCTAAACTAAAAATACAAAAACTAGCTAGGCATGGTGGCACATGCCTTGTGTCCCAGCTACCCGAGAGGCTAAGACACAAGAATCGCTTGAACCAGGGAAGTGGAGGTTGCAGTGAACCAAGATTGCGTCACTGCACTCCAGCCTGGGTGGTGACAGAGCCAGACCCTGTCTCAAAAAAAAAAAAAAGAGATTACCATATTTTTATTTGTTATATCCTGTATTATAAATAATTTTGAATGGCTTTTGGATGGTCTTGATTTTAGACTTTTTGATCTGAAAATTCAGGTTATCTTTTGCTTCACTTTGTCTTATTCATAACGTAAAATAGATATTTCTGTCACCATTTTACTTTCAGGTCTCACAAACATTCTTGAAAAGTTTGGTTTAAAATAATTTTAATATTTAAATGCTTATTTGGTTTTGTTTTTTACAGATTGGAAAATGCCTTTTATGAACATGCACAGACTTATTACTACACTGAGATCAGAAGAGTGAAATCTCATAAAGAATTTTTGAATAAAACAACACACCAGGTACATGATTTTTTGCAATAATAGAAGCATTCTAGAGCGGATTATTATTATTTTTGAGGTGATTATTACATGTTCTTAATAACTTAATGTTTTAAATGGTTTCAGCATTTCTGAAGTTTTTTTCAATGCTTTTAAAAATTAATTTGTTTTTAAATTAAACTCTTTGCTCTTAAAGTTCTTAAAGGTAGATTTTTATAGCCTTCTTAACTGTGCCCTTACTTGTGGGAATAATTCTTGGATTTCAGTTTTGAATATTTTTCTTCATTCTTTTATGTCTCCTCATAATAAACATTATTATAATTTTCACATTTTAAATAGAATATGTATAATAGTAATTTTTTTGTCTCTTTTTAGCTTTTATTTGTTAGGCATCAGTTCAAAATAGCTTTCTTCAGTGAGTTGAAACAAGATACACAAAATGCGCTGAAGTAAGTTGTTAAGCTTTCAAACTAAATGTTTCCTATTTTTATATTAACAATAACATGTAATGGCAATTTCTGAATCTCAACCAAAGTATAATTAATTTTAAAGTGTTCATATTGCTTACATTTAGGAATTAATCTAGAGATGAATGGAATATAATATTTTAGGATTCTAAAAAATTTTCATTTAATTATTGGAAGTAAATTTCATTGTGTCATAAAGTTTTCTGGTTTGAGTAATTACATTTTATGAGCCACAGAAATGTAATATTAAAATTTCCCCATCTTCTTGACTATTTTTTATGTGTATACTCAGTAAAATTCTTGTAAGAGACTGATTTAAACATTATCTAAATCGGACTTTTTTTCCAAAATAAATTTTTAAATGTACCTCTTCACAAATTTGCATGTCATCCTTGCGCAGGAGCCATGCTAATCTTCTCTGTATTGCTCCAATTTTAGTATATGTGCTACCGAAGTGAGCACCAGACTATTGATTTTTATAGGTTTATACACTAGTACATTTATTAAATTCAATTTTTTAAATTAAATTTTAATCATATCAGTCAGCTGCATCATTTTCCATTTGAAGTCTCTACTTAGAGCCTTGAAGATTAGTTGCAGATGTGTTGGCAGTGGTTAAATATTTTAGTCCTTTGCTTTTACCAAGCAGAATTTAATGAAACTTGACCTCTTTGTAGCTTTAACTCAGTTTTTGAAGACAAAGGTATTAAAAACAGCTATTTATCCCAAAATTGAGGAGGGGAAAGAAAAATAGAAATAAATAAAAATAATTTTATTATTCACAGGAATATTGCAGAAACATCTTATTTTTGTTGTTGTTTTGAGATGTTTTAGTACCAAAGCACCAAGTTGTGTTTCCTGAATCTCAACAACTTCATATAACTGGCTTTAATGTAGTTCTTTTTTTTTTTTTTGAGACAGAGTTTTGCTCTTGTTGCCCAGGCTGGAGTGCAGTGGTGCGATCTCGGCTCACTGCAACCTCTGCCTACTGGATTCAAGTGATTCTCCTGTCTCAGCCTCCCGAGTAGCTGGGACTACAGGTGCCTGCCACCACGCCCAGCTAATTTTTATGTTTTTGGTAGCGATACGGTTTCACCATGTTGGCCATGCTGGTCTCGAACTCCTGACCTCAGGTGATCCGCCCACCTTGGCCTCCCAAAATGCTGGGATTACAGGTGTGAGCCATTGCGCCTGGCCTATAGTTCATTTTTATGGATGGTATTAGTTTAAATCCTTCAATTTCAGTTCTGTTCAAACGTAATTCTGGAGAGAAATACATTCACCTGGAGAAGCTATGAACAAACTTTTTCTATGAAAAGCCTGTTTTGAGATTTTCTCATTACCTTCCATGTGCAAGGTAGGCCCTGTTCCCAGCAGGCCCTCCTTTCTCACCATGCTTCTCCTTCAGCATGAGCTGCCCTAAGGACATTTTTCCCTGCTCTGTAGACCTTACCTGAGGCCAGTAATATTCACTTAACTTGTAGAGGTACTTGGGGTTAAAAAGCTATTGACCTGTGCTGCTTTTTTTTTTTTTTTTGAGATGGCATCTCCCTCTGTTACCTGGGCTGGAGTGTGGTGGCACGATCTCAGCTCACTGCAATCTCCACCTCCTGGGTTCAAGGGATTCTCCTGCCTCAACTTCCTGAGTAGCTGGGATTACAGGCTTGTGCTACCACACCTGGCTAACTTTTGTATTTTTAGTAGAGACGGGGTTTCACCCTGTTGGCCAGGCTGATCGGAAACTCCTGACCTCAAGTGATCCGCCCACCTCAGCCTCTAAAAGTGCTGTGATCACAGGTGTGAGCCACCGCACCCGGCTGACCTGTGCTGTCTTGATACCATCTTTGCTAATAAAATTTCTATTTGTTTGAGAGCTTGTAATGGTACTTTAAAATACTTATGTTTTTTAACAGAATGCTGATTTTTCTGGACAGTTGTCCAATTTCCTTTTTTAAGTTATCTGTTTGTTACTGACAGATGTTAATGACAGAAAGAACAACGCACATGTCATGGTTCTGTTCTTTATGAAATCATTGATTCCTCTCACATATATTTAATAACTAATGGCTCATTTATCAGGAAATCAGAGATTGACATTATTGAGCTGTTGAGCACTAAGAAATGTTGAGTAAATATTCTTTGTTATTTCTAGTGATTTGGTTCTTAGAAATCGTTTATTAAACTAATTTATATCATTATTAACCACCCTCCCCATTTAGGAATTATAGGACCGCCTATAATCTTGTACACGAATTGAGAGCCCATGAAACTAATATTCTGGAAATTAAGACTATGGCAGGATTTATAAACTACAAGGTAATAATTCTGCTTCCAAATACAGGGAATTTGTGTTTCAATATTAAATTATCTTTTTAAAATTTGAACATCAAAATTAATTTCTTGCTCTGAAAAGTTAGTATTTGATTAATTATGATCTCCCCTTTTATATATCCTTTTTCTCAGAAGGGCGTCGATTCTTAGCAGGCTATTTATAGTAGTTATATTTTGAATTGATAAGTTCTAGAGGTTTTAAACGTTTGGAAGGTTTTTTGGTTTTGGTTTTGTTTTTCAGTGGGAGCAAGGAGGAGTTGAGAAGAAAGCTGCCTGTATTACTGAGTTTTAAAAGATAAAATTATTAGAACTATGTGACTCCTTCTTGGTTTAATGGCACAGAAAAGAAGTATCTATTCACCTTAGAGGAAACTTTTTTTTTTTTTTTTGAGACGGAGTTTCGCTCTGTTGTCAGGCTGGAGTGCAGTGGCGGGATCTCGGCTCACTGGAACCTGTGCCTCCCGGGTTCAAGCGATTCTTCTGCCTCAGCCTTCCGAGTAGCTGGGACTACAGGCATGCGCCACCACACCCAGCTAATTTTTGCATTTTTAGTAGAGACAGGGCTTCACCATGTTGGCCAGGATGGTTTGGATCTCTTGACCTCGTGATCCACCTGTCTCAGCCTCCCAAAGTGCTGGGATTACAGATGTGAGCCACTGCGCCTGGCCAGAGGAAACTGTTATACCTACTATTTGAGCATTTTATTTTGAGATTGTCTGTCACAGGAATAGATGCCCTCAGAAGTCAAGCAACGGCTGTTTGGTTTGCTTTTAGTTTTTTCACGTTCATCTTAAAGATGCCTGACACTGTGTTGGTGATGTATGGCCAAATAGATACTTTAATTCACTGTTTTTTCTAATAGGAAAAGATTAGAAACAACCCAATTATAAGTGATTGGTTATATAAATTATAACTGTAAACAAAGGAATATTAAAAGCTGTTGAGAATGAGGCCGCTCTATGTAGTGATACGGAATGATACCCAAAATATATTGCAAGATGAATAAAGTCACAGATTAGCATATTTAGTGTGATGTTGTTATTTGTATAAAAACAATAGTTTTCTAGAAAGGCACACACATACTTATCTGTGTGTAGAATATATCAGGAAGCATATGGCAGAAACTGATTGCCTCTAGAAAGGGAAATTAGATGGCTGAGGGACAGGAATGGATGAGAGACTGACTTTTCATGTGTTCCTTTGTACTTAAAAAATAAAAGTGAAAATTGTAACAAGCATATGGAAATAAATTTAGGCTTTGTTTCTTCCTTTTTTCCTTTTGCCCCAAATACATACATATTAGTACTATTTTGAAATAGCATGCCAGACACAAAATTTTCAAGAATTTCTGTAATACTTGTTTGATATGGAGGTAACTTTGCTTTAATTATGCTACAGAAAATCTTTAGCTTTATGGCAAGTCTAAAACTGAAAATTGATCTATCTTATCTCAATTACCTGTTGGACATAGTTTGTTTTAGTCCATGTTCTTCATTGGGGATAATTTTTAAATTCTGTTCCATATTTTTTAAAAGCTTTTCTAAAGTGTAGAATAAATTATGTACAAATACTGAGTTATTTTATTTCATTTCTAAAAGGGATATATAACCTTTGGTTTTAGCATAACCATTCTGATGAGGAAAATTAATTGTATTGCAAAGAGCTTCAGAGAAGGAAATTTCATTGTCTTTTTCTAATGTTATTCTCAAAATAGTTTTGAAATGAATATGCCTTTTGACTTTCTTTTTTTTCCTTTATTTTGGGATAAATTTTACATTTTGCAGATCTGTAGGCTGTGTTTTCAACACAACACCCCATTGGATGCAATTGCTCAGTTCCGAAAACACATCGACTTGTGTAAGAAAAAGATTGGAAGTGCAGAGTTGTCTTTTGAGCATGATGCATGGATGTCTAAACAGTATGTTTTACATTGTCGTTTTAGAATTTTTTTTAAATAATACATAGTATTTGGAGAAATAGCATGGACTTTGGTTCTAAAACTGAACCAGGTTTTTTGTCACTAAGTAGGTTTTTGATGACGTAGCATAAGTATGTTTCTGGTAATATTGTACATTGATATTGTATACAGTTCCTTAATGGGAATTATTTAATTCATGGTACCATCTTTTTCATTCAGCATATATTTATTGAGTCTCTACCATATGTCTAGGTCCTGGGGATATAGCGGTAAACAAAATTCCTGCTGTCATGGAGCTTACTGTTTGAGAATGAAGTTTAAAAATTGCTAAAATGAAATTGTTCCCAGAAACTTGGGTGTATTTATTTGAGTGGTAGGAACTATGTTGAGATCTAGTTTGATGGTATATTTATAAAGACTTGTTAGAAGAGATAACTTAAATATAGAACCTATCTGTAACCTACAGTTAGTGTGTATTAATATTTACAAAGAAATTACAACAAATATTAACTGTTCATCAATAGCACTATTTTAATACAGTCTGCTGAGGTTAAGGTTCCCAGGATGAATTACCAGAAATAAGCTTCTTTTTCTTTTCATTCCTCTTTATTTCTTGATTTTCTTTTCTTTAAGATTCCAGGCCTTTGGAGATTTATTTGATGAAGCTATTAAGTTAGGGTTAACAGCTATTCAAACTCAGAATCCTGGTTTCTATTACCAGCAGGCAGCATACTATGCCCAGGAGCGGAAACAGCTTGCAAAAACCCTCTGTAACCACGAAGTAAGTTACTGACTCCGTATTATCTAGCACATAGAAAAGTTATTCTTCTTTTGAAAGAAGCTAGAACTGATTGGTGTTGATGATTTTTTCCAAGTCTTTAAATTTAATTAGTTTTTATTTTTTATAGCTTTAGGAATTGCATTGATCTTTGGTTTTAGCCTGAGTACTCTATTTTCACCTGGGAATTGAGCAGAAGTTTTACTTTGAAGAACTAATTTTTGGCAGTAAGTTAGTGACTATTTAGACAAGAGAAAATTACTTTAAAGTAAAAGCCACATTTTCATCCTTGTCACAGTATAAATCCATTGTTTTGTTTCTATGATCACTGCTGTAAGAGTTTGGAAATCTGTTTTGACCCACTGGAGAGGATAACTTGACTTCTTTCTCTTCCTGGGGTTTTCGTGTATGGAGACTTTTTTTTTTTTTTTTTTTTTTTTGGCGATGGAGTCTGTCTCTTGTTGCCCAGGCTAGAATGCAGTGGCACAGTCTCGGCTCACTGCAACCTCCATTTCTTCATCTCTTGGGTTCAAGTGATGCTCCTGCCACAGTCTCCTGAGTAGCTGGGATTACAGGCGCCCACCACCACGCCTGGCTAATTTTTGTACTTTTAGTAGAGATGGGGTTTCGCCATGTTGGCCAGGCTGGTCTCAAACTCCTGACCTCAGGTGATCCGCCCGCCTTGGCCTTCCAAAGTGCTGGAATTACAGGCGTGAGCCACCGCGCCTGGCCTCCTTAAGGAGGCCTGGACTCTTAAGAGTCTGTTTGAGGAGTAGTGTTAATTGCATAGTTTCTTGATGTTTCATTTTGCCTTTTTCTTGGAAGATTATGTTTAGATATCAGTTTTCCTATAAACACCTTTAAAATAAGAACATGGTATACATATATAAATATATTTATATTTATATCGTTACATCAGTTTATTTTCACTTAAAACCTGCAGTTCTCTTCTCTGAAGATGAGTAAATATTATCAGTAGTACTATTTTTAAAACTGTTCCAAAAACAAATAGGTTGTATATTAGTACTTAAAATGAATAGCTTTTTTTCTCTAAAATGATGATTTAGCTGTTTTTGCCATGCTATTTGTATGATTTGTAATTTTATTGTGTGTATTATATTTCTAAAGTTTGGCATATTGTAATTTTGAACACAGTATTTTAAAAAGTGACTAAAACTAGGTTTTATAAGAATGTAAGGAACTGGGCATTAATAAATATCATTGGTTAAAATGTAAAATAATGGGCCGGGTGCGGTGGCTCACGCCTGTAATCCCAGCACTTTGGGAGGCTGAGGTGGGCGGATCACAAGGTCAGGATATCAAGACCATCCTGGCTAACACGATGAAACCCCGTCTGTACTAAAAATACAAAAAATTAGCCGGGTTGGTGGCGGGCGCCTGTAGTCCCAGCTGCTGGGGAGGCTGAGGCAGGAGAATGGCGTGAACCCGGGAGGCGGAGCTTGCAGCGAGCCGAGATCGCACCAGTGCACTCCAGCCTGGGTGACAACTCTGTCTCAAAAAAAAGTAAAATAATATTTCCATCAAATAATAATTTGAGAAGTTTTAAAACTATGCATATCTTTTGACCTAGAATTTAATTTTTGGAAATACTAAGGCAGCTAATAAATTCTGAGATAAGTACCAAAATTTATTTTTAAAGTTGTTCTCACAGATTTATTAATTAATTGTAAAATAGAAATAAGATGAATAGCTCTAGGGAATTTCTTAAAATATGCACCAGTAAGCAGCCATGAAAAATAATGTTTTAGAAGAATATTTAATGCTGGGTTAAATATACAGAATATATTTAAATGAAAGAAGCAGGTTGAAAATTAATCATTAACAAATTTGTGCATGTGAAATCTGGAAGAATGATAACATACATTCTTAACAGTGGGAGTTGGTAGTAGGTTTATAAGTAATTTAGATTTTCATCCTTTTCCTTTTGGATGTTTTCTGCATTTTTCATGTATTACATTTCGGTTTCAGAGGGAAAAGTTAAAAAGAAGAAAAAGCACTGTAAATCTGTCAGTTCTGGTGCCAAAAATATTCCCCCACAATAGCAAGATTTAATACAGAAGTGATAAAGAAGGAAAATAGTGTCTTCTCTGTAGAACTCCTTGTAACGTTGTTTTCATTTACACAAAGAGCATATATGCATGCGGAATAAATATAGAGCATAATTTGTAATATATTTTTACTGGTTTATTAGAGAAAAGATTAAAAAAGTGAAGAAATTACTGTGAAATCATTCGTCAGAATCAGATCGATTTTTATGAGACTACCTAAATATTATGAAACATTTTTAGCTTAATTTTTGTTAAAATTTATGTTAAAATATTCACAAATTTGATAATTGAATATATGTTTGGTGGTTGTATTTATGAAAACTTTTTTGTTCAGCCAAAGATTGGGCAAGAGTTGATTTGCGATGAGTTCCATAAACTATTATTTAGGTTTGTGTTTTAATTTACAGGCTTCTGTAATGTATCCCAATCCTGATCCCTTAGAAACACAAACAGGCGTTCTTGACTTTTATGGACAAAGATCATGGCGACAAGGAATACTAAGTAAATAATTTTTCCCTCTGTCCTTTCCTCTCAACCTCAAAAGGCAACAATAGCTATAATAGATTTTCCACTGGCTGCACATGCATAAGAAATTATGTTGAAGTAAAAATATGTGCTTTTTAAACATTGTTTTTATTTTTAGAATGCTTTGTATATATCACTACATCTTAGAGTGACTTATAGGTAAAGTTGTTGATGTGATTAAAACATATATCTGGGTGTGGTGGCACATGCCTATAGTCCCAGCTACTTGGGAGACTGAGGTGGAAGGATCACACCTGTGAACAGCCGCTGCACTCCAGCCTGGGCAGCATAGTGAGACCTCATCTCAAAAAAAATACAACATTTGGACATCTGTTGTTTTAAATGACACATGCCACTGTTGTCTTATTTAAATATTTTAATTCCAGTTAACTTTAACAATTGATTTGACATTTTAAAACAGCATTAACTCGTATTACCTTAAAAACAATTTCTCTGCATATTTTTTAATACTTTATATGTAATTTAATTCAAGCAATTGAACTGTAACTGTTAAATTACTAGCTAGGCGAGGTGGCTCATGCCTGTAATCCCAGTGCTTTGGGAGGCCAAGGTGGGAGGATTGCTTGAGGCCGGGAGTTTGAGACCAGCCTGGGCAACATAGTGAGAACCCATCTCTACAAAAAAATACAAAAATTAGCCACACATAGTGGCATGTGCCTGTAGTCCCAGCTACTTGGGAGGCTGAGATGGGAGGATCACTTGAGCCTAGGAGGTTGATGCTGCAGTGAGCTGTGATTGTACTGCTGCACTCCAGCCTGGGCAACAGAGTGAGACCCCGTCTCAAAAAAAGAAAAAAAGGAAATGATTTAATCTCCAGCGAGTGTATCCTCTATAGAGGATGATATTGACATTGCTTTTCAGATCGTTGATTCCAGTAGGTAGAGGAACATTGAGCTCAATAATGTTCCCATCAGAACAGAACACGGAAGTTTCCATGTTAACAAAGCTGCCTCTTAGCACCTTTACAATTCTAGAATGTTGAAGAGTCTGAAATGATTATATTAAATAAAGGTTTCAAGGAGTGTACACATACAATGTTCATGTGAAGATTTATATTAAATGAGCTGTCTAAAATGAGTTGTGTCTCATCTTACGCAGGTTTTGATCTTTCTGATCCTGAAAAAGAAAAGGTGGGAATTCTTGCCATTCAGCTGAAGGAGAGAAATGTTGTTCACTCTGTAAGTTTTGTATCCAATATAAACTATTTTTTACAGTATTTAAGAAAAATATTTGTATTGAAATGTTTCACACTCTACTTTTTCTAATAGGAAATAATCATAACTCTTCTGAGCAATGCTGTTGCACAGTTCAAGAAGTATAAGTGCCCGCGAATGAAAAGTCACCTAAGTATGTATCCACAAACGTCACCATTGCATGCAACTTTGAATGACTTTAAGTTACATACATAAATCTTTTTTTCCTTTATAGTGGTTCAGATGGGAGAGGAATATTATTACGCAAAGGATTATACCAAAGCTTTGAAGTAAGTCCTGTTCACTATTTACTTTTACAAGTGTTTGGATTATCTGAAGTGAAACTGAAATAGAAATCAGTGTTGAAGGAGTTCGTATTTTCATGTTTATTTCTATTGTTGTTAAACTCCATTTCTGTAATGTTTTTTTCAAGTGCTATTGATGGCACAATCTTTTTCAGCGTTTTAAGAAATCTCATGTTTAGCTAAATATGAGAATACCTGTTCAACCATCTCAGTAAGATTTTTCTATACTTACATAAAATGAGGAAAGTATTTTTTTCTCCATGAACTCTTCAAACCCTTTCTTGTGAAGCCGGTTCAGTATTATATTTTGTCTTCTTTGAGGTTGCTGGATTATGTGATGTGTGATTATCGGAGTGAAGGATGGTGGACTCTGCTCACTTCTATATTAACTACAGCTCTGAAGTGCTCCTACCTCATGGCCCAATTAAAGGATTACATTACTTACTCCCTAGAACTCCTTGGCAGAGGTAACCTGATGTTTTTTGAGTAAAATTCTTGATATATAAAATTATTTAGCATCTTTAAGCTTTTTAAAATTTAAAGAATAATTTAGTCCCAGATAATTAGTATACTTTTACTATGTGCAAATCACTGTGCTTAGTCATCTTAAAGAGGTATTTATTATTATATAAAGTTTTTAAAACAATAAATGGGAGTAGTAGACTTAATTATAAGTACTTACAATGTTTTTCCTTCTTTCTTCATACTAGCTTCAACTCTGAAAGATGACCAGAAGTCTCGGATAGAAAAGAACCTCATAAATGTTTTAATGGTAGGTTGGAATTGTTTATATAGAGTGTGTTATTGGAATATGTGTACTTATATCTATATCAACTAATGCAAGTAATGGTTTTTATTCAACTAGTTGAATGAATGTTAACTCTGTGTTGATGCAGAATGAAAGTCCTGATCCAGAACCCGACTGTGATATCTTAGCTGTGAAAACTGCTCAGAAGCTGTGGGCAGACCGAATTTCTCTGGCTGGCAGCAATATTTTCACAATAGGAGTACAGGACTTTGTGCCATTTGGTAGGTAGCTAACGTCTACAGTATTATTTCAGAGAAATTGTCTTATTTCTACAAAATGAATAGGTGCAGAATAATAAATATAAAAGTCAAGAAAGAATTTTCAAGAAAGAATTTTCAAAGTATAATCATGTTATAGATAAACTGATTTTTTTGTGTGTCCCCTCAGTGACTTACAAAGATAGTTAGGATCTTAAATACTTGATTTATGTTTTAAAATATACTTTGCTCATTTGTAGTTCAGGTGTTATTAGAAACACTTGACAGTTATTTAAAAGGTTGTGCTTTACTGTCTAGATAGGTATTTTGAAATAATAAAATGGTTCTTTTTCATTTAAAATCTTGTCATCTACATTTCAGGAGCAGCTGTGTTTTTAAAATTAAAGATGGTTTTGAAGCTGTAATTTATTTAAATTTTATTTTATATTATTTATTTGTTCATTTATGTTATTTTTCTTTTTCGAGACAGGGTCTCACTCTGCCACCCAGGCTGGAGTGCGGTGGCATGATCTCGGCTCACTGCAACCTCTTCCTCCCAGGTTCAAGCGATTCTCCTCCCTCAGCCTCCTGACTAGCTGAGATTACTTACAGGCATGCACTACCATGCCCAGCTAATTTTTGTATTTTTAGCAGAGGTGGGGTGTCACCATGTTGGCCAGGCTGGTCTTGAACTTCTGACCTTAGGTGATGCACCCGCCTGAGCCTCCCAAAGTGCTGGGATTACAGGCACGAGCTACCATGCCTGGCCTATTTATTATTCTTTTTGAGATAGAGCCTTGCTGTGTCACCTAGGCTGGAGGGCAATGGTGCGATCTCCGTTTACCACAACCTCCACCTCCTGGGTTCAAGTAATTCTTGTGCCTCAGCCTCCCTAGTAGCTGGGATTATAGGTGCACACCACCACGCCCGGCTAATTTTTGTATTTTTAGTATAGATAAGGTTTCACCATGTTGGCCAGGCTGGTCTCAAGCTCCTGACCTCAAGTGATCCGCCTGCCTCGGCCTCCGCAAGTGTTGGGATTACAGGCGTGAGCCACTGCGCTCAGCCTAAATTTTATTTTTATAATAAAAAGTTAGCTCATTTGTCTCTTGAAGTGCCTTAAGTGCAGAAGTCAGTAAGAATGGTCAGTGCAGATGTGTCTTTCTGAAGAATAAATTTGGTTAACAGGATGTGTGTGGGTCGTGGGTATCTGGTTGTGCATAACACAGCCCTTTTGTTTTATTTCTAGTACGATGCAAAGCCAAGTTTCATGCCCCAAGTTTTCATGTTGATGTTCCTGTTCAGTTTGATATTTATCTGAAGGCCGATTGTCCACATCCTATTAGGTTTTCCAAGCTCTGTGTCAGCTTTAATAATCAGGTAATGATGCCATTTCATGTGTTTTTACCACATTTATCTTATTGTAGCTTATGTTAAACTAAAAACGAGCTGAGTGAATTTTATGTCTTAATGGTTTCGTAGTAACAAATGAACTTTGGTAAGGTCTATTCAAAAATATATCTCTAGGGCCGGGCACGGTGGCTCACGCCTGTAATCTCAGCACTTTGGGAGGCTGAGGCAGGCAGATCACAAGGTCAAGAGATCGAGACCATCCTGGCCAACATGGTGAAACCCCGTCTCTCCTAAAAATACAAAAAAATTTGCTGAGTGTGGTGGCACGTGCCTGTAGTCCCAGCTACTTGGGAGGCTGAGGCAGGAGAATCACTTGAACTTGGGAGGTGGAGGTTGCAGTGAGCTGAGATCGTGCCACTGCACTCCAGCCTGGTGACAGAGCAAGATCTGTGTCAAAAAAAAAAAAAAAATATATATATATATATATATATATATGTTTCTAAACTTCTGGCAATTCAAGTTTACACTTTGCTTACTCCAATTTTTATTTTCACTCCATGTTTATAAAGTCTTAAGAATTCTGTGTGTGTGTGTGTGTATATATATGTACACATACAGTATATATATGCTTTTTTTTTTGTCTTTTTTGAGACGGGGTCTCGCGCTGTTGCCCAGGCTAGAGTGCATTGGTGCAATCATAGCTCACTGTAGCCTCAACCTTTTGGACTCCCACCTCAGCCCCCTAAGTAGCTGGAACTACAGGCACCTGCCACCACGTCTGGCTAACTTTTGTATTTTTTGTAGAGACAGGGTTTTGCCATGTTGCCCAAGCTGGTCTTGAACTCCTGGGCTCCAGTGATCCATCAACCTCAGCCTCCCAAAATGCTAGGATTACAGGTGTGAGGCATCACATCTGGCCTTAAATTTTTTTTATAATGTATACTTGAATTCCAAATAAGGTATATTCAGAATGAATAAAATTTAAAAAATCATTTGGTTTATATTCTGCTTCAACATTATTAGTTAATGTTATTAGTTTATGATTATGGAACTAATTTATGTTTGACATTTAAAAAATTGAAATGGAATAGATGGATATAATGTGAAAAGTAAATGTGTGTCTTCTTTCTTCTCCATTCTCCCACACACCCTCTACGTTAACTTCTTGAATAACCTAGACATTTTCTGCACATGAATATATAAGCAACTTTTTTTCTTGCAGAATTGGGATCATATCATATTTCCTGCATTTGAATAGATTTGAAGCATTATATAGTATATAGTCAAGTACTTCATTACAACTCTATTATAAACTCACTTAGTAGATAATCATCTTTTGATTACCCAGAAAGTATAGTGAGTCTTTCACCAACAAGCATTTATTGAGAGTTATGATATTCTTAACATGCTGAATCTGAGTATAGCATATGTCGACCTCATTAAAATGTAGGCATTTTGGGGACAAGGGCCAGGACAGAATCAAAGATTGCCCAAGTAGGTAATGAAGACTAAATTACGTAGTGTAGGCTAGAAAGAAGGACAGCTGTAGTAGGCATGCCAGAGAAAAGGGAGGGAGTTCCAAGAATGAAAATGAAATTACAATAGGTCGAAAAGATGGAGGGGGAGAACATGTTTGGCAATGAGAAAACACTGCATGGAAACAGAAGTGCACAATCTATGTTTCTGAGAAAGTCACGCCTCCCTAGAACAGAGGGTTTATAGTGCTGGGTGGTGGGAAATAAGCCAGGTGGCTTAAAGGAACCTTGAAGAGTTAAGCGGAGATAGGCTAGTAAACAGATGTCTTTGAAGATTTATTTGTTCTTTTATCTGTGTTCTGTTTATTGGATGGTGATAAAGAAACGTTATCTGTTTTATTAGGATTTGATTCATAAGAAATGAGAAATATCTCTGTAATAGAAATGATTAGATGAAGCTGGGTCACCTGAAGATCAGTATGTTTTATTCAACTTCAGACTCTTGCCCAGGGATTTCCTCTAATCCGTTTGAGAATTTTATTTTAGTGTGTGTGTGCGTGTGTGAGAGTGTGTGTGTGTTCGTTTTGAGACAAGGCTGCACTCTATCTCCCAGGCTGGAGTGCAGTGGCACCATCTTGACTTACTGCAGCCTTAGGCTCCCAGGCTCAAGTGATCCTCCCACCTCAGCCTCCTCTGAGTAGCTGGGACTACAGGCACATGCCACCATGCCCAGCTAATTTTTGTATTTTTTTTTATAGAGATGGGGTGTTGCTGTCTTGCCCAGGCTGGTCGTGAACTGCTGGGCTCAAGGAGCCCACCCACCTCAGCCTCCCAAAGTGCTGGGATTACAGGTGTGAGCCATCGTGCCTGGCCCAGTTTGAGAATTTTAAAGCAAGAGCATGCAATTTATTCTTAAAGTTTTAAGAAACTTTATTCTAGTAGCAAAATAGAAATAATATCATGGAAGGCAATTAGAGGCTCTTTATATTAATCCACGTACAAAAGTACAAGTATCGGAATTAAGTTGCTGGTGTTGGGAATGGAGATTCAGGGATACAAGAGGCATTTAAAAATAGATAAATCTGGATTGCCAAGTGCATATAGCGGCTGAAAAGTGGGGATAGAATGAATGAAGGACAGGAGGTTTTGTACATGCCCTTTCCTCTGCTTGAACTGGTTTGCCCTCCTCTCCTTCTTGCCTTTTCTCACTGAAAAGCATTACTTCTTCAGGGAAGCCCCCCTGACTTACGTGACTGAATCACTTAGCCGGGCTCTCGTAGCCTTGGTAGTGCTAATCACACTGTGGTTTCCCCATTGTCTGTGTGATTATTTGCTAAATTACCGGTTTTTCCTTACTGGAATCTAAGTTCCACAAGGGCAGAAGGGCAGGGGTTTTTTTTGTTTGTTTGTTTTGTTCATTATGAAATTAGAGGGCCAACACAAGGACTCTTTTTTTTTGTTTTAAAGAGATACTTTGTTGCCCGGGCTGGAGTGCAGTGATGTGATCATAGCTCATCTCAGCCTCAAACTCCTGGGCTCAAGTGAAGTATGGGGACTCTTATTTTACTTTTCCCTTAATAGCCTACTATTTCATTTCTTTTATTTCCTTTTTTTTCCAACAAAAAATATAAACTACTATGATTAAAAACTAATAAAAACACTAAAATGGAATATAAAGCAATTCGTTTTAAAATTTAGATTATATTCTGAATATATCTTATTTGAAATTCAAGATACGGGCGGGGCGCAGTGGCTCACGCCTGTAATCCCAGCACTTTGGGAGGCCAAGGTGGGTGGATCACTGGAGGTCAGGAGTTCGAGACCAGCCTGGCCAACATGGTGAAACCCCATCTCTACTAAAAACACAAAAATTAGCTGAGCGTGGTGGCGGGTGCCTGTAGTCTCAGCTACTTGGGAGGCTGAGGCATGAGAATTGCTTGAATCTGAGAGGCGGAGGTTGTAGTGAGCTGAAATCATGCCATTGCATTTCTAGTGGGCGATGGAGTGAGACTCCGTCTTAAAAGAAAAGAAATTCACGATATAAACCATAAGAAAAAAAGTAGAGTAGGTTTTATAAGCATGGAATAGAAATGAAAATTAGCAGCAAAGTATAAAACTTGAACTGTGTAAGAATTTCTAAGAAGGTAATTTATATGCTGGGATAGAAGATGGCTCTTGGAAAGGTCTTGATATTTATTGAACAGATGAGAATGGTGATTCCACAGATAGAAACACGAAAGATGTCTTCCTTTACTCATCTATGAGGATTGTTCTCTTCTGGGAAGGCAGATGCACATTCACTTTGGGACATGCTGAGTTTCAGTGGTAGTGGACTTGTCTTCTAGACAGTTGTGGATATAAGCTTGTAATTAAGGAAATAAGACAGAATAGGACAACTGTATGTGAGAGATACTAGCAACAATGGTATGGTGATTGTGGAAACAAATACATTTCCAATGAAGTGAACATAGAAATGAAGACCTGAAAGAAAGCAAAGGAATGGGGCTGGGCTTGGTGGCTAACACCTGTAATCCCAACACTTTTGGAGGCTGAGGCAGGAGGATCACTTGAGCCCAGGAAATTTGAAACCAGCCTGGGCAACGTAGTGAGACCCCCATCTCTACAAAAAATAGAAAAATTAGTCGAGTGTGATGGTACATGCCTATGGTCCCAGCTACTTTGGAGGCTGAGGTGGGACTATCCCTTGGGTCCAAAAGTTTGAGGCTACAGTGAGCCGAGATCGTGCCACTGCACTCCAGGTAGGAAAAACAGGAAGTAACCAAGCAGGATGAGAAACAGGAAAGAGTATAGCATCACAGACGCCAAGTAAAAAAAGGCTCTTCAAGAAAAGGAGGTGATAAACAGTAGTGTCCAGTGCAACAAAGAACAAACTGTTTCTCTGGGAGAGGGATAGCTAAATATTTTCAGAAAACAGTTTGTGTGTAGTGAACTGTTATATTATGGCAGCAGTAAGTGGATAAGTGCCTCTATTTGGCATAAAAATACTTCCTTTTATTAGTAACCCTTCATAATGTTTCAGTGTTTGTGGAGCTATACTAAATGAGCTCCAAAGCACTTGGCATTTAGGGTTAGCAGACATCTGACATTTGATGACCCCTGTTCACCTTTTTCAGGAATACAACCAGTTCTGTGTAATAGAAGAAGCATCCAAAGCAAATGAAGTTTTAGAAAATCTGACTCAAGGAAAGATGTGCCTAGTTCCTGGTAAAACAAGAAAACTGTTTTTTAAGTTTGTTGCAAAAACTGAAGATGTGGGAAAGAAAATTGAGGTTAGTTATGAACTTTGTTTTAAAATATTTTTAATAATAAAAGTAGTATGTTTATATCAATATTTTAAATAATACAAAAGTTTATTAAGTAAAAAATGAAAATCTGCTACTTGGACTTCCTAAAGGAAACCATTCATAATAGTTTGGGAAGTTTCCTTCAGACATTTTTCTGTGAACATATTTGTAGTTTAAAATTTTTTGCAATTAAAAAATTGAGAATATACTGTACATAATAAACTGTAGCTGGCTTTTGTCATTTAATAGTGTATATTAGATATTATTTCTTGTTAGTACATAAACCAATCTTGTTTTTTAATGACCACATAATCAGTTAAGGAGTTTTAAACAATGTATATTATGTAATATAGCAAATATATTTTTTATGTTATTCCGACTGAATATCTTTTGATGTTTAAGCATTACTGAGTACATATTTTTAAAGAAAAATGAACATATATATTTGTAAAGATTGATATAGTATAGATAATTGAAATGCCTTTTAGAAATATAGGATCTAAGTAATATCTTTATTGAGCATAAACTCTGGAGCCAAACTGTATGGGTTTAAATTACAGCTCTCTAGCTTATTAGCTTGTGGCCCTGGGCAGTTACTTAGCTTCTATGTGTCTTCTCAGTGTATTCATCTGTAAAATGGGGATCATAAGAGTACTAATCTCTTAGGATTTCATGAGGATTAAATCAGCTAGTTAATGTAACTTGCTTGGAATAGTGATTAGCACACAGTAAGCACTCATTAAGTGCTTGTTTTTCACGACTTGAATGGGAATGGTTAGCTAATCTAAACTTGGGACCATTGCTAAGATAAATGGTATATAAAGTTATGCAACCAGTGTTCCCATAACAGTTTCTGTGAACATGTTGATTTTATTATTCACCAGTATCCAGAATTGTTTGCTTATTCATTAAAAAAAAAAAACTTTCATGGTTTTGACTAAATGCTCTAATTGCATATTTTATTTTTTCATGGTACCTAAGGGAACCTACCAGACATAAATTATAATTAGTAATCCTATTTGAGTCCTTTTTTTAATGGTTTTAGTTGAATAGAACATGTATTCAATTAATAAAGCATTTTATTGCTAATACTATAAATATTTTTGGGAAAAATATTTGTGGAATCGGAAATGAGGTTATAATGTATCCATAGCCATCACAATACTTATTTCATTCAGCAACCACTAATTGAACCTTCGTTACATCAGGGACTATGCCAGATGTTAAAATCATAACACTACTGTGCAATCAGCCTGTCAACAGAAAGTCAGGTTATTGTCTCTGTTTTAAAGGTGAAGAAGTTGGAACCCAGAGCACAGTTAGTCTCTGTCCCAGCCCGAGTAAGACCTCTAATAGCAGGTGTTCTGACTTCTGTCACACTGGGGGTCTCTAGATGAACTCCATGATCTAGCAGTCAACGATGTAATTTTGGTGAGAGGGGATGGTGACAAGCACATAGGAGATGACATTGCCAACATCCTTTTTTTTTTTTTTTTTTTTAGATTACTTCAGTGGATCTTGCTCTGGGCAATGAGACAGGAAGATGCGTGGTTTTAAATTGGCAGGGAGGAGGAGGAGATGCTGCTTCCTCCCAAGAAGCCTTACAGGCAGCTCGGTCTTTCAAAAGGCGACCTAAGCTACCTGACAATGAAGTTCACTGGGACAGCATTATAATTCAGGCAAGCACAATGTAAGTCTGCTTTGCTAAGCTGATATTAAAGGTCATCCTCTTATTTCTTTTGCTATTTTTTTTGGAGACAGAGTCTCTCTCTTGCCCAGGCTGGAGTGCAGTGGTGTGATCATGACTCACTATAGCCTTGACCACCTGAGCTCAAACGATCCTCCCACCTCAGGCGCTACCCTTGCCTTCCCCAGTAGTTGGGACTACAGCCAGGTGCCACCATGCCTGACTAATTTTTGTATTTTTTCTAGAGATCAGGGTCTTACTATGCTGCCCAGGCTTGTTTCAAACTCCTGGGCTCAAGCGATCCTCCTGCCTCAGTCTCCCAAAATGCTGGGATTACAGGCCTGAGCCTCTGTACCCAGCCTCTTATTTCTTTTAAATACTTTATTTAAATAATTTATTTGCTTTTTTTTTTAAATCAGTTACTTAGCTAAGATTTCTTTTCAAAGGATCATATCCAGAGTTCCAAACATTTCTGTACATCTGCAACACGGACCCCCTGCACTGACTAATGAAATGTATTGTTTGGTTGTGACTGTTCAGTCCCATGAAAAGACCCAAATCAGAGATGTGAAGCTCACCGCTGGCTTAAAACCAGGTAAGCATTCCTTTTTGTAAGTTTGATCAGTATTAATCCAACATTAAATAAGCATCAGTGATGTCAACTCTAGGACTTTTGTTTACAAGAAGATATGGCATAGTGCTCTTCACACAGTATTGTATTGGGATAATGTTTGAATTCTTTGTTTTGAAGAACCAATATTAACTCTTTTAGGACAGGATGCCAATTTAACTCAGAAGACTCACGTGACTCTTCATGGAACAGAACTGTGTGATGAATCCTACCCGGCTTTACTCACTGACATTCCTGTTGGAGACTTACATCCAGGGGAACAGGTAAACTTGGTCAACTGGGATTGAAGAGGAAATCAATTAGTTTGTAGTGTTAAATATATAGTGAGTTTTTAACAGTTCAGAGCGTTTTAACACATATTCTAGGACTGAAAAAGTGATTTAACTAATGAACATTTCATACACATTTTACATACTTAAATGTGTAAAATGTCTTAAGCAGTTTTTCTACAAGGGAATTTAGAAAACATGCTTAACATGAATTAGTGGGCTAATAAAATAACTGTTGTTTGTAACTTAGTGCAGTTAACTTCTCAGTCAACTTCTGCTTCCAAACTAGATAGAAAAATCTTTTGGAAGTTAAAGAACAATAATTTCTAAAAGATGCAGTAGTACTGATCCCGCCCTTATGCTGTGGCCACAGTGTAATGAGAGCACTCTTCTACAGTGGGAGCGCTGATGGTTACATTGTAACATTCTGTAAAAGTGATAAAGGATTTAGCCAGTTGGTATAAATAAACTCTAGAAGGTGGGAACATTATCCTAGAATATACATCAAGAGGAAATATCCGTAATACTAATTAAATTACAACATTTATTTTGTTACAGCTGGAAAAAATGTTGTATGTTCGCTGTGGAACAGTGGGTTCCAGAATGTTTCTTGTATATGTTTCTTACCTGATAAATACCACCGTTGAAGAAAAAGAAATTGTTTGCAAGTGTCACAAGGTATTTTTTTTATAGCTACTTTATGAAGCATCGTATGCAGAGTATTCCCATTTTGTGTTATTTTAGTTTACCTATAAAATAAGCATAAAATAAGCAGTTTAGGTGCTTATAGTCTGTTATAAATTTTAATTAAGCTTTTTTTAAAATCACTTTTATTGAGATTTGTTTAGGCTGGCATTCACTGCTCAAACATTAAACAGAAAATTAGCTTATATGGCTTTTCTTTTTTTTTTGTTTTTTTGAGGTGGCGTTTTGCCCTTGTTGCCCAGGCTGGAGTGCAGTGGCACGATTTTGGCTCACTGCGACCTCCACCTCCCAGGTTCAAGCGATTCTTCTGCCTCAGTCTCCCGAGTAGCTGGGATTACAGGCATGCACCACCACGCCCAGCTAATTTTTTGTATTTTTAGTAGCTACGGGGTTTCTCCATGTTGGTCAGGCTGGTCTTGAACTCCCAACCTCAGGTGATCTGCCCACCTTGGCCTCCCAAAGTGCTGGGATTACAGGCATGAGCCACTGGACCCGGCCTATATGGCTTTTCGTATAGAGGATCAGTAGGTTTGAGATCTCAAGCAAATCACATGTGAGATAAAATCTGTAAGTTGACTTATATATAGAAGGTTCTGGAGAAAAGGAGGTCTCCCTTTGAAAAGCATTTTTCTGTTATTAAAAAATATTGGTAAAAATTGTTTTTGGTAAGTGCACATGAAAGTGAAAATAGGAACGATCACAGTTACAGTTCACAACTCGAAGGCAACTGCTAACTCTTTGTATTTCTTATTGGTCTCTTTTCTACTTCTAGAGATTTTTAACAGGCCATGTTTCTAAATAGATTTAACTGTGCTGTATATAATGTTTATGTTCTCTTTTGTTAGTAGAACATTATGATATTTGGTATCTTCTTGGTCCTGACAGTAATGTTGTCTTAGTTTTCTCTTAGGAATTGGGTCTTCAGCCCAGCAGAGGAGAAGGCCTATAGCAATTTGGGGATTTGTAGTTTTGTTACTGCACAGAGTCTGGGCTGTGGGCTATTTACTAGTCATTGGGAAAGAAAATCGTCTCAAAATTGTTAGTATTTCCCAAGCGTGAGAGAAGAAGGCATGTAATGTACTGTCGAAAATTTCTCATAGCCTGGTATAATACATAGAGTCCTATATGGTAGCTTAGGAGATAAGGGTGCCAATCTCAGCACATTATATGTATTATCTCATTTGATTTTTCTAACAAGCCTGTGAGGATTATGAAACTGGGACTTAAAGAGACTGCATGAGTTGAGCATCCCAAATCTGAATACTCAAAATCCAAAACGTTCCAAAATCTGAAACTTTTTGAATGCCAGCATGAGACTCAAAGGAAATGCTCCCAGGAGCATTTTGGACTTGGAATGCTCAACAAGTAAGTATAATCCAAATACTCCAAAATCCAAAAAATCTGAGATACTTCTGGCCCCAAGCATTTCAGATAACCTGTATAACTTCCCCAAGGTCACATCATTAGATTCAAGGTCACACAGCTAGTAAGTCTGTATTGAGCCAGGATTAGAATTCGGCTCTGTCTGGCGTTACAGCCTGAGCTTTTAACCAGTATGATCTTTTTTAAAGGTTTCTTACCAAGAGGTTGTGTTATTTGTTTTGAAAGATGAAATAACCCCGTTGTTTTTTTTTTCTTTTTGCTTTTATTTTTTTATTTTGACATGGGGTCTCACTGTGTTGCCCAGCTTGGAGTGTAGTGGCACGATCTTGGTTCACTGCAGCCTCCACCTCCTGGGTTCAAGCAATCCACCCATCTCAGCCTCCCGAGTAACGGACTACAGGTGTGCACCACCACACTCAGCAAATTTTTTATATTTTTGGTAGAGACAGGGTTGTGCCATATTGCTCAGGCTGGTCTTGAACTCCTGAGCTCAAGCAAATTTGTCCACCTCAGCCTCCCAAAGCTGGGATTACAGGTGTGAGCCACCGTGCCCATCCCCCATTGTTTTTCTAACAGACTCTTTTAGAAAGGAGATGTACCATGTTGGTTAAGAGTGTAGGCTCCATGACCTCATCTTAAAGTGGCAATCATAATAGCACTTGTTTCTGTGTGTGATTATGAACGTTACATAATACATGTATACGGATGATAGCAGTGTCTGTCACATTACATTATTATTATCTTTCTTATTAGTCATTTTGAGTTGAGGTGTAGTAAGAACTGAGACAAAAGGAAGACCCTAGCTTTGTGGAACATCTGATTCCTCCTCTGTAAAATGGTGATGATGCCTGCCCTGCCCACTTCATTAGATCCAGAGATAAATATTGTATAAGAAAACACTTTAGCCAGGTGCTGTGGTTCACTCCTGTAGTACCTGCACTTTGGGGTTCTGAGGCAAGAGGATCACTTGAGGCCAGGAGTTCAAGACTAGCCTAGCAACAGAGCAAGTCCCCATCTCTAAAAAAATAAAATATGGTAGCCGGGCATGGTAGTGTGCGCCTGTAGTCCCAGCTACTCAGGAAGATCACTTGAGCCCAGGTGTTCAAGGCTGCAGTGATCTGTGATGGTGCCACTGTCCTCCATCCTGGTTGCCAGAGTGAGACCCTGTCTCCAAAAAAAAAAAAAAAAAAAAAAAATAGTACTGAGTTCTCTCGACACAGATTTTTACAAATGTTATCTAAAAGAAAGGCCTTTACTTCTTAGTATGTATAATTTGGGATTATTTATTGATCAGTGATAGATTGTGTTTTTTAAAACTTTATATAAAAAGATTTAGAAAATCCATGACTGTGCCGTTTACATTTTCTTGCAGGATGAAACTGTGACAATTGAAACGGTCTTTCCATTTGATGTTGCCGTTAAATTTGTTTCTACCAAGGTATGTTTCTTTGAGGCATACTAGAAATCATTTAGGTTATAAAAATGGACTGAAATGATAAAATGAATTAAGGTAATTCCCAACAGACCTTTTATCTTCATTCGTTGACAGTTTGAGCACCTGGAAAGGGTTTATGCTGACATCCCCTTTCTGTTGATGACGGACCTCTTAAGTGCCTCACCCTGGGCCCTCACTATTGTTTCCAGTGAGCTCCAGCTTGCTCCATCCATGACCACAGTGGACCAGCTCGAGTCTCAAGTGGACAATGGTGAGTCTTTGGTTCATTCTCACTTAGAGCAGGAGAATTGTGTGCATGCGTGTGTGTGTATAAGCTGGCAATGGAAGAGTTAATTAGCTTTTTGCTAAGTGAGGGAACTTGAGACCTGCACTCGTGAAAGCAAATGCATATGGAATTAAGGTGGAATTAGTGTCATTTATAACACCATTTGCTTGAGTATATCTGATTTTAAAAGGTCAGACTTTTTTCCTACTCTAAAGAAGTTATACTTTGAAAATGTACTTCACAAAAAGAATTCTTTTTTCATTTTTGAACTTTTTAAAGATTTTTTTTTCATTAACTCTTAATGTTTACTGTTTTTCATAACTTGAAGTGAGAAAAGGTATTTATTAAAGAAACTTTGGAAAATATAGAAAAATAGAAGTTACATTTTCTGGGTCACCCTACTAAAACAATTTGTAAGACTGATTCAAATCCAGGACAACACCTTTCTGGTTTTAAAAAGTACTAATAATATCTTTTGCTTTCAGAATGTCTTCATGAGTTTTTTTTCATCTCTCCTTGAAACTCGGTTTTCTCTTGTGTGTTTGGAAATCATTGTCTCTGTCCTACTTTGTTTTTCTGTCTCCTTCCCTTTTTCCTTATTGTCCTTATTGTGCTAATTGGGAATAATGAGCTCTAGGGTCAGACTGAACTAGATTCAGTTCTCAGCCTTACAACTTGCTCTTTCGTGAACTTGGATGGTTCCTTTCATCACTTCTTAGAGTCAAAGAGGATGATGTATGTGAAATAATTAAGTAATATATATGAGAAAATATGAAATAGCTCAGTGCTCATTTTCTAACAGCTCAATAAAAGGTGGTTATTTGTCCATTCTTGCTGATTCCTTTTCTTTCAGTGTTGGTCATTTCCAGTATCCTGACGTTGGTTCTCTTATTCTTTGTCTACAAGTCTTCAGCTGCCACATGACCTTAGGCTGCCTGCATTCCCTTGTCCAGTTGTGGGGGTTGTCTGGTTGGAAGCATTGTTGTACGTACACTTGATCCAAGCTGGAAACTGCAGAGAAAAAGTACACTCCTTCACACGCACATCCATCCTTCACACCCACATCCAAACATTTTTTTAATCCAGCTTTTCATCTCCATTCTCAGTGCCATCCTCACCATTTCTCTCACCTGGTCTATAGGAGTAGGTCCTTAACTGTTTTCTTCCTTGGCAGTCATTCTCTTCCCTATCCTGCCTTTCATATTGCCGCTAGACTTTGTGACACACTGGACCTCACCTGGTCAGGCTCTGGCTGACCATCCCAGCTGCCTCTACCCCAGGCTGTCTGCTGCCCTTTGCTCTCTCCCAGGTTTCAACCAAGACAAACTTAGGGCATTCGTCCAACATTGCCCCCAGCTACTTTTGAACATATCTTTGGAACTTTTGTCTAAAACCTTTATCTTTTTCAACCTGTTGAACTCTGGCTTGCTCTTCAGGGCTCTTGTAAACTTGAACTTCTTGTTTCTCCCAAGCAGGACTAAGTACTCTACCTTCTTTATTCCCATGGTGTTTTGTACACACCTACATTGTAACACTTACCATATTATATTGCAATTTCTTAATTGTAAATATGGCTCCCTTACTAGACTGTGTGTTCCCTTAGAACCTCAGTTGTGTCTTATTCATCTTCATATCACTAGCATCATAGTATTAGCTAATAAGTGTTTACTAAATTAAGGAATAATCTCTGGCTTGAACTTCTAGTATATTAGTTTCTTACTGCTGCTGTAACAAACGACCACAAAGTTAGTGGCTTAAAATGACACAGATTCAACTATATTAAAGTTCTACAGGTTAGAAGGCCAAAAAACAAGGTGTCAGCCTGGTTGCGTTCCTTCTGGAGACTCTCAGGGAAAATCTATTTCTTTGCCTTCTCCAGCTTCTAGAGGCTACCTGCACTCCTCCGCATGTGGCTCCTTCCTCTGTCTTCAAAACCAGCAGGTAGCACTTCTTTGTCACAAATTGACCCTAATGTTAATTGTTTTTTGTTTTTTGTTTTTTTTGAGACAGAGTCTCTGTCACCCAGGCTGGAGTGCAGTGGCACGATCTCGGCTCACTGCAAGCTCTGCCTCCCGGGTTCACACCATTCTCCTGCCTCAGCCTCTCCGAGTAGCTGGGACTACAGGCGCCCACCACCACACCCGGCTAATTTTTTGTATTTTTAGTAGAGACAGGGTTTCACCGTGGTCTCGATCTCCTGACCTCGTGATCCACCCATCTCGGCCTCTCAAAGTGCTGGGATTACAAGCGTGAGCCACCACGCCCGGCCAATGTTAATTGTTAATAAACATTGTGATCATTTTATTTAACTTCTTACAATTAAGAAGAACTTTGGTAGAGTTTAATATGAATGGCCCAGGTTTTTAAAAAGATGATCTCTAGAGGCTCAAATTGATGTGTATTTTATTTACTGGGCTACAATATTATTTCCAAGTCTCTAACATTACGTAAAAATACTTAATTAAAGCAAAGGTTGATCCAGCTTTTCTCCCCTTCACTGCTGTTATCTGTCCACAATCAGACCTCCATTAATCTGTCACAACCGTCTTCATTAGAAAACCATAAAAATAGCCTAATGTTTAGAAACTTTGTTGTTGTTATTCCTTCGGAGTTTCACTCACAGATTGCTAAAATTGCCGTTAAATAAGTACTGTTGCCTGCTTGCATTTGAAGCTGAGGCATTGCAGGCTCTGGAGAGCTGAAAGGTGGAGAAGACTTGGTTTGAATGGGCACTTATCTTGTCATCAGGGAATTTGCTATAAAATTGGCAGGAGGAAAGCATTCTTGCACAGAGGTGAATGGCCATGTGAGGCAATAGTGAGGCGGTATAAGTGCTATTAGTAATACAGGCTGAGTATCTCTTACCTGAAGTACTTGGTACTAGAAGTGTTCAGATTTCGGATTTTTCAGATTTTGGAATATTTACATTATACTTAGTGGGTGAGCATCCCTCATCTAAAAATCTGAAATCTGAAATGCTTTAAAGAACATTTCCTCTTTTAAAAAAAATTTTATTTTCATTTTGGAGCCAAGGTCTCACCCTGTCACCTGGGCTGGAGTGCAGTGGCAGGATCGTGGCTCACTATAGCCTCGGACTCCTGGGCTCAAGCTATTCTCCCACCTCAGCCTCCCAAGTAGCTAGGACCACAGGTGCACGCCACCACACCTGGCTAATTTTTAAATTATTTATAGGGACGAGATCTCCCTGTGTTGCCCAGGCTGGTCTCAAACTCCTGGAGCTCAAGCAGTCCTCCCACCTTGGCCTCCCTAAGTGAGATTACAGGTGTGAGCCACCACACCTGGATGCAGTTCCTTTTAGAAAAACCTTTGCGTGTCATGTTGGCACTCAAAACATTTCAGATTTTGAAGCATTTTGGTTTCAGATTTTTAGATCAGGGATGGTCAACCTGTATATGTTTACTCAGAGAAAGCCACAATTTTCTGGAATGATATTTTGAGTACTTTAAGAGTAACTGAAATTTTCTATTTTCTTTTTCTCTACCCCAAAGTGTTTACTTTGGAGGCATGAAATAATTTGGAAAAAGAAAAACAATCACCATAAGATATTGATTCTGTCTCTAAGCTTTTTGCATTCATTAGTTTCCATAGGACTTTCTTGCAGATATACAGATGCCTCATTGGATTTTACTGTGATGGAATATTGATACATTAGCAAAAACAGTGGACTTTGTGACCTTGAAAAAGTCATTTAACATCTCTGAACCCTACTTTCTAAGTCTCTACAAGTAATATATAGTGGGTGAGGTGTTCTTTCTTTGTTCTGTTACTTGGATGTGAAACTCTGCTTTCGTAGATGAAACCATTGCATAAGGAGTATAAAGACTTTTCCCTGTAGTTATCTTACAGACTGGAGAGAGTGCTAGTGAATGCTTTTGTCTTCAATGCCCATCTCTTGGAAATGTTGAAGGTGGAGTAGCAACCGGGCATTATATTATCTCTTGGAAACGGTAAGAATTATGTCAATCCTGTCTTTTCTTCAATGTCTTTGTTATTCTGATACCTTTATTATTCATCTTTGTCACTTAATATTTGAGAGTTTCTGTCATTCTGAAGAGCAGAAGTCACGTGGATATGAACACAAACCTGAAAAAGATAATTAAAGCTGAATTTGTGCTTGTCGTAATTTGTGACTTATATGCTATTAAAATTTTAGCCAAACTAAATCTGTACACAAAGCGTGTATGTATAAGAATGTTCATGGGCTGGGCGCAGTGGCTCACACCTGTAATCCCAGCACTTTCGTAGACCTAGGTGGGAGGATCGCTGGAGCTCAGGAGTTCGAGACCAGCCTGGGCAACATGGTGAAACCCTGTCTCTACAAAAAATACAAAAATTAGCTGGGCTTGTTGATGCACATCTGCAGTCCCAGCTACTCAGGAGGCTGAGGTGGGAGGATGACTTGAGCTCAAAAAGTGGAGGTTTCAGTGAGCTGAGATTGTGCCACTGCACTCTAGCCTGGGCAACAGAGCGAGACCCTGTTTAAAAAAAAAAAAAGTTCATAGCAGCATTGATTGTAATAGGAAAAAAATCGGGGGAAAAAACGTAAATGCCCATCAGTAGAAAAGAGAATAAATTGTGGCACGTTCGTACAGTGGAATACTATATTTCAGTGAAATGAATGAACCAGAGCTACACCATCAACATCTTAAGGTAAAGTGAACAAAGCAAGCTACTCATGAGAATATGAATAAATTGCATTTATATGTCATTGAAAAACATGCTATGTATTTCTTAGGACTACATGCATAATTTGGAAAAGTGTAAAATACATAGGAATGATAAATACCCAATTCATGATAGTGGTTACCTTTGGGATGGGGGGATACAAGCAGGAAGGGCTCTGCAGGAAGATTCAATTGTATCGTTGTAATTTCTTTCTTAGACTGGGAAGTAGATAAATGATATTCATGTGTTATCCTGTTGGTGAGGCTTAGTTATTTTCAGAAATTTTAAAACAGGGAATAAAATGTATTACTTAAAAATGAGAAAGGAATCAGAAGATATTAGTTTATACAACTCAGAGTAATGAGTAGGAAGATCTGAATGTTATGGCTGTCATGAAAAAGTTATAAATTATCAAAATTGACTAAAGGAAAAATTTTTTAACCTAAAAAACCAGTAACTGGAGGAAATTCATGAAATTGCCTTCAAAGAATATATGTTTAGTATATGTAATTACATGGTATGATTTATTGTTTTCATGTTATAAATTATATGCAAAGCATAGAACAAGAAGGAAAATTCCCTGGGTTTGTTCATGAAGAGCACCCATACCTAAACCTGACAAAGGCAGAAAATAAAAAAGACAACTGTAGGCCAGCAGTTCTCAAACTTTTTGGTCTCAAGACTCCTTTACACTTTGAAAAATCAGTGAGAACCCTAAGCAGCTTATTTATGTGAGTTATATGCATAAATATTTACCATGTTGGAAACTAAAGCAGAAACTTTTTAAGAATGGAGAAATACGTAATTTTACTAAGAAGTAAATAAACTTGTCTTTCTTTTCTCCATTCCTGAATTTACCATATTGATGTTTAGTTTTATTTTTTTGTTTGTAGGTGTCAAAATAGCATTTTAAAGGCACTGCTGAATTATTCCATCATACTACAGTATGAATTTGTGCTTGTCATAATTTGTGACTTATATGCTATTGAAATTTTAGCCAAACTAAATCTGTACACAAAGGGTTTATGTATAAGAATGTTCATGGGCTGGGCGCAGTGGCTCACACCTGTAATCCCAGCACTTTCGTAGACCTAGGTGGGAGGATCGCTGGAGCTCAGGAGGTATATTCATTTCTTATTGATGAGGGCTTAGATGCTTTGCCTGTTGCTTTTGCTCTGTGATAGTTTACACATCATGTCAGCTGCTCCACCCTTAGGCTCAAAAGGGATTTCCCTGGCACCACCCCTGTAGTTCCCACTTTAGCTGTACCACAGAGAAAATATTTAACAGTTTCATAATGTTACTTCAGCTCCATAAATTTTGGAACACCACTATGTTTGTTGATGGTAAAATACTTTTAGTGCTTCAGTTTCTACTATATATGTGTAGTGAGTTACAATAGTGCTCTTCAAAGTGGTCTGGGGTCCACCTGTAAACCATCCTCAGTGAGTTAAGGAATTTATGTCATGATGTAAATCACTGCACTGTTCCTGAATTGAGAAAGTCTTGCTATCAAAACACTGTATTAAATCGTGTGCATCATGATTGACAGTCTGACACACCTCCTGACTTATCCCCCACTGGTAACACACAGCAGCCCTGGGTTATAACAGTTTGTTAATTGGAAATACCCAGAAGTGTGATTTTAAAAGCTCTTAACTTCACAAAATATTTCCATTAATAATGTTTTGGGAGGCCTGGTGCGGTGGCTCATGCCTGTAATCCCAGCACTTTGGGAGGCTGAGGCAGATGGATCACCTGAGGTCAGGAGTTTGAGACCAGTCTGGCCAACATGGCAAAACCTCGTCTCTGCTAAAAATACAAAAATTAGCTGGGCGTGGTGTAATCCCAGCTACTCGGGAGGCTGAGGCAGGAGAATCACTTGAACCCAGGAGGCGGAGGTTGCAGTGAGCCAAGATTGCACCATTGCAGTCCAGCCTGGGTGAGAGAGTGAGACTGTCTCAAAAAAAAAAAAAAATTGGTCAGGCGCATGCCTGTAATCCCGGCACTTTGAGAGGCTGAGGTGGGCGGATCACAAGGTCAGGAGATCAAGACCATCCTAGCTAACACGGTGAAACACCATCTCTACTAAAAATACAAAAAATTAGCCAGGCGTGGTGGTGGGCACCTGTAGTTCCAGCTACTCGAGAGGCTGAGGCAGGAGAATGGTGTAAACCTGGGAGGCAGAGCTTGCAGTGAGCCGAGATTGCGCCACTGTGCTACAGCCTGGGCAACAGAGCGAGACTCTGTCTCAAAGAAAAAAAAAAAATAATAATAATAATATTTTGGGAAATGGATAAGTAACATATTTCCTTTGAAACTAGTTGGTGAATACATGTTTCCTGTTTTTGATGAACTTCTTTCATAGTTTAAAAAGATGTTTAAACAGAGTTTAAAAAGATGACCTCTTCTGCTGCAGGACCTCAGCAATGGAGAATATCCCCGTCATCACAACTGTCATCACTCTGCCGCACGTGATTGTGGAGAATATCCCTCTCCATGTGAATGCAGGTAGCGGAATTCAAATTTTACTTGATAAGAAGGACCCAATAATAATAGTTATTTTAACCTCTAAGAGTTTAGTTATTTTAACATTCTATTATGAAAGTTTTTCAACATTTGTAAAAGTAGCTTATGGCCAATCTTGTTTCCTCTCTACTTCTACACACTCCTCCTACCCCTGTTATTTTGGAACAAATCCCTAAATACAAAGCCATAAATACTTTCATATGCCTGTTTTAAAAATAATGGCTATTTTAAAAAATATAATTACAGTACCATTATCACGACTTTAAAAATTAGCAGTAATGTCTTAATGTCATCAAATTCCAATGTTGAAATTTTTCTAGTTAACTCTGGATGTTTTTTCAGTTTATTTTGAGGATTATACACTGCAACTGATGGATAAGTCTTATACTATCCTATAACCTATAGGTAGGCAGGTAGGCTGACTACCTCTCCCTCCCCCATACCTTCTCTCCTCTCCCCACCCACCATTAACCCCTGCATCACCTCTTCCAGTACCACTTTCTCTACCACTTTGTCCATCTCCTCCCTCCCCGCATCTCTTCCTTGCTGAAGAAACTAAGTCATTTGTCCTATAGAGTTTCCTACAGCCTGGATTTCGGAGATTACATGGTGCTGTTTTTAAATGTTTCTGTGTCCCTATAAATTGGCAGCCTGTCTGTAGGCTTGATCAGATTCAGGGTCAAGTTTTTGGCAAGAATACTTCATAGTGTGTGTGCTCCCACCAGGAGTTAGGTAACATCTGTCCATCATTCTTTCTTTACTGGAATACTTTATCAAGAGAAACTTCCCTTTATCAACTGTTTGGTTATCCTAATGTCTATAATTTGAAAAAACTGTTTATAGTGCTCACTTCAACAGCATATATGTAAAATGGGAACGGTGCAGAGATGAGCATGGCCCTATGCAAGGATGACACCCAAATTCATGAAACCTTCCATGTTTTTGTATCCTAGGAAAAATAAAATGGCAGAACTGCCAGAACACGCACACACACACACACACACACACCAAACAACAGTGTATCCACAAATGAATGAATGAAAGTTTTACTTATAACTTCACTGAAACACAGCTTTTGCTTATTCTAGTTTAGGAACCATGATTGATATTTTGGGAAATCTTTTATGGATTTAAGAAATGATCCCTAGCTGGGCGCGGTGGCTCACGCCTGTAATCCCAGCATTTTGGGAGGCCGAGGCGGGTGGATCACGAGGTCAGGAGATTGAGACCATCCTAGCTAACACGGTGAAACCCCGTCTCTATTAAAAATGCAAAAAATTAGCCGGACACGGTGGCAGGCACCTGTAGTCCCAGCTACTCGGGAGGCTGAGGCAGGAGAATGGCGTGAACCTGGGAGGCAGAGCTTGCAGTGAGCCGAGATAGCGCCACTGCACTCCAGCCTGGGCGAAAGAGCGAGACTCTGCCTCAAAAAAAAAAAAAAAGAAAAGAAATTATCCCTAAAATATAATTCAGTTCCTGATAGCCAAGACCCTGTCTAGGCCAGTCATTTTTAGAAGGACACTTATTTCCTTAGCCTGTTTTATCATAATCTTATTGCTGTTGTCCAAAGAATTTTCTTATCTGGCAAGAGTACAGTAACATCATTACTTTAAATGATACTATGTCCATAGAATGAGATTCATTTACAAAACGAAGCCATAAGTGGGGAGCTGTTTTTTAAACCAAGAGAAATGTGTCATCTTTCTCTGTAGATCTGCCATCATTTGGGCGTGTCAGAGAGTCCTTGCCTGTCAAGTATCACCTACAGAATAAGACCGACTTAGTTCAAGATGTAGAAATTTCTGTGGAGCCCAGTGATGCCTTCATGTTCTCAGGTCTCAAACAGGTACAGGCCATATCTTGTGATGCTTATGTTGACACAAAAGTGTGCCAGGAAACGGAGAGCTGTACCTTTAGTTTTTATGAATGAACTGAGTAAAGCTGACTGTGGTCCCTGTTGTTTTGGTAATAGTGAATTTTTAAGCACCTTAAGTACAGCTACCTATAAAGGTGGGTTACCCTTGTCACATCATTGAGATCAGACATGTGGGTTCTTCTTATAAAACAGAAGTCCACAAATCCTTGGACTATATTATAATATGTTATAATTCCTGGAAAACTTAAAAATGTCCCCTTATTAGTGATGAGTGTGTGTGTTTATGTGTATGTGTGTGTGTGAGGCCTGGAGACTTCACTGTCCTAATGTTAACAGCCCATTTTTCTATCAGTGAAGTTTCATAGAAATTTTGATTTTGCGTAGAATATACTTAACCTTTTGTGTGTTTAGATACAATTTTGTTTCTATACTTTAAATTATCTAGATTTTTTTATTTGTTCAGTCAAATCAGAGTTGGAAAAGTTCATCAAGTTTTTAAATGAGCAAACAAAATACCCAGGCAAAACCATGCTTCAGTGAGAGTCCTGTCCTCCACTGTCAGAGGGATAACAGAGATGCCCCTCCAAAGTCAGGAAATACTTTTTAATTAACAAGGGCATAATTAGAGAACAAATGTGTCTTAACACCTGGAAGTGTCTATCCTGACTAATCAACTGCTCTGCATATTCTGAGTGCTGTGTTTGTTGTTAAATGCAAAATAGAATTTTATACGAAATATGCTGTATGTTCAGGTCTGTTTTATATTTATAATATACAGTATTAAATATACCAACTATAATATTGACAAATGAGTAAGCTTTTTTCTTGAGTGTCTTGATTTTTTCCGGTGTTGACTTATATAAATCGTAGGAAATATAAAGATGCTAAAATCTTACCAGTTTGTATACTTCTTAAAAGTATTGTCAAAGATTTTCAAAACATCTTTTTTTTTCCTCCTGCAGTTACTTAACACAAAGGTAAAATCCTTAAAACAAAACAAACTACTAAATAAATTAGAAAGAACTAATTTGTCTTGTATTGACATAATGTCTACAAGTAGATACTCTTTTTACAAATTATCCCTTTACATATTGTGAACATAAAAACTACCTGAGCTAAGACAGAGAAAATATTCACCTGCCTTGAGTTCTCATTCTTTAGGAGGTATAAGTTACCCATTGTAGGTCTTGGTAGAAACCGAGAAATCTTGCCTATATTTTTTACACATTTCCTGTCTGCCGTGTCCTAAACTTTATACTAATTCAGCCCTACACTTTGGAATCTGTTTGGAAGATGGACTAGGAGAGAGTGAATATTTCAGTAGAAGGATTTGGTTATCCAATCTTTTGTAAATAATTGAGGGTAACAACATATAGATATTGCACATATGTGTATTTGATTATCTTTCTCTGTGACTTTTTATGATGCAGATTCGATTACGTATCCTCCCCGGCACGGAGCAGGAAATGCTATATAATTTCTATCCTCTGATGGCCGGATACCAGCAGCTGCCGTCTCTCAACATCAACTTGCTTAGATTTCCTAACTTCACAAATCAGCTGCTCAGGCGTTTTATACCTACCAGTATTTTTGTCAAGGTAAAGCTTAGCAATTTTCTGCTTTTTAAATTCAAAGTCTTAAAAACAAACAGACTTCTTTTTCATGTAAACT
This sequence comes from Pongo pygmaeus, assembly GCF_028885625.2. Lineage (NCBI taxonomy): Eukaryota > Metazoa > Chordata > Mammalia > Primates > Hominidae > Pongo > Pongo pygmaeus. Next base: position 197,086,895 of record NC_072376.2, read on the forward strand.
TCACTGAACAGTATTTTGAGACCAACAGTGATAGTTTTGCCTTTTATTATATGTATTTGGCAGTATTGCTGTTCATTTCTATAGTTACTTATAGTAGTTCCAGCTACTTGGGAGGCTGAGGCAGGAGAATTGCTTGAACCCAGGAGGCAGAGCTTGCAGTGAGTGGAGATTGTGCCACTGCACTCCAGCCTGGGCAACAGAGCGAGACACTGTCTCAAAATAAATAAATTGTAAAAGAAAAATCTCATAATTTTGGATATCCTTGTGTTTAAACAGTGGCTTTTTAAACATTTTCACCAGATCCCTTCAGTCTAAAGACACTTCCATTGGCCCCACACTCTCCTGGTGAAGTCATTCTGCAGGGGACGAGTCTCATGACTGGGTGGGGGAACAGAGGGGAACAGGTGGCCTCCATAATGTCCCTTTAGCTGTTAGACTTTTTGAAGTTTGCTATTTTTAAACTTAGAAGTACTGTTTGAATCACTCAGATGTATGTAGACTTGATTATATTCTAGCTGCACAGAAATAGCTTGTTTGAAATACTAGAGTAACTAATACTGAAAAGGAGAGATTTTTGGTCCCATCAATTATTCTCTTTCATTCCTTTCTCTGGTGCTCAGGAGACCCAAACCTAATCCCAACTAATGCTAGTTCAGTCTTTTGATTTTCTCTCAAGGTAAACCTCTTCTGGGTAGTGTTTAAATTCACAAGGAAAGGTTCCAGAAAATAAACATTTTTTTTTTGGAGACAGGGAGACAGAGTCTTGCTCTGTCCCCCAGGCTGGAGTGCAGTGGCGCGATGTCTGCTCACTGCAAGCTCCGCCTCCCGGGTTCACGCCATTCTCCTGCCTCAGCCTCCCGAGTAGCTGGGACGACAGGCGCCCGCCACCACGCCCGGCTAATTTTTTGTATTTTTAGTAGAGACAGGATTTCACCATGTTAGCCAGGATGATCTCGATCTCCTGACCTCGTGATCCGTCCGCCTCAGCCTCCCAAAGTGCTGGGATTACAGGCGTGAGCTACAACGCCTAACATTTTTAACATGACTAGCATGCCCTTTTTAACTGCAGGGATCCTTTTCTGAGTACAGCTACCACCTTCTAGCAACTTGACTGCTGCCAAAAATGTTCACCGGACTCCGCAGAGCCAGCTCTTTTATCAGTAGGGAAAATTTATAATTAAAAATTTTTGGCCAGGCGAGGTGGCTCATGCCTGTAATCCCAGCACTTTGGGAGGCCAAGGCGGGCGGATCACCTGAGGTCAGGAGTTCAAGACCAGCCTAGTTAACATGGTGAAACCCCATCTCTAGTAAAAATACAAAAATTAGCCGGGTGTAGTGGTGGACGCCTGCAATCCCAGCTGCTTGGGAGGCCGAGGCAGGAGAATTGCTTGAACCTGGAAGACAGAGGTTGCAGTGAGCTGAGACCATGCCATTGCACTCCAGCCTGGGCAACAGAGTGAGATGCTGTCTCAGAAAAAAAAATCGCCATTCCACAGTGTATATATAGTGTACATATTTCAGAACATCATGTTGTATACCGTAAATGTCTACAATTTTTTTTTTTTATTTGTCACACTAAGGACAGTGGCTGAGGATTACCCTTTCCCACTTATTGGACAATCACTGACTAAAATTTTAGGTCCCAGTGCACCTGTATTAAACTTTAGTGCTATGCTGTCCGGTGTAGCCCCTAGCCACATGTGGCTATTGAGATTTCAGTTTAAATTAAATTTGCTTGGTTACACTGCCACACTTCAAGTGCTCAATAGATAAATGTGACTAGCAACTGCCATACCAGACAGTGACGTCCTAGGCAAGGATAAATCCATACTTTTCTTCCTTTGAATAAAAGACTTTGGTTTTCTAATTGTATGATGCACTCATTTTTTGCTCCTGCTTGTAAAAGCTACATTTGGCAGGGATTTCACTAGCTTGAGCCATGATTTTGTTTCTAAAATTGAGCAGCTTCCATCAGTACTAAAAAAAGTCAAGAATCAAGGATCGGGAACCTATTTCACTCACTCCATTCCTGCCGCGAATGTCTGGAAGCTATACTTAGCTATGTGTATGCATGTATGTACACACACACCGCTATGTACATCTGAACAACCACAGCAGCAACAGACTGAACGCAGGAGTGCTGTCTTCACTGCCTCGGGAATTCCTCAGAATCTTTCTGCTTAAAGCAAGTCACTTTTCATTGTGGACACTCTTCTGTTTCATTTCCTGGTCATCCTTCTCCTGCTTTCCCCACAAAGGTCCGCTGTTGTGTATCTGTGTAATACAATAAAATTACCTGTAAGAGTTGTATTCTTTTAGCTACTAGCTATCCCTCTGGGATGTTGTTGACCTGCCAGAAATTTTACAACTAGAAACAGTTATGATACCTTTTATTCATTCTTAGTCTTGACTTTTCTGATGTGATGTTTTAAATTCTTTCAATCAGTGATCTTAGAGATAGGGCAGTTTTTGTTTTTATCTGCCACTTTTATCCTTGCAGCATGCATTGGAGTTCACTGCAGACACTTTTTCTCAAACAGGAGATTGGGCAACCTTGAGTCCCCAAAAGGAACTTACCTGTCAGCTCAGGCTCTGGGCCTGCTTAAAGCTTGAGACACAGGAGGGCCCTGAGCAAGAGAGAGAGAATAAAACTGTCAGTTAAGCAGGAATGATAAACAAGGTTCCGTTCCACATGTGGGAGATGGCCTGGCAATAGCTGCTGGAACGCAGGGTTGAGAGAGAAGTACTGGCAGAAGAGGATTCTTCGTGTGGAAGTGCAGAGTCAGCTGGTGATGCTACAGGAGAGGGCGGCTGCCGGCCTGTGCCGTGGCCGTCCCCAGGTGCAAGTGAAGGAAGAAAGAGGTGGGGTGAAAGGAGGAGAATCACCATATCACCATTTTTATTTTGATGCTTACACTCATTTATTCTGTTTTTGTAAAACAGTTTCAAGAATTTAAAAATTCTTCCAGTTAATAGAGCTTTTGTTATTATAACTTTGTAAACCCACTTTGTTTTTCCCACTTTAAAGCCACAGGGTCGACTCATGGATGATACCTCTATTGCTGCTGCATGATGTTCAAGACCGGCCCTTGGCTGTTGTTACAGAGACGTTGGGCAGAGCTATGCAGGTGTTTCATTGTGAACTCTAGCTTTGATCATGGTAAAAAGTTAGTCTTTTCTATTTTTTAATGGATGTTATACCAACTATTCAGAGGAACTCATACTTCAAAAATATTAGGAAAATCTGTCTTATAGTTTCTCTAATAAATATCTGAAATCTCAGTACAACATGAAAGGATGTCAGACCGTTGTTATTGCTGAAAGTCATTTGATGAATGGTAAATTCTACGAAAAGTAAGTGATTTGCATGTATAATATCAGGAAAATTAAGCATCCCAAGTATGACTGGACAAAGAGAGCAGATGCACCAGTGCCTGTGCCATAAAGTTCCGAATCCCCTATGTGTCTCTTTCAGAGCTGGCCAGACCGGAAATAAATCATTCTCATAAATTCAGTGTGTACTCAGAATACATACACAACAACATAGGGAGTTGTATGACTGATACAGAAAACTTCCAGAAAGTTTTAATCAAAGCAGTTTAATTAAGGTATCAAAAATGTCTTTGCTTACTATCAAAAAGTGTCAAATAGGTTCAGCTTGCTGCCAAAATATGGATCGTTTATGAAGCAGGTTCATATTTTAGAGGTGTTAATAAAATCCTCATCTGAAAAGATCCAAAGTGGAAGGATTTGATTATAAACATAATTTCCTGGACTGAAAGTTTTTGGAAAAGATGCACGGTCTGAGTCAGGCCTTTTGGTTATATTGTGCAGTTTCAAAAGAACTATTTAAAACTCTTGAAAACTCATGTAAATAAAAATCATAGGGTGAAAATTGTATTTGTTAAAATACCTTAATAATTTACAACGACCTGATTTCCCGGAAAATTGTATTATTCAAAAGGTGGAGGCATTGTAAAAAGGAAATAGTGATGTAAATAAACATGTTCTCTTTCAAGTATGCTTGTCTGTCTATATCTTATTTTGAGCTTGTTTGATTGCAGCTTCATGAAACAGCTTTTACGAAGAATACTGTTGCATGAGATGCAGTGGCAAGCACAGGATTGAAAATTGGGTTGTGTTCTAGAACTGGCTCTGCTAACATTAGGTGAGACTTGGACAGTGCTATCTCGGGAGGACATGAGCTCCCTGTTGTAACATGGCTTTTCAGGTAGAGGCCATGGAGCAAGACTCTAGAGTCCAGCTGTCTAGGATCAAATCCCTCCTGTGCTGCTTTTGTCTGGGTGACGTTGTTCAAGTTCCTTACCCTTTGTGTATCTCAGCGTTCTTGTACATAAGATGTAAATAACACCCATCTTATAGGCTTGTTATGAAGGATGATATAGATTCATACATGAGAAGAGCTTGGAACAGTGCCAGACCCAAAGTTACGTACGAGAGTGCTCAGCCAGTGTCATCTATATTTTTATGGGAAGGCTGAAGAGGGTATTCACTTTTCTACTGGAGAGGTCCATGTTATCAGAATTTGTTGATACATTTTACATAATTTACCACATATATGAGTATACACGTGTATGTAAATACATGAAACTATAAACAAGTTTCATAGAAGAATGCATTCTGTGTACTCTTACATATTTTGTATCCTACTCTGTTTTTTTAAAAAACATCCCTGGTTATAAACCTGATGAATTGATTTCATGACCCACTAATAGGATGTAAAGTGCAGTTTGAAAAATATTGGACCAAGATCTTGAAGGTGCTGTTGAATTCTAAGATGGTCTGATGCAGTGCTTACATAATAAGGATCCCATGTGTTAACACTGCCATTGTCAAACGAAGTACATGTTTGAACAGTGGGCCACTGACATGCACTTTAAAATGATCAACATGGATGGCAGTGGGATTTGTGTACCTGTGTGCGCTTCTGTATGGATATCAAACAGGTCTTTTTCTTCTTGATCTCTCTAAGAGTTGGCAATAGAGTAAGCCTTTCTCAACCAGGAATTCTCCCATATCACAAATTCTACTGTGAATATATTCTATCTACCTATTTTGAAACTGAAAATTTTGATTCAACAATACATGAAGTCATCATCTACCCTGGGTTCTAAACTCAGAACTGTTACAGTGTTGCAGGAGCTCTTCATTCACTGAGGCTCCAAGTATCAGGGAGGACCTCACCCTCTTTCTCCCTCTCTCTGCCAGCAGCCACGACCATCTGTCCCTCATGAGAATATCTGCCTTCTGTCTTTGTACGTTTGGTTCTCAACATTGCTGTCTGCCAGTGTTCGCACCATCCAGGGATACAGTTTTTTAAATAAAGTGTTATAAATTGTGGGGGAGGTGTGTATAAAAGTTTGACTCGTATACATGATGCGATAAGCACCAGTGGATAATCCAAATATTACCAAAAGGAGCATGCAGATGATAATGTCTTTGGGAAGGACAAAATTATTAATTTGCTTAATTTTATATTTTTGTGATCCTTCAACTTGCAAATTTGATCCCTTCAACTCAGTTTTCCTCATAATGTCTTTAGTTCTTTATCTTTGAATTCTTATGAGAATGAAGAGGTTTTACAGAGCATGGCTCTCCACGTTTTTCAAAATGTCTTCGCATTACTTGGAGATTCATTATTTTTGTTCGAATTCAGTCATTTCTTTCATGGACCATGTTATATTTCCACCCAGAATATAAAAAGCCCCCCAGTTGATACTCTGAAATAATAGCTGTGAAGAATTCCAAGCTGTAATTTCCATGTTGGTGTTGTAATGAGAAAGGGAGTGCTTTTAAGGAAAGGACAGCAAGCAGACAAGTGAAGTTCACCTTTTAATGGGGAGGGTCCATGCAGTCCCAGCAAATACCCTTCTGAAGCCTCTTCACCTGGCCTTAAAATTCAGAAGAGGCACCCAAAGTGTCCCAACTCAGTTTAAAAGTTAGACATGGGTTGCATTATTTAATGGTAGAGTGGATAAATAGCAGTGACAGTAATTTTCAAAGCAGTTACGTGCATGCAGCATTAGTAATTAGAGATGGTCCAACAAATGTGTGATAACCAAATAGAAATGTACACATTATTGCATCTCCTCGGTTTTTCATGCCATATGGATTCACCCCACAGGACTAAATCTTCTCTAGCTAAAGCATTATGAATGAATGCTAACTAAAAGCATTCAGTTATATAAGGAAACAAATTTTTACGTTATTTTATTGTCCCAGTATTCTTACATACCCTTTTTTACACTTACAGATTTGTTCTGAAACATTTCCAATGAGTGACACTGCTGCTGTTCTTTTTTTTTTTTTTTTTTGAGACCGAGTCTCACTCTGCTCATTCTGTTGCCCAGGCTGGAGCGCAGTGGTGTGATCTCAGCTCACTGCAACATCGGCCTCTCAGTTTCAAGCAATTCTCCTGCCTCGGCCTCCCTAGTAGCTGGGATTAGAGGTGTCCACCACCACGCCCAGCTAATTTTTGTATTTTTAGTAGAGATGGGGTTTTGCCATGTTAGCCAGGCTGGTCTCAAACTCCTGACCTCAGGTGATCCACCTGCCTCAGCCTCCCAAAGTGCTAGGATTTATAGGCGTGAGCCACCGTGCCTGGCCATACTCATGGCATTCTTTGGTGACCATAACCATACCGTTTATTTTAGCAAGCGATGCCGTTCTCAGACACACCTACTGAAGAGCTCCATAAAATTCACTAAATGAGTATAAAATTCCATGTTTTTCATGAAAAAAAATGCATAGTTCAATTATATTCAAGTTTTCCTTAAAGATCAAATTGGTGAAAAAACATTCCCTTCCACTCTATTTACTTATGTCTGCAAACAAAAGAGAAGGTGATCACAAGGCCTTATTGTTTCTGCTTTCTGAAGCATGTTTTACTAGCGGGGGAAGTAGAACCAATGTCAAAACTGCCACACATGTCCACTCAGGGTGCACTGCCTGAGTTAGCCCTGCTCTGCAAGGAGCTGTGTTAAAAAGGAAAAAACTCAAAACTGCCAAGTACCGCTGCATTTCAAGGTCTGTGTACCCTCCAAGTTATACTCCAAGCAACTTTTTAATCTTTTTTTACTATGCTCACTCCAAACAGTTTTTTTTTTCATTATTTCTATTTTCTCTCCGTTGAAAGAACACAAAACTCATAGTAACCTCGAAGTTGGTTTTTTATTTACAGAATACACCCTTATCCAAAATGTATCAACATGAGGCAGAGCACGGTGGCTCACACCTTTAATCCCAGCATTTTGGGAGGCTGCGGTGGGTGAGTCATTTGAGCCCAGGAGTTCAAGACAAGCCTGGGCAACATGGCAAAACCCTGTCTCTACTAAAAATACAAAAAATTAGCCAGATGTGGTGGCTCGTGCCTGTAGTCCTGTAGTCTCAGCTACTCGGGGAGCTTAGATGGGAGGATCGCTCGAACCTAGGAAGTCAAGGCTGTAGTTAGCCATGATCACACCACCACACTCCAGCCCGGGTGACAGAGCAAGATCCTGTCTCAGGAAAAAAAAAATAGTATCATCATGCATGGTAAATGGAAACTTAAAAATATTGCCTTGTTAGGTTGGTCAGGATTTCTAAACTATCTTTCCCAAATGATAATTGCTAACATTTATTGAGTACTGTGATGTGCCGCATGGATATATTTTTATCTCATATAATACTCATAAAAGCTCAATGTGATTTTAGGTACTCTTATTATTCCCATTTTAAAGATGTGAAAACTGAGGCGCAGAAAGGTTAACTTGCCCAGTGTTTTGGTTATCCATTGCTACAAAACAAATTTGCCCGATGTTTAATAGCTTAAAACAACCATCATTATCTTTATGGTTTCAGTGGGGCAGGAATTTGGGAACAACTCAGATGGACAGTTCTGGCTTGGGGTCACTCATGCAGTTGTAGTCAGACAGTAGCTGGAGTTAGAATAGGGCCAACTGTGAGAACCAGGGGAACTGAGGCAGCTTGGAGCTAGCCAGGCACCTCTCTTTATTTAGTTAGGGTCGCTCCGTGTGTTCACTGGGATTCCTCACAGCATGGCTGCCTCAAGGTGGCTGGACTACTTACCTGGCAGCTCAAACCTCCAGTGAGAATGGAACCAGCAAGGGAAGCTGCATCACCTTTTTTTGACCTTGCCTTCGATATCACGTAACGTCACTGCTAGGGTCACAGTCCACCCAGATGGGTGGGTGTGGCAGCTTTGCCATTCACTCTCCTTTTGGATATGTCTGGAAATTTCCATAATAAAAAAATAACAAAGGATACAAGGTAGACAGGAGCCCCAGGGAAGGATTAACTTTTATAGAGTATGAGGAGGAAGCTGCGGGGAGGTAGGGCTTCCTCAAGGAGTGACATTGACATTAGAGTTGTTTTTGTTTTTGTGTTCATAATAAAATGATTCTGTGCTTTCGTTGTGTGGGAATGCATTTCCATCATCCATGAACAGATAATGTTATGTGAACTGGATTTTGGAGGACATAGAAACGTTTGTAAAATAAACAGATCAAGGAAGAGCTTTCCAGGTGATGAAAGGGACTGTTGGCATGCACCCCTGCGGCACGCTGGCATGCCAGTGCTTTGAACATAGACAGACTTGTCCACTGTTGAGTAAACCTAACCTTTATTTTTTTCTACCTTAGATATTCAGTGATAAGAGAATGGTGGGCGGGGGATGAAACTCACTTAAAAATGCAAGCGTGCTTGCTGCTGTCTCCCTGCGCCTCTGCAGAGCAGGGCTTCTCTCCCGGAGCTTTTGGAGGAAGCTGGTCTTCTTTTTGGTAATGCTCATCAGCTTGAAGAACTGTAGTCTGAAAAAAATTTGATCTTGGAGAATAATTCAAAATCACTATCTCAACAAAGGACTGAATTCCAAATGCTAAATTTAACAGGAACAATTCAGAAACCCTTTATTCAAGATGAAATAGGCCAGGCGCGGTGGCTCAGGCCTGTAATCCCAGCACTTTGGGAGGCCGAGGTGGGCGGATCACGAGGTCAGGAGATCGAGACCATCCTGGCTAACACGGTGAAACCCCGTCTCTACTAAAAATACAAAAAATTAGCCGGGTGTGGTGGCGGGCGCCTGTCGTCCCAGCTACTCGGGAGGCTGAAGCAGGAGCATGGCCTGAACCCGGGAGGCGGAGCTTGCAGTGAGCCAAGATCACGCCACTGCACTCCAACCTGGGCGACAGAGTGAAACTCCGTATCAAAAAAAAAAAAAAAAAAAAAAAAACATGAAATACGGAATTATTCAGTCATAGGATGGGAGGAGCTCTGTGATAGCTTTTTAAAATCAAATAGCTGATTTTTTTTTAATCAAAGGCATTAGTGACACCAGTTGGTCAGACTACATTTACGATATTCTCTCCATTTCTGATTGCTATCCTTTATTTCATTTTACTTTTTTATTGTGACCATTTCCGAACAGACACAAAAGTAGAGACTGTAACACACTTCCATGCTTATACTCAGCTTCAGCCATTAATGCCTTGCCCTCTACCATCCATCCTCCCTAACTCATTTCACCAGAAAGAAAAGGACTTTTAAAATCACATAACCACAATGCATTATTACATCTAATCAATTATTTCTTTACATTGTCTAGTATAATAACATATTCAATTTTCCCTAAGTCTTTTTACAGTTGGCTTGTTTGAATATGGATCCAAACAAGGTCCATCATTATATTGTTTCATTTAATGTAGAACAGTCCCGTCCCCCTTTATATCCCCTATTGACTTGATGAAGAAATGGGTCAATTGTTTTGTAAAATATCCCACATTCGGGGTTTGGTTAATTGCAACCCCAGGGTGTTTATGTAACTTGTTCCTCTATCTACTGTTTTTCCAATGGACTGGGAGTTAGAGTTACAAGCTAGCCTGAGCTCAAATTCTCTTTCTCATCCTCCCTCCAGTTCTTCTCTTCTCTACTTCCTTCCTTCCACCCTCCTTCTCTCTCCCTCACTCCTTCCTTCCACCCTCCTTCTCTCTCCCTCACTCCTTCCTTCCATCTTTCCTTTTTTTTTTTTAGGATAAGGCTATTTCATAGGTGATATTTCCCATCGCCACACTTCATGTCTCATTGTCTCGCTTTTCGTGGTAAGATTGATCAATGGGTTTGGAGGATGACAGCCTAATTCCTTTATCCTAAGGTTCAGCTAAACAGCCATCAATGCAATTGTCTGAATTGAATGACGCTCATTGCATTGACGCATTGATCACTGTTTAGCTGAACTGTATATTTAACTTAAATGTTTTAAAATTAGAAGTTTTTCAATTGGAAGTTGCAAAATGTAATTAAACAATGCTATTCTGCATTCATTGACTGGAATTCTTAGAGATTTTTTTTCCTCATCCACTAGGTCTATTTAATTACCCTACAATATAGTTCCTACAGCAAAGAGAACTTTTTTTCTTAATTCAGCTCATCAGACAAGGAAGCAAAGATAATTTTTAATAACCTAATTCCTTCTCTTTATTTGTACTTTTCTTCCTTTTTTTTTTTTTTTTTTTTAGACAGAGCCTCTGTCACCCAGATAGGAGTGCAGTGGCATGATTTTGGCTCGCTGCAACCCCCGCCTCCCGGGTTCAAGTGATTCTCCTGCCTCAGCCTCCCAAGAGTAGCTGGGATTACAGGCGCGCACCACCAAGCCCTGCTAATCTTTGTATTTTTAGTGGAGACGGGGTTTCACCAGGTTGGCCAGACTGGTCTCGAACTCCTGGGCTCTAGTGATCTGCCCGCCTCAGCCTCCGAAAGTGCTGAGATTACAGGAGTGAGCCCCAGCGGCCGGCCTCTCTATTTTTAATTTTCAGTGTAATGAGTTGGTGGCCCTCCTATCTCTAATGTTATCCCAGAGCTTCGGTGTTTGTGCTTCGTGCCCTCTCCGTTTCTCCCCTGTTCTTATGGAATAATGATGTAAATTAGGAGCCTGGGGTCAGGAATCTCAGGTTAGGGTGAGGGCTTTCCCGTGGTGTTGGCAGCGGCTGGCGCCTGCGCCCTCCGTGCGGGAGAGCAGCTCCCTCCAGCGGCTTCCCTCGCGCTTTGTGCCTTGCCCACCGCTCAGACGCTCTGCTCTGAAAAGTAAAAGTTCACAAGGTATCTTCAGCTGCAAGGATAAAATCAAGAAGGCGACTTCAAACACAAACTTTATCAACTTAAAATCAATATTAATGTACGGACGGTCCGAATGGTCACCTTGGGAAATCAGTGAAAGGGCCTGACATGGAGAAGAGATTAAATTATGTTTAATAAATGTTCATTTTATGTTCATTCTTTGAAAACGGGTGCTCATTAACAGATCTTTTACCACACACAAACACTAACAGATACGCGTAACTGCGCCCTGCAACATTTTATTTTCCGGCTGCTTCCCCCTCCGCTGTCAGGTGGCAGTGTCCCCGGTGCTTAGGGGAACAGGAGGGGTTCCGGTGCTGCTTCCCTTCCGTGCACAGAAAATCCACCCAGGCTGACGCGGCGGCTCACGCCTGTAATCCCAGCACTTTGGGTGGCTGAGGGGGGGGCGGTTCACTTGAGGTCATGAGTTCGAGACCAGCCTGGCCAACACGGTGAAACCGTCTCTACTAAAAAAATTAGCCGGGCACGGTGGCGTGCCTGTAATCCCAGCACTTTGAGAGGACATAGAGGGTGGATCACTTGAGGTGAGGAGTTCCAAACCAGCCTGGCCAAATGGTGAAACCGCGTCTCAAAAATTAGGCCGGGCGCGGTGGCTCACGCCTGTAATCCCAGCACTTTGGGAGGCCGAGACGGGCGGATCACGAGGTCAGGAGATCGAGACCATCCCGGCTAACACGGTGAAACCCCGTCCCTACTAAAAATACAAAAAAATTAGCAGGGAGTGGTGGCGGGCGCCTGTAGTCCCAGCTACTCCGGAGGCTGAGCCAGGAGAATGGCGTGAACCCGGGAGGCGGAGCTTGCAGTGAGCCGAGATCGCGCCACTGCACTCCAGCCTGGGCGACAGAGCGAGACTGCGTCTCGGAAAAAAAAAAATAAATAAATAAATTAGCCTTTCGTGGTGGCAGACATCTGTAATCCCAGCTACTGGGGAGGCTGAGGTGCCAGAATCACTTGAACCCGGGAGGCGGAGCTTGCAGTGAGCCGAGATGGCGCCACTGCACTTCAGCCTGGGCAAAAGAGGGAGACCTCATCTCAAAAAAAAAAAAAAAAAAAAACCCACAAGAAAGGAAACAAACAAAAAACCCACACCAGCCCAGCCTCTCTAGCGAGGGCCGCCCGCCCGCCCGGCCCCAGGGCCAGGTCTCGGCTTCTCCGGCCAGGCCGCGGGGCAGTTCGGCTCGGGGCGGGGCGTCGGGGAGTTTCCGCAGCGGTTAGACCGGCCGGGGGACCTCGGGACAATGAGCCTTTCTGTTTTAAAGCCGGAACCCAGCCGGGCCGCGCCGCGAAGAGGATCCCCTGCGGCTGGCAGGAGAGACCTGCAGAAACTCGTGCGCGCCGAGCGAGGCAGGCGCCCTGGGGCTGGGGCACGCGGCCGGCGGGGGCCGCCAGGGAGCGGCCGCGGCAGGACCAGGACTCCGGTGCGCCCCCCCGCCGCCAGCACCTGCCTTGGGAAGCCAGTCCGACGCGTACGCTGCAGGGGCCTTCAACAGGGGCTGTCGCCGCCTGCACTCGCGCCGCTGCGGTTCGCAGGAAACTCCTGTGGCTTTTTGGAAGCACAATGCAGAACGTCCGGTGAGGGTTTGCAAAGCCGCCCTGGGAGATGCAGCAGTGTGAAACTTACGGTTGCACCTGGCCTCTGCTGCACCTGGCCTCTGCCATACCAGGCTTCTGCCGCATCTGGCCTCTGCCGTGCCTGGCCTCTCTGCCACACCTGGCCCTGGCCTCTCTGCCGCGCCTGGCCTCTCTCTCTGCCGCGCCTGGCCTCTCTGCTGCCCCTGGCCCCTGTTGCACCTGGCCTCTTGGCTGCAACTGGCCTCTCAGCTGCACCGCTTTGTTGCCTCTGCAAACTCGGGTGCCCTGGAGCTTCCTACCCAGAAGTTAGTGCCGTGCACACTGCAGGTGCGAGGTGCCCCTCCTTCTGTCTGTTCTGTTTGGTTTGGCAGATGACAGCACTCTCAGTGGGGCCTGAAACCTTGATAGTCATGGCTTTCTTTGTAAGAAGGACTCTCTTCCTTCATTAAATCACTTTTATTTGGATTATAGAGATCTGTCATAAAGCGATTCAGTACTTAATGATGACATGGGGAAAGGATCACTGGGTACTGTTAAGAAAAAAGCAAGGACAGAACTGTGAATATGGTAATGATCTTGTTTTGTAATACAAAACAAAACAGACACTATACAAATACAAACCCAAAGGAAAATGATCATGCATAAAAATGCTGTTTTCAGGCCGGGGGCTGTGGCCCATGCCTATAATCCCAGCACTTTGGGAGGCCAAGGCAGGAGGATCACTTGAGCCCAGGAGTTCAAGATCAGCCTCGGCAACAAAGCGTGACTTCATCTCTCCAAAAATTAAAAAGAAATTAGCTAGGCGCTGGTGTGGGCCTGTAGTCCCAGCTACTTGAAAGGCTGAGGTATGAGGATTGCTGGAGCCCAGGAGGTCAAGGCTGCACTGAGCTATGATTGTGCCACTGCACTCTAAGCTGGGTGACAGAGCTGGGCGCCATCTCTTTCTCTCTCTCTCTAGAAAGATAGTTTTTGGATTGCTGGATTGTACAGGTGATAATAATTTTCTTTATTTTACTTATCTGTTCCGAATGGTTTTCCACAGTAAACATTTTTTTTTTTCTAAGAAGAAGGGATAATAAATGTTTATTTTTTGAAAGGAACATAGATCGGCTGGGCGTGGTGGCTCACGCCTGTAATCCCAGCACTTTGGGAGGTGGAGGTGGGCGGATCATGAGTCAGAAGACCAGCCTGGCCAATATGGTGAAGCCCCATCTCTACTAAAAATGAAAAAAATTAGCTGGGCACGGTGGCACACACCTGTTGTCCCAGTTACTCGGGAGGCTGAGGCAGGAGAATTACTTGAACCGGGAGGCGAAGGTTGCAGTGAGCCGAGAGGGTGCCACTGCACTCCAGCCTGGGCGACAGAATGAGACTCCATCTCAAAAAAATAAATAAATAAAAGGAACATAGATCACAGCACCAGAGGGAAGAGACCCAGCAGATGGGTCCTATGCACAATCTTGCTCCCCAGTGATCCACAAGTCACCCAGGAGGTAAAGTATATGCAAGCTACATCAATGTTCCAGGATGAGGGTTGCCATTAACAAGTTTGCTTCCAGCCCTGAAATCTGTTCCCATTTGAACAAATATTACTCTTAGGAATAGTACAGGGCTCCCCACCAAGATGGTTTAAGCAAAGGTCATAGGCCCTGCCTGTCTAAAAATGTAACCCTGAAGTTCTCTTTGGGTGAAAGCATTGTTAGGTGTCTCAGACAAGGAGTGTTCTATTCAACACTGAAGCACACATGTTTGCTTGTGAGCTGTTACTGCAGACTTGCCTGAGATGCATCCAGCCCAGAAGGGCAGGCACAGTGGGCAGCTTGTGTATGGAGGGAGATCAACCAGGAGAAGACACAAAGATACATTTTTGAGGCTTCATTATTTCCCATCTAAAAGTCCACCCCCATTCTAGTGGCCAGGATTGACTGCAGAGAAGGCAGGGTGCTCAGGAAGGGGACTGTATGGTAAACATAGCATTAGCACTGCCACGGGAGCCTTGCAGGGCTCAGCTGAAACTCCACCTCCCTCCACAGCCTTCAGGGGTCCTTCTTGTCCTATGGACTCTTCTGGCATTTCCTGTATGGATGCCCATCTCATACCTTTAAATTTTTAAATTTTTAAATTTTATTTATTTGAGACGGAGTCTTACTCTGTCACCAGGCTGGAGTGCAGTGGTGCTATCTCAGCTCACTGCAACTTCCACCTCCCAGGTTTAAACAATTCTCCTGCCTCAGCTTCCCAAGTAGCTGCGATTACAGGCATCCACCACCCTACCCAGCTAATTTTTGTATTTTTAGTAGGCGGGGTTTCATCGTGTTGGTCAGGCTGGTCTCAAACTCCAGACCACAGGTGATCCGCCCTCCTCAGCCTCCCGAAGTGCTGGTGAGAGGTGAAGCTGGCTGGGCTTCTGGGATGGGTGGGGAGTTGGAGAACTTTTCTGTCTAGCTAAAGGATTGTAAACGCACCAATCAGCACTCTGTGTCTAGCTAAAGGTTTGTAAATGTACCAATCAGCACTCTGTCAAAACGGACCAATCAGCGCTCTGTAAAGCGGACCAATCAGCACTCTGTGAAATGGACCAATCAGCTCGCTGTAAAATGGACCAATCAGCAGGATGTGGGTGGGGCCAAATAAGGGGATAGAAAGTAGGCCATGCGAGTCACCTGCGGCAGCCCTCTTGGGTTTCTTGTGATACTGTGGAAGGTTTGTCGTTTTGCTGTTTCCAGTAAATTTTGCTGCTGCTCACTTTTTGGGTCCACGCCGTGTTTGTGAGCTGTAACACTCACTGCAAAGGTCTGCAGCTTCACTCCTGAGGCCGGCGAGACCACGAACTCACCAACCCGCCGTGAGGGATGAACAACTCCTCCTGACGTGCCACGTTTATGAACTGTAACACCACGAAGGTCTACAGCTTCGCTCCTGAGGCCAGCACGACCATGAACCCATTGGAAGGAATGAACAACTCCAGACGCGCCGCCTTTAAGAGCTGTAACACTCACCGTGAAGGTCAGCAGCTTCACTCCTTAAGTCAGTGAGACCACGAACCCACCAGAAGGAAGAAACTCCAGACACACCGAAGGGGTGGCCTGTCCCCCTGACACCTGTGGGTATTTCTAGTTGGGTGGGACCAGAGAGTGAGAAAAGAAATAAGTAACAAAGCATAGAGTAACAACAGTGGGCCCAGGCGACCTGCACTGGTACTGGTCTCTTGAGTTCCCTCAGTTTCTATTATTTTCATTAGTTCAGTAAAAAGGAATGTAGTAGGAGAGCAGGGTGATAATAAGGAGAAAGTCAGCAACAAACATGTGAGCAATAAAATCTATGTCATAATTAAGTTCAAGGGAAGGTACTATGACTGGACGTGCACGTAAGCCAGATTTATGTTTCTCTCCACCCAAACATCTCAGTGGAGTAAAGAATAACAAGGCAGCATTGCTGCAAACATGTCTCGCCTCCCACCATAGGGTGGTTTTTCTCTGATCTCAGAATTGAACAAATGTACAATCGGGTTTTATACCGAGACATTCAGTTTGCAGGGGCAGGCAAGAGACAGTGGCGTTCCTCCATCTCAGCTGCAAGAGGCTTTCCTCTTTTACTAATCCACCTCAGCACAGACCCTTTACGGGTGTCGGGCTGGGGGACGGTCAGGTTTTTCTAATCCTCAAGGCCATATTTCAGACTATCACATGGGGAGAAACCTTGGACAATACCCCGCTTTCAAGGGCAGAGGTACCTGCGGCTTTCCGCAGTGCATTGTGCCCCTGGTTTATTGAGACTAGAGAACGGCGATGACTTTTACCAAGTATACTGCTTGTAAACATTTTGTTAACAAGGCACGTCCTGCACAGCCCTAGATCCCTTAAACCTTGATTTCATACAACACACTTTTTTGTGAGCTCCAGGTTGGGTCAAAGTGGTTGGGGCAAAGCTACAAATTAATATCTCAGCAAAACAATTGTTTAAAGTACAGGTCTTTTCAAAATGGAGTCTCTTATGTCTTTCCTTTCTATATAGACACAGTAACAGTCTGATCTTTCTTTTCCCTACAACACACCATCTTTAAGAACTATAACACTCACCACGAGGGTCTGTGGCTTCATTCTTGAAGTCAGTGAGACCAAGAACCCACCAATTCCGGACACACTGGGATTACAGGCATGAGCCACTGCACCCAGCTCATCTTGCACCTTTTAAAAGGCTGTGTTCTGTCTCTCAACTAGCTCTTTGTCCTGTATCTCTTTTTCTCCCTAGTGCCCAACGCAGGGGCTCAGATGGGGTGGACACAGCCATCAATGGCCAGGGGATGACTTAGTTGCTCAAAAGTGCAATCTGGGCTGTCTTGTTACTAAAAACAGTTCTGTGAAATGCTACAGTCAACAACCACTTACTGGTTTAACTCAGTGATTGAACTGGATACAGTGACTAGAGAGAATCCAAATAGTATAGAGGCCCAAGGTCAGCTGCCTTATTGAGTCAGTCAGCAGGGAGAAAGCTCTCCACCAGAGTACTCAGAAGTGTAGCGGGCTATCTTCAGGGAACTATGTCCTGGATAGCTACAGGATATGGTTCTAAGTGTTCTGCCAATGATCATATTATTTGGTGCAGTTAAATAAGGATTTATTCACTGATCAAGCAGAATTTTTAAAAATATGTACTTCCCGAATGCTAAAAATGGAATTAAAAGCAGCCAATTCTTGTAGAATTGGCTTTCTCTATTTGTGAGACAGATATGGAGAGATCCCGACCTTAACAGAATTTTTTTTTCTTTGAGACAGTCTCACTCCATCACCCAGGCTGGTGGGCAGTGGTGCGATCTTGGCTCACTGCAACCTCTGCTTCCTGGGTTCAAGTGATTCTCCCACCTCAACCTCCCCAGTAGCTAGGATTACAGGTGCCCACCGCCACGCCTAGTTTTTTGTATTTTCAGTAGAGAATGGGGTCTCGCCATGTTGGCCAGGCTGGTCTCAAACTCCTGACCTCAAGCGATCTGCTTGCATCTGCCTCCCAAAGTGCTGGGATTATAGGTGTGAGCCATTGTGCCTGGCTAATTTTTTTGTATTTTTAGTAGAGACATTTTCACCATGTTAGCCAGGCTGGTCTTGAATTCCTGACCTCAAGTGATCCACCCGCCTCGGCCTCTCAAAAGTGCTGGGATTACAGGCATGAGCCACCACGCCCGGCCTAGATCCCAGACCTTAACAGGAGCTGTTTAAGGGCACATTCCCAGTTTGGCCAATGCTAAGAATACCATTTTGCCAAAGAGTAGCTTGTTCTGCCTTCTGTACAACTCTCCACTGGATTCTGTTCAGTCGAAGGGGATGGCATGAGTGAACGCCTCCAAACTGTGTATGTAAGGAGAGGGAGGGGCTGGCAGACATCTTGTGATTGACAGCAACCCAGTATCGGTCCATCCGTCATTCACTGGTCTCTGACCCCAGCACAAATCCCACCGAGGCTGTTGGAACCTCGGTTGGGGTCTCGCACCAGAAACAAACGTTCCTTACTTACAGAGGGGCAGCTTTCCCTGGAAGTTGACCCGGTCCGGCATCTGCTCACATACACCTTTCCGCTACCTGGGAAGACAGAGTGGGAAACTGGCTGGGCATTTGTAACCATCTCATCCGGAATCAGGTTTGCATGTGGATGGAGACTTTTCTTACTGTACTCTGAACTGTTCATTCTTTCTTTCACTTAACAGATATTTGTTTGTTTTTGAGACAGAGTCTCGCTCTGTCGCCAGGCTGGAGTGCAGTGGCGCAGTCTCTGCTCACTGTAACCTCCGCCTCCCAGGTTCAAGTAATTCTCCTGCCTCAGCCTCCTGATTAGCTGGGGCTACAGGTGCATGCCGCCACACCCGGCTGTTTTTTTTTTTTTTTTTTTTTTTTTGTATTTTAGTAGTGACAGGGTTTCTTGAACTCCTAAGCTCAGTCAATCCACCTGCTGCGGCCTCCCAAAGTGCTTAGATTATAGGTGTGAGCCACTGCACCCAGCCACTTAACAGATGTTTATTGAACACTAAAAATGTGTCAGGTGCTCTCTTAAGCCAGTTCAAGTACATTGGTGAACAAAATACACCAAGACTCCCCTCCTCATGGGTCTTTTAGGATGGATAATAAACCACAAATATAATAGATAAACATTAGAAAGTATTTTAGAAGGTGATACATGCTATGAAAAAAGAAATACAGCAGGGTGCCAAGCATGGTAGCTCACACCTGTAATCCTGGCACTTTGGAGGCTGAGGTGGGTAGACTGATTGAGCCTAGGCGTTCCAGACCAGCCTGGGCAACATAGCAAGATACCATCTGTACACAAAAAATACAAAAATTAGGTGGGTGTGGTGGCACATGCCTGTAGTCCCAGCTACTCGGGAGACTCAGATGGGAGGATCACTGCTGCCTGGGTGGTTGAGGCTGTAACAAGCCATGATTACGCCACTGGACTCCAGCCCGTGTGACAGAGCGAGACCCTGTTTTTCCCCACCCAACCCCCGGCAAAAAAGAAGTAGAGCAGGGTGAGTTGGGATTACATTGTTAAATAGGAGGTCAGAGCAGGACTCACCAAAAAACTAGCATTTAAGCAAAGACTTGAAGTAGAAGAAGACATTAGCTTTGAGGTGGTTGGAGAAAGCAGGCTCTAGGCACAGAGAAGAGTTAGTTCCAAGGTCCCGAAGCAGGGGCATGCCCAACAGGAATTTCCAGAGCAGTGTGGGGAGCAGAGTGAGCAAGGCGATGAGATCACAGAGGTGTCGGATCTTGCTGGACCTTCCAGGCCATTCATTGCACAGACTTGGCTTTTTCTCTGAATAGGGAACCACTGGGAGGTTTGAGCAAAGGAGTGACGCGCTCTGACTTAGCTTTCACAGGATCACTCTGGCTGCTGTGTTGATCCTGGACTGTCAGGGTACAAAGGTGGAGGAGACATTACGGTGATCCCAGGGGCCTGGAGAGAGGAGTGGCAGTGGAACTGATGAGAGGTGCTCAGATGCTGGAGAGAACTGAAGTGACTTGCCCAAAGTCACACAGCTAGTCAGCAGTAGAGCCAGGTAAGAACCCAATTCTCCCAAATTACAATGTCATGCTTAATCCACTACCCCTCCTCTTCAATCTTTCGGCACCTCGTGGCCATGCTGAGATGCAGGTTTCACATGTGATTTTTGGTTGTTTTGGAGGCATCAATGCATTTGAGTATATGTCTAGCTATCTCATTCCAGCACCATTCTTTTGAAAATGTTTTGGGGCTAGAAGGTAGTATATCAGACATCCACTCTTTGCTACACACACTGATACCTGGATATGATTTCTAGAAATTTTTGCAAAAATTCTTGTATACACCCTTTTTCTCTGTCGAAGGCACATCTAGTGATACCAGTATGACACTGAAGGCACCCGAGGTGGATTCCTGGCAAGCTTCTACTCTGCATAAGATAAAGATCTGCTCTTGTCTGATGGCTACTCCAGGAAGAAGCAGATGAGCTATGGCTGGAATTATAGCCATGATGCTTTTCTCTAACCTAGAAGGTTCCTGAGGATGTCAGTGACTGATCTGTGGCTTGGCATGTTCACTGAGTCGGTTCTTTTCACATTTCCAGTCTAATGTAGCCAGGAGGGGTTCTCACAGCAGACACTCTGAAGTGTCTCAGCCTTTAGATTGCAGGAGACAGATCTAGACTTAGGCCTCTGGCTTAGGGGATGCTGCCAAGTGACCTAAAGAGTTTCAGAGTCTTAACTAAACCGGAGGGGATAGCTTCAGTTTTGCCACAACTTCCTAAATGGACCTTCCAGCAGAACCATTAGACGGCAAGTGCCAAACAGACATGTTGTATTCACCACCTCATCTTCAGCTCCCCCAGAACCATCCATGGGGCATTAGAAGAGAAGAATATTTGTTGCACATATAGGTAAATTTGGGCCTACTCTTTAGAAATGATTTATTCCTCAGTTTCAGATTCCTCTTTTTTTTCTTTCCTATTTCTTGTCATTTCTTTCTCATTATCTTTTTATTTATTTATCCATTTATTTACTTCAGGGTCTTGCTATGTTCCCTAGGCTGGTCTCAAACTCCTGGCCTCAGGCAGTTCCCTCGCTTCAGCCTCCCAAGGTGCTGGGATGACAGGCGTGAGCCACTGCACCTGGCTTTTCTTCTTCATTTTCCACATTTACATCTACATTTGAGAACTCCTCCCTCACCCCACCCCATGTCCATTTGTCATTTGTTCAGAATCAAACCACAGAGGCCCAGACCGGGCACAGTGGCTTACGCCTGTAATCCCAGCACTTTGGGAGGCCAAGGCGGGTGGACCACCTGAGGTGAGGAATTTGAGACCAGCCTGGCCAACATGGTGAAACCCCATGTCTTCTAAAAATACAAAAAGTAGCCACGCGTCATGGCACATGCCTGTAATCCCAGCTACTGGGGAGGCGGAGGCAGGAGAATTGCTTGAACCCGGGAGGCGGATGTTGCAGTGAGCTGAGATCATGCCGCTGCACTCTATCCTGGGCAACAGAATGAGACCCTGTTTCAATAAATAAATAAATAATGGGCCCATATGAATGCCTGTAAAATCACTGGCCATAATCATATCTAATGCCCTAATACCTGGAAGCTTCCAAGTCCCGTCACAGCAAAGTCCTGGTGCTTTTGAAAGCAGAAATCGGCTCATGCCTTTAATCCCAGCACTTTGGGAGGCTGAGGTGGGCAGATCACAAGGTCAAGAGATCGAGACCATCCTGGCCAGCATGGTGAAACCCTGTCTCTACTAAAAATATAAAAATTAGCTGGGCGTGGTGGTGCACGCCTGTAGTTGCAGCTACTAGGGAGGCTGAGGCAGGAGAATCACTTGAACCCGGGAGGCAGAGGTTGCTGTGAGCTGAGATCACACCACTGCACTCCAGCCTGGGCAACAGAGTGAGACTCCGTCTCAACAACAAAAAAAAAGAGAAAAGAGAAAGCGGAAACCGAAGCACAGTGATTCTGAGTGCACCCTTTATTCTCATGGCTAGTTCCAGGTAAGTTGGAGATGTGCCGTGGCCTACATAACGTGCCTAAGGGTACCGAGAATTTCTGTCAAAGTGTAAGAATGAGAGTTCTACCAGACACTGCAGGCTGATGGCCCATGTTGTTCATTCACCGTGGGCGCTCTAGCCCTAAATCCCTTTACAGAAGTTTTTCTGTTTTTTCCCAAGCCATGTTTCTTTGTCCTCCCACCAGGGAAAACCCCAGCTGACATCTTTTCTTCTGGAGACAGTAGAAGATGGCGTCTTTGGAGGGCTCTTCAAATAAAGTATGATGCAGACAATAAGAAGATTTTGCTTTTTGGAAACTTCCTCAGAAACCCCTTATGGTATTTCATCAATCACAAAAATGGGAATTGAGTCACCTGCCCGAGCCCTATAACCAGGACAGTTGTACCAGACGCTGGACGATGGCCCTGATAGATGTGACTGAGTCTCCCTCACCTTCTGTTTTGTTTGTGTGTCCAGACGCCTATTTGTGAGAAAATTGTATTCCCTGCGCATGAGTCCTGGTCTTCCATGCTGACATAAGTAACTGTAAGCACCGGGGCCGGGGCTGCCACGCCGCACGGCTCCATCTGCCCCCAA
Source organism: Pongo pygmaeus (assembly GCF_028885625.2). Taxonomy (NCBI): domain Eukaryota; kingdom Metazoa; phylum Chordata; class Mammalia; order Primates; family Hominidae; genus Pongo; species Pongo pygmaeus. The sequence goes on from NC_072376.2 coordinate 197,109,220, forward strand.
GTCTGTGACTGCTGCTCGCTGGGCAGAGGCCCTGGGTGATCACAGGCTACACCGGTGAGCCTGGGCAGCCCCGCGCATCCCCACAGGCCACGTGTAATTTCTGCCTCTCAGTGAAATCTACCTGAAAGATTTGCTCTTATTTTCTCTGCAGCAAACCACAGGATGAACTTTATTTTCTCATTGAAAGCAAGGTGCCGGGAAGTGATTGCGTACCCGTCACAGACACACAGAGCCTTGGGCCTCAGACTCTCCCCTGAAGCCCCGAAAAGCCACCCTCATTGACCACATGTACTGAGGGCCCATCCGAGCAGGACTGCAGGAGCGGCTGGACTGTCCATGACCCCTAACAACCCACTTGTCCAGAGACGGCGTTTCTGCCTTCTTGGGAGGGAGGCCTGTTGAGCTGCATCCGCACCTCATGATGCCAGCAATGGCACGTGGAGCTGCACCTGCACACTTGGCTTCTGGCTGCCGGGGTGCTCAGGGAGTTCGCCATCGGATAGCACCCCGCTGCCTGCCTCTCCTCTGCCCTCCTGCGGGACATTCCTCGGCTCCTGTACCTCTCGGAGCCCACATTTGCCCTCCTGCTCACCTCGCCAGGCCCCGGAAGTTGCAGGCTGCAGGTGGCAAGGGAGGCTGTCACCACGGCTTGGGATCCGGTTTCCCGGTGGCTGCCTGCAGAGACCGCCCAGATAAGGGGACGAGGAGTTGGTGTCCTGTGAGACAAACTTCAGTCAATGGCAGACAGGAGTCAGTGGATAAAGTCAGCCTTCCTTCGTGGACTGTTTCATGATACTGTTATAGTTTAGTCAGCCTCTCCGGAGACATCCTGTAAGGCAGAAAAATCACGGCTTTGTGAGGAGCTCAGCAATGCGCTTGTATTTGCTCTCCCTCCTTCCTTCCCTGCTTCCTCCTTCCCCGCTTCCTCCTTCCCCTTCCTTTTCTCCTTCCTCTTTTCCCCCTTCCCCCTTTTTTCTTTCCTCTTTTCTCCTTCTTCCTTCCCTCCTTCCTTCACTGATACGTTTTGGGATTGCTCTCCCTAGTAAAGCATAAGCACAAATGCCTTGTCCTTGGTTCTGGTTTCCAGAGAACCTGGGCTAAGATAAGTTTATTCCAGAATATCTTGATCTTGAATGTCCTTCCTTCCTTCCTCCTTCCTCCTTCCTTCCTTCCTTCTTCCTTACTTCTTCTCCTTTTCTTCTTTCCTTTCCTTTTTTTTTCCTTTTCCTTTCTTTCTCTTTTCTTTTGACGGAGTCTCACTCTGTCGCCCAGGCTGGAGTACATGACGCAATCTTGGCTCTCTGCAACCTCCGCCTCCCATGTTCAAGCGATTCTCCTGCCTCAGCCTCCTGAGTAGGTGGGATTATAGGCACACGCCACTATGCCCAGATAATTTTTGTATTTTTTGAAGAGATGGGGTTTCACCATGTTGGCCAGGCTGGTCTTGAACTCCTAAACTCAAGTGATTGGCCCACCAAGGCCTTCCAAAGTGCTGGGATTACAGGCGTGAGCCACCACTCTGGGCCCTGAATTCTTTTTGCAATTTGAAACAGTGTTTGCAAAATTTTTGACCTAGGCCATTCATCTTCTTATTTTTACTATATTATTTATAGAAGGAATATATACTTATAGTAGAAAATTTGGAAAATGCAGAAAAATATAAATAAGAAAATGAAAATAATTCGCCAGCCATTACTGAATGATGAAGACCTTGAACTTTTTGGAGAATTTTCTTCCAGTTTTTATTCTTTGCATCAAGAGTGTTCATTTTCTAGTAGTTGTCCCCCAAACAGCCAGACCTATTATTTTTAAACTGTCTCTCATGCCTGACACTAGACTCATTTGCAGATTTTTAATTTGTATTTTTTAGAGACAGGGTCTCATGCTGTTACCTAGGCTAAAGTGCAGCAGTGCATAGCTCACTGTAGCCTCAAACTCCTGCACTCAAGTGATCTTCCTGCCTCAGCCTCCTGAGTAGCTGGGACTACAGGCAAGTGTCAATACACCTGGCTACTTTCTTAGTTTTTATTCTTGTCTCACTCTGTTGCCCAGGCTGGTCTCAAATTCTTGGGCTCAAGCTATCCTCCCACCTTGGTCTCCCAAAGTGCTTGGATTACAGGCATGAGCCCCCATGCCCGATCTTATTTGCAGTTTACATGGCCAACTTAAATTGGAGTAATTCAAACCCATAGGGTAAGATTCCTAAGTGTATTCTCAGAAATTAATGGACATTGCCAAAGTGGCTAACATGCTTTAAAAATGCTTTAGTCATTGGTAGCTTTTCTGCACACACATGAAGCACTAATAACACTCTCTCACAATGACGCTCAGAGAACAATAGGGCGTGGGAGGAGGGCTGGTGATGCCGTTCTATAAATAAGAACTAAAGAACCATCCGGAGGTTCAGTGGAGAGATGTTAGGCAGTTAAAGTGATTATTGTTAAAGAATATTCGTTTTGGTTTATTGGAAGCTATGTTAGCATTTTGGGAGACTGTGATTAGTTATTAATAGCACAGATGGTGATGAGTCAATCTTGGCTTCTCTGCTTGTAAGTTGTTTGACGTTGGGGTATTACTTAAACTTTTTTTTTTTTTTTTTTTTTTTTTTTTTTTTTTTTTTTTTTGAGACAGAGTCCTGTTCTGTTGCTCAGGCTGGAGTGCAGTGGCACGATCTTGGCTCACTGCAACCTCCACCCCACAGGTTCAAGCGATCGTCCTGCCTCAGCCTCCTGAGTAGCTGGGATTACAGGTGTGCACCACCATGCCCGACTAATTTTTGTATTTTTAGTAGAGACAGGGTTTTACCATGTTGGCTAGACTAGTCTCAAACTCCTGACCTCAGGTGATCCGTCCGCCTGGGCCTCCCAAAGCGCAGGGATTACAAGCGTGAGCCACCGCGCCCAGCCTACTTAAACTTTTTGAATTCCAGTTTTCTCATCTGAAACATGATAATAGGTAATAATAATAAAAAATAAAAATCTTGCAGAATTGTTCATTTATTTATTCAACAATTATTTGCTTAGTGCTGTCTAACAAACAACGGTTCAGGAGGCTCTAGTGTTTGGGGTATAGCAGTGAATGACACAGACAAGGTCTCAGCTATCTTGGAGCCCACAGCGACAGCTCAGCAAATGACAGCATCATCAGCACTGCCACCTCCAGCTTTGTCATCGTTGTCATCAGTGAAATTTCCTTTATGTTGAATTGAATATTGATTTAAGAACATAGATTAACCCAGAGCACTGCAGTTTTTAAAAACTAAATTAAACTTTTTATATTGAGGTAATTATAGATTCACATTCATTTGTAAGAAATATTACAGGGATATCTTTTGTACCTTGCAAAACTGGAGTACAAGATCACAATCGAATATTGACACCGATACAATCCACCAGTCTTAATCAGATTTCCCCACTTTCACTTGGTGTGTGTGTGTGTATTTAGTTCTAGGCAATTTTATCACCTAGGCAATATATTCTAGGATATATCACTGTGGTTGATATATCCACCACCATAGTGAAGATACAGAATAGGCCAGGCACGGTGGCTCATACCTATAATCCCAGCCCTTTGGGAGACCAAGGTGGGAAGATTGCTTGAGGCTAGAAGTTTTTGAGAGCAGCCTGCAACATAGTGAGACCTATTTTTTTTTCTAAGAAAAAAAAAAAGATACAGAAAAGATCCATTTCTATGAGGATTCCATGTGTTGTTAACCATTGCCCGCCGCACCCCCACCGCCACCCTCACATAGTTCCTCATCTCCGGCAACAGATAATCTGCTCTCCATTTCTTTCATTTTATAATTTGAAAAAAGTTATATAACTAGGATAATACAATATGTAACTTTGGGGATTAGCATTTTTCACTCAGCATAATTCCCCAGAGATTAACCCGATCCATTTTTTTTTTTTTCTTTTTTGGAGGTGGGTGGGAAGGAATATCCCTCTATTGCCCAGGCGGGGGTGCAGTGGCAAGATCTCGGCTCACGAAACTTCCGCCTCTCAGGTTCAAGCGATTCTCCCACCTCAGCCTCCAGAGTAGCTGGGATTACAGGTGCGGGCCACCCTGCTCAGCTAATTTTTATGATTTTTTTTTTTAGTAGGGTTGGTGTTTTGCCATGTTGGCCACGCTGGTGTTGAACTCTGGACCTCAAGTTATCTGCCCACCTCGGCCTCCCAAAGTGCTGGGATTACAGGCACGAGCCACCGCGCCTGGCCTAACCTGTTTCTTTTTATTGTTGATTACTACTGCATGATGGATGGACCACAACTTATCTATCTATTCACAAATTGAAGGACATGTAGGTTGTCTCTAGTTTTTAAATACTATGAACAGAACTGCAATAAATATTTGTTTACAGGTTTTTGTGAACATAGTTTTCATTTGTCTGAAATAAATTTCTAAGAGTGCAGTTACTGGGTCTTATGGTAATGATGTGCTTCAGTTTACAATAAACTACTAAATTGTTTTCCAGAGTGGCTGTACCATTTTACATTTCCACCCATAATACATGAGCGATTCAGTGTCTCTGCATCCTTGCTACCATTTGGCATTGTGACCGTTTTTTATTTTAGCCATTTGGATAAGTGTGTAATGATACCTGTAGCTCACTATGGTTGTAATTTGCATTCCCTTGACAGCTAGTGGTGTTGAACATCTTTTCATGTGCTTATTTGCCATCTGTATATCCTTTTCAGTGAAAACATCGTTGTTCCATTTTCTAACTGGAATTTCGACACTGTTGAATTTTGAGAGTTCTTTATATATTCTAGATACCAGTTCTTTGACATGTTGTTTGCATATTTTTTTTTCCTCTCAGTCTGTAACCTGTCTTTTCATCATCTTTGAGGAGAACGGAGCAAAAGATTTTAATTTTGATGTGGTCCAATTTATCATTTTTTCCTTTTATGGATTTATTTTTAGGGTTGAGCCTAAGAACTCTTCAACCAGCTCTAGAGCCCAAAGATTTTCTTCTATTTTTTTTTTCTGAAAGTCTCATAGCTTTTGTTTTATTTTTAAGTCTGTTATATATTTTATGTGAAATTCCAAAGGAATTTTCAGAAATGCCTTTTACTTTCATAAAAGTTCATACTGATATTTCCAATTCAGATTTAAGATTACAGAGTATTTACTTTTAAAAAATTAAATTTATCGGCCAGGCACGGTGGCTCACGCCTATAATCCCAGCACTTTGGGAGGCCAAGGTGGGCAGATCACCTGAAGTCAGGAGTTCGAGACCATCCTGACCAACACAGTGAAACCCCGTCTCTACTGAAAATAAAAATTAGCCAGGCGTCATGTCACGTGCTTGTAATCCCAGCTCCTCAGGAGGCTGAGGCAGGAGAATCAATTGAACCCGAGAGGCAAGTTTGCAGTGAGCTGAAATCGTGCCACTGCACTCCAGCCTGGGAGACAGAGCTGGACTTCGTCTCAAAAAAAAAAAAAAATTGAAAAATTAATCTCTTTTCTTATATCATTGACAATCTTAGTTCCTAATGACAATAACGCAATTACTTATTGGCTTTATTCTACAAACACCTAAAATAGTTTTAAAATAAAAATACTATTATTACTAAAATGCTATTAACTGCATTTCAGATTTCTATGGGGCTTTGTGTCCTTAGATTATACATCTCTAAGGATATACAGTAAAATTCTGTTTCACTTAATAATTTCACTTAATTTGTTAATTCACCTTATTAATTCACTTAATGGTTTCACTTAAATAATTCCTTTCTCTGTCTGCTTGTGCTACCAGCTTTATATGTACGGCAGCTATATTTCAGTTTGTTTTCCATTTTTGGTTTTGCTTTGTTTTTAATTGGTGATTTAATTTTATTTTTTTGACCAAGTGAACCATGTAATGTTCCTGAAGTTTCTAAATGACACCACTTGGTAAGTTTCACTGAAGCCTTGCTTGCCTCCCAGCTGTCTGTAGTGTTCTAACCTCCACTCCCACAGGGAACCATTTTTATTGGTTTTTGGTTTTTGCGTCCTTTGTTTTTATTTTTGTTTTGCAAATTTAGGCAAATGTCTAATTATATTTATTTCTCTTTTCTTATACAAAAGGTCTCAGTTCTATTATACTACTTTTTGATAGCTATGTCATATATCTCTCTTAATATATGTTCTTTTACAATGTAGATTTAAAATTTTTGGTATGTCTTAATATTTAGGAAGGTTTGTATTTTTGTTCTAATTGTTATCTTGGTATTCATATCTTTGTATAAGAGCTTTGAGTCCCTTTTTTAATACACTGTCTATTTGCTCCCAACTATGGGTAATAATGAAATTAACTAATACCCACTCTTTCCTCTACTCTTTCTCATCCAGCTTCCAAATTAAAGTGATAGCCTTTTACTCACAGTTAATATCTGCAAGTTACTTACTGAGCTTATTCTACTTTCCAAGTACTTCGTTCATCCCAAACTCAATTTTTTATTAGTTCTATTATTTCCATATTTTCAGAGTATATAATATTGAAATACCTTCTTCCTTTTTTTTTCTTTTTTTTGAGACAGAGTCTTGCTTTGTCACCCAGGCTGGAGTGCAGTGGTGTGATCATGGTTCACTGCAATTTCTGCCTCCTGGGTTCAAGCTACCCTCCTACCTCAGCCTCCCAAGTAAATTGGATTACAGGCATGTGCCACCACACTCGGCTAATTTAAAAGAGAAAATTTTGGTAGAGACAAGATTTCACTATATTGCCCAGGCTGATCTTGAACTCCTGGACTCAAGTAATCCTCCTGCCTTGGCCTCCCAATGTACCGGGATTACATGCGTGAGCCACCATGCAGGGCCTACCCTTCTTCCATTTTTATTCTCATTATTTTTTCTTAGTTCTATGGATAAATATATTTAAGGCTCAGCAAAGACTTTGTGCTGAAGCTTCTTATGATTATTTTGAATGGTTGTTTGGAGCTCATTTTCATAGATTTCTTGGAAAGGCATGTGGGAACAATATTATCTGAGGTCTTGCATGTTTGTTTGTTTGTTTATTCATTTATTTATTTTTATTTATTTTTTGGGATGGAGTCTCGCTCTGTTGCCCAGGCTGGAGTGCAGTGGCACCATCTCAGCTCACTGCAACCTCTGCCTCCGGAGTTCAACCAATTGTCCTGCCTCAGCCTCCCGAGTAGCTGGGACTACAGGAGTCTGCCACCATCATGCCTGGCTAATTTTTGTATTTTTCGTAGGGACAGGGTTTCACCGAGGCAGGGGGATTGCTCGAGGCCGAGAGATTGAGGCTGCAGTGAGCCGTGATAGCGTTACTGTACACCAGCCTGGGTGACAGAGGGAGACCGTGTCTCAGAAACAAACAAGAGACAACAACCAAAAAATGTCCCGTTTGATATTTGGTTCCCCCTTTCTAATCTCAATGTCCCTGCTATGCTTTCTGTAATGTCTGTTGCTCTCGTGTAACTTCTAGCTTAGTCTTAATTTATAAAATATTATTTTCTAATTTTTTTCTGAGTTCTTTTGACACATTTCTATTGTTCAGCTAATTTTTAATGTATTTATGATATGTTTCTGTAGTTTCTGCAGTTTTTAGAATTACTTTGGGTTCATTTTATATTAGGACACATTTTTCATTTGCTTTGTGGACATATTTTTCTTGCCCTTCCTGTGCATTTTTATCTGTTAGCACAATCAATATTTTTTTTCAGTTTTTCTTTTTTCTTTTTTTTTTTTGAGACAGAGTCTTACTCTGTTGCCCAGGCTGGAGTGCAGTGATGTGATCTCGGCTCACTGCAACCTCTGCCTCCTGTTTCAAGTGATTCTCCTGCCTCAGCCTCTGTAGTAGCTGGGATTACAGGCGTGCACCACTGCGCCTGGCTAATTTTTGTGTTTTTTTTTTAGTAGAGACAAGATTTTGCCCTTTTGGCCAGGGTGGTCTCAAACTCCTGACTTCAGGTGATCTGCCTACCTCGGCCTCCCAAAGTGCTGGGATTACAGGCTTGAGCCACCATGCCTGGCCATAATGTTTATACTTATATGAGACAGTTTTTTCCTGTAATTTGAGGACAGTATTGTCACATAGAGAGTAGGAGACAGGCCCAGGTAGCTTTCTGGCTTGAAAACTCCCTTCTCTCTTGTTATTTCAAAGTTTTCCCAAAAGTGGCCATTCTCTGTCTGCACCTCCACAGCTATGAGATCTTTCTCCTTTGTATCGTCTTTCTCTTTATACCTGATGCCTTGATCTGATCAATTTAGATTCTACTACCAGAAGTCTTCTTTTTTTTTTCAATTTAGGGTAGGTTCTTTCCCTCCTAGCAGAGAATTTTTGTTGAGTACATCTGAGGTCCTCCAGGACCTAGGTCATCCTAGTGTGTCCGGAATTGGTGGGTTCTTGGTCTCACTGACTTCAAGAATGAAGCCACGGACCCTCATGGTGAGTGTTACAGTTCTTAAAGATGGTGTGCCCGGAGTGTGTTCCATCTGATGTTCGGACGTGTTCAGAGTTTTCTCCTTCTGGTGGGTTTGTGGTCTCGCTGGCTTCAGGAGTAAAGCCTCAGACCTTCGCGGTGAGTGTTACAGCTCTTAAGGTGGCGCGTCTGGAGTTGTTCGTTCCTCCAGGTGGGTTCATGGTCTCACTGGCTCAGTAGTGAAGCTGCGGACTTTCGCGATGAGTGTTACAGCTCATAAAGACAGTGCGGACCCAAAGAGTGAGCAGCAGCAAAATTTATTGCAAAGAGTGAAAGAACAAAGCTTCCACAGTGTGGAAAGGGACCCAAGCAGGTGCCACTGCTGGCTCGGACAGCCTGCCTTTATTCCCTTATCTGACCCCACCCACGTCCTGCTGATTGGCACATTTTACAGAAAGCTGATTGGTCCGTTTTGACAGAGTGCTGATTGGTGCGTTTACAATCCCTGAGCTAGACACGGAGTACTGATTGGTGTATTTACAATCCTCTAGCTAGACATAAAAGTTCTCCAAGTCCCCACTAGATTAACTAGACACGGAGCACTGATTGCTGCGTTTACAAACCTTGAGCTAGATACAGGGTGCTGACTGGTGTGTTTACAAACGTTGAGCTAGACACAGAGTGCTGATTGGTGTATTTACAATCCTTTAGCTAGACATAAAGGTTCTCCAAGTCCCAACTAGATTAGCTAGACACAGAGCACTGATTGGTGCATTCACAAACCTTGAGCTAGACACAGGGTGCTGATTGGTGCATTTACAATCCTGCAGCTAGAAATAAAAGTTCTCCAAGTCCCCACCCACTCAGGAGCCCAGCTGGCTTTGCCTAGGGGATCCTGCGCCAGGGCGGCAGGCAGAGCTGCCCACCAGTCCCATGCCACGTGCCTGCACTCCTCAGCCCTTGGGCGGTTGTTGGGACCGGGCAGCAGGCTATACCTGTAGGGGAGGCTTGGGCCCTGCGGGAGCCCACCGCGGGGCGGGGGCGAGCTCGGGCATGGCCGGCTGCAGGTCCCGAGCCCTTCCCCATGCAGAGGCCGCGGAGGCTGGGTGAGAATTTGAGCGTGGCACGGGCCCACTGGCAGTACTGGGGGAACTGGCGCCCCCTCCGCAGCTGCTGGCCCGGGTGCTAAGCCCCTCACTGCCCGGGGCTGGTGTCTGGCAGGCCGCTCCTAGTGCAGGGCCCGACGAGCCCACGCCCACCTGGAACTCGCACTGGCCCGCGAGCGCTCCGCGCAGCCCTGGTTCCCGCCCGGGCCTCTCCCTCCACACCTCCCCGCAAGCAGAGGGGGCCAACCCAGAGAGGGGCTCCCACAGTGCAGGGGCGGGCTGAAGGGCTCCTCAAGCTCGGCCAGAGTGGGCGCCGAGGCCGAGGAGGCGCCGAGAGGGAGCGAGGGCTACCAGCACGCTGTCACCTCTCACTAGTTTCCTCTGAGCAGAGCCCACTCATGTAGGGTGAGTTGCTGTTGGCAAGGGCTGTGTTACGAGACTCTCAGGCTGACTCAATTCTTAGCTTACTTTGGCCCAAAAGAGGTGATCATGTGCTGCTGGCTTCAGATCTGCAGCCAGTGACATGAGCTGTATTGGGAGTATTTAGACCACAAACCCCAGCCAACGCTACAAGTCAAGGTTGGTTGTGTTGCGTTTGTTTGTCTTGGAGAGCTGCTTTCACTGGCTTTTAGCCCCATCAGAATTCCCCTTCCTTTCTTCCCTTAGGTTCTTCACACAGGTGTTAACACTGCAAGGGTTCCAAGCCAGTTTTGTTGATAGTGGTGGTTTGATCCTCCTCACAGTTATTCTGGAGTTCCTGGGGAAACTTTTGTCATCTAATTTTATTAAAAATACTGTCTGAGAGTTGTTTAAATGTTGTCATCCTATTGCTGTGGATATTTGGAAAAACTGGTAATGGTCTTACCTGGACTGGAAGCCTGTGGAAATCCTTTGGAATGTGATTGGTAACAGTGCTCATGTCTTTATGATACAGTAATAAGTAACATTGTCATGTTTTTATAGTAGCACTTCACAGTTCACTTAATCCCTTTATGAGACAGAGCAGGCATAATTTCATTTTGTGGACCAGGAAACTGAGGTCTATAAGAGTTAAATAATTTGTCCATTTATAGCTAATAAATGGCAGAGCTGGAGTTTAAACTCAAGTTTCTAACTCAAATCTAGTGATGTACATTAAAGTATAAATACATTTGCAAAGAATGCTTAATTTGAGCTAGTATTTTATCAAAATCTAGGGCAATATTCAGAGTTTTGACCTCTAATGGACTAAATATCCCAATATTTGAATTACTTAGTCACCCTTGCACTGAAGCATCTTCTCTCTCCAGTCTCTCCCTTTTTGTAAATAGTACCCCACTCTCCTGGGTACTCAAGCTGGAAACCAGGAAGCAGGGCAAAGAGGTGTTCCCTCCACATTGTAATTCAGGAATGCCAGAAAATTGTCTTCTCTTTTCCTCATGCCCTTCATACAAATCCCTCCTGGCTCACTGATGCCTGAAATTCCATCATTTATTGCTTTGGCTCACAGCCAGGAGAAGGGATGCCAGGAAGCCATGCACATGCTTTCCTTCCTAGTGTTGACTGGGTGCCAGGCATCTGTTATTGACTCTCCATCGTTCTTCTGCATTACACCTTTTTCTAAGTGAGGGAACCAAAGCTCAAAGAAATTAAGTAATTTTGTTAGGGTCACAAGGCAGGTTGATAGAAGATATAATAACTGAACCCAAGTTGGGTTGACTCCCAAATCTGTGATTTAGCTACCATTCTAGGCTAATAATTATGTGGGCCTAGCACTGCATTAAGTATTTGTCTTACTGGATACTTGTTCTCAGGGCAAATCAGCATAGCACCTGATGAAAGTTCCCTATCCATATCAACTTATGGCTCACTGCAGTGCACTAGCAAGGCTTCTGACTGCCTGAGGTCAAATCTCTGGCTCCTGTTCTCTCCAGCAACACTAACATGACAGACTGAAAGTGTTACAGAAACACTGGGGGGCTCAGTCTAGGTCCTGCTGCTCACCGCACAGAAAGCCTATCACTGAGACAACAGTATTACCAAGGAAGAGGGCTTTAATCAGGTGCTACAGCTGAGGAGGTGGGAGCTCAGGCTCAAATCCATCTCCCTGATTGACTAAAACTAGAGGTGTATATAGCAGGGAAGGAATATAACAATGTGTGAGAAAACAGTAACGGGAGGGGCAAGGAAGCAATCCCATGAGGAGTGAGGGGCCTGGCATCTCGTTGTCTGGATGTGGGTAACTGGTGAGTTTCAATTCTTTGATAACTTTTTTTTTTGAAAGGTCTGAAGGTCATTTCCTGAGGAAGGAACTCACAGAAAACAAATGTAAGTTTCAAGCTTTTTAAGACCAGAAGGGTCAATTTCTATGTTTATCTTAAAAACTATCCATGGGTCAGTTTCAAAAGCATGGGAAAATTAACTCTCTCACCCCAACCCCAGCAGCCATCAACCAGTGACTGATGGGAATGGGTGTATAAAAGCCGCAGCTCCCTTTCGTGTCATGAGGGAAAACCCTGCATTGACTCTCAGAATTCTACACTGGGATTAGGCTCCAGTTGTCCACTTAATGACACTTTTGATAATACCTCCTTTATCAGCTGCCCTTCTTACCCTGTCTCAGTTCCCAGCTTACCAATAGATATTTCCTGGGATCCTTTCCAAAATAATCTAATCTACTTGCACTTGAATCTTGGTGTTGGGGTTCTTAAGGTCTGCTTCTTTGGAACCCGAACTAAGGCAATCGGCATCATCTGAAATACAGATTTTCAGGAGGAGAAGGATTGGTGGACTTTGAGATCATCAGGCCTTGAAGTGAACAGAAGAAGAGCTGGGCCACTCTCATTTGTTCCCAAATCATTACTACATCCACATGTTCCTTAGCCCATCAGTCACAGCCAGGGAGATGGAGTCACACGTTCGTCCGTGAACAGATATTATGCCAGTTCTAGGGAACAGGGATAATGCAATGAACAAAATGGATAAAAAGCTCTGCCCTTATGGAGGTTATAGTCTAATGGCTGCTAAGAGATTCTTTAAAAGAACCAAATGGATCTTCTAGGATGGAATAATACATACCTGAAAAAATTTTAAAAATTGTATAGGCTTAACTTCAGGAGAAAGGACATGAATTTGAAGACAGATGAAAAGAAATCATTCAAGCTGAAGCACATTGAGCAAAAATATATATTTTTTAATGAGCAGAGCCTCAATAATTGTGGGACAATATCTAACATGTAATTAGAATCTTACAAGAAGCAGAGAGAGAGAATGTGGCAGAATATTTATTTGAGGAAAATGATGGCAGAATTTCCAAGACTGAGAAAAAGTAATTCAACTTGTAGACCCACAAAGCTCAGCACATCCCAAACAGGATAAATTTAAAGAAAATTACCATTAGGCAAATCATCAGCAAACTGCTAAAAAACAGAGATAAAGCAGCCAAAGTAAAAAGACACATTACATAGAGGAGAACAAAGATCAGAAACAAGGCAGAAGATAATGGAAAACCATCTTTAAAGTGCTTATAGGGGGAGGAAAAACCTGTCAACATGAATTTCATAACTAGTAAAAGTGTCCTGAATTGTCCCAAATGAAGCCAAGTGAATTACCTGGATCATCTGATCTGTGGAAGCACTGGTTTGGATAAGTTAGGCTCCAACATGTGTCAGAGGGACAGCAGAGTGTGATCGGGACCCAGCCTGCCTGAGTCCAATTTCTGACGCCAGCTCTCACTAGCCGAGTGAACCTGGGCAAGTTCCTCAGTTTCTCTCTGCCTCACCTTCTCATCTCTAACATGAAGATAACAATAATATCCACCTCACATGGGTATTTTATGGATTAAGTGAATTATTTTATTTCCAACAGTCTGAGGATTTTCCCGGTATCTTTCTGTTATTGATTTCTAGTTTAATTCCATTATGGTCCAAGAACATAAGAACATATGTTGTATGACTTCTATTCTTTTACCTTCATTTTTTAATTTTTTTTTTTTTTTTTGAGATGGAGTCTAGCTCTGTCACCCAGGCTGGAGTTCAATGGCGCAATCTTGGCTCACTGCAACCTCCACCTCCCGGGTTCAAGCAGTTCCCCTACCTCAGGCTCCCGAGTAGCTGGGATTACAGTCACCTGCCACCATGCCCGGCTGGTTTTTGTATTTTTTAGTAGAGACAGGGTTTCACCATGTTGGTCAGGCTGGTCTCGAACTCCTGACCTCAGGTGATCCGCCCACCTTGGCCTCCCAAAGTGTTGGGATTACAGGGTCTCACTCTGTCACCCAGGCTGGAACGCAGTGGTGTGATCATAGCTCACTGTAACCTCAAACTCCTGGGCTCAAGCAATCCTCCCACCTCACCCTCCTAAGTAGCTGGGACTACAAGCACACACCACTACTCCCAACTAATTTTTAAAAATTTTATAGAGATGAGGTCTCACTTTGTTGCCCAGGTTGATCTCGAACTCCTGGTCTCAAGTGATCCTCTCACCTTGACCTCCCAAAGCTCTAAGATTACAGGTATAAGCCACTGCACCCAGCCACAGATTATTTTATTTTATTTTTTCTTATTTTTCTTCCCTTTGATCTATACAATTAACGCACAAATTCTTTAAAATTGTAAATGTTTGTTTAATGACTCAGGATATAGTCTATCTTGGTAAATATTTCCTATGCAGTTGAAAATAATGTGTATTTTGTTGTTGGGTGGAGTGTTCTATAAACGTCAGCTAGATCCAGTTGATTGATAGTATTGTTCAATTCTTCTAAATCCTTGCTGATTTTCTGTCTGCTGGTTGTATTACTAAGAGAGGCATGTTAACATCGCCAACTATAATTGTGGATTTGCTCAAGTTTCCTTTAAGCTGTGTTAGTTTTGCTTTATGTATTTTGAAGTTCTGTTGTTAGATGCATATGCTTTTAACCACACCATTGCCTGTGAGCTGTGACCTGAAAGATAAGATGCAATTTTAAAATGCCAAAGCCAGGAATAACATTCCAGGAAATAGGCATAACTATTTTAAAGGCACCAGTGAATGAGAGGGCCTGGCATGGTCAGGGAATGAATGACAAGCACCATATGAAGATAGCAGGAGAGAATCACCAATGAGCCATAAAATCCACTATATTTTGTTGTGCTAACTTTTGACCTGAATTATCCACAAGGATGCGAAGGGAATTATCTGGATCATTTGCTCTTTGGAAACAACAAATCTAGATGACTTAGGCTGCAAAGTGTGTCACATGGGCAGTGGAGCGTCATCTGCAGTCAGCCTGCCTGAGTCAATTTCTTTTTCCAAAATGTACTAGCTGAGTGGACTTGAGCAAGTTCCTCAACTCCCTTCTGCCTTGTGTTCTCATCTGTCACAACAGTGTTTCAAAAATAGATGAAAATATTCTCATCTGATAACAGTAATATCAGCTCAGAGGGTTATTGTAAGGATTAAGTGAGTTGACCCATGAAAAGTGCTTAGAATGGTAACCACTCAACAAACAAAATCTACTTTTTTCAAAAGCAACTGTCAGAATTAATTGAATGAACCAGGCAGAATAGCACCTTGCTGTCTTAGTCTCCTAGGGGCTGCCAAAACTAAGTACCTTTTATGTGGTGACTTTCAACACATAAATTTATTCTCTTACAGTTCTGGCGGCCAGAAGTCTGAAGTCAAAGTGTCCACAGTCTCTCTGAAGGTTCTTGTGGGCAATCCTTCCTGGACTCCTCCTAGCTTCTGATAGTTGCTGGCCATTCTTGGTGTTCCTTGGCTTTTGGCAGCATAACCACAATCTCAGCTGTCTTCCCTCTATGTGATGTTTCCAAATTTCCCTCTTCTTATGGGGACATCAGTAGTTAGATGAGGGCCCGTCCTAATCCAGTATGGCTTCATCATAACTGGAATACATCTGCAATGACCCTATTTCCAAATAAGGTCACATTTACAGGCTCCAGCTGGACATGAATTTGGTGGGAGGGGACAGTCTTCATTCAGCCCAGTACATATCTCAATTGCCCACATTCCTTGACGACTTGCTCTAGATAGCCAATTTTCTAGAAGGCACAAATTATTTTTCTTTGACCCTTTGGCCAAAAATATTTCCAAATGTCTTTGCTCACTTTTCAGTTTTTTGAAATCAAAGATACCAATTCCAGTCGCACTTCCTTTATAGACCTAGGCTGTCAGTCATCTGGCACAGAGGTCTGTGACAAGGTTTTAAGCACCCATGCTCTCTGGTTCTTGGATTGGCATACTAGAGTTTGTCTGTTTTCTTTCCATTTATGGCTATAACTTGTCCTTTCTTGTTGCTGTGGCCATTTGGGTTAGCGTAGAGCCTCTCTCTCATTTCTAAATTTCTGTGAGTTAGGAACCAGAACTCCATGTTTGCTATAGTTGTGGAATTTAGCTTTAGTGTTTTTTTTTTTGTTTTTTTGTTTTTTTTTTTTTTTTTTTTGAGAGGAAGTCTCGTTCTGTCGCCCAGGCTGGAGTGCAGTGGTGCGATCTCGGCTCACTGCAAGCTCCGCCTCCCGGGTTCACACCATTCTCCTGCCTCAGCCTCCTGAGTAGCTGGGACTACAGGTGCCTGCCACCACGCCTGGCTAATTTTTGTATTTTTTAGTAGAGACAGGGTTTCACCGTGTTAGCCAGGATGGTTTTGATTTCTTGACCTTGTGATCCGCCTGCCTCGGCCTCCCAAAGTGCTGGGTTTACGGGTGTGAGCCACCGCGCCCGGCGGGCAGAGGGTCCTGTTTCTAAAGGATCTGCCCTGTCCTGCGTTCTGTTTCCTCAAGGTGGAGCGGGACCCCGACTAGCCTGACACAGCTTCCTGGGATTTTTTTAATTTTTATTTACTTATTTTTTTTGAGACAGAGTCTTGCTCTGTCGCCCAGGCTGGAGTGCAGTGGTGCAATCTGGGCTCACTGCAATCTCCGCCTCTGGGATTCAAGCAATTCTCCTGCCTCAGCCCCCTCCCAAGTAGCTGGGATTACAGGTGCCCGCCACCAGGCCTGGCTGATTTTTGTATTTTTACTAGAGACAGGGTTTCATGACATTGGCCAGGCTGGTCTCAAACTCCTGACCTCAGGTGATCTGCCCATCTTGGCCTCCCAAAGTGCTGGGATTACACGCATGAGCCATTGCGCCCGGCCTTTCCTGGGATTTTCAAGCTGAAAGAGCTCTACAGATAAATTAGAGGAGTTAATTTTAGTAAAAAGCGGGAGAAGGGGTCTGTGTGTACACATATGTGTTGGCATTTGTGTAGGCGTATACGTGTATATATGCTTGTGAACACACATGTACAGTCATGCACCACATAACCACATTTTGATTAACCACAGACTTCGTATCCAATAATGGTCCCGTGAGATTATAATACTGTATGTTTACTGTACCTTTTCTAAGTTTAGACACACAAATACATACCGTTGTGTTATGATTGCCTGTGGTATTCAGTACAGTCACATGCTGTGCAGATTTGTAGCTAGGAGCAATAGGCTCCACCGTATCGCCCAGGAGTGTAGTGGGCTGTACCAACTAGGGGTATAAGTGCACACTGCCATGTTCATACAACAACGGCATTGCCTAAAGACACATTTCTCAGAACATATCCTGTCATTATGCAGCATATGACGCAGTAATATCCAACAGAGGTGCTTTGGGGGAGTCCCCCCAATCACTCCATATCCAAGATTTACTGTCTCATACGATCTGTCCAGTAAATGATACACAGCTGAAATGATCTTCTCTTTTTGGTTCAGTGAGCGGAGCCCAAGTTAGAACATTCTACCAAATAGGAGGGATTAGTGAGCCATTATCTTCCTCAGGAATTTTTGCTATGAGAATTCACTGTTTATTTATGAGGCCACTGGTTTCTTTAAAATGTTGGAATTCGGTATTTGTTAGTTAAAAACAATTTTTTGTAGACAGGGTCTCTCTGTGTCACTGAGTGAAGGGCTGAAGTGAAGTGGTACAATCATAGTTGACTGCAGCCTCAACCTCCTGGGCTCAAGCGATCCCCTGGCCTCAGCCTCCTGAATAACTGGGACTACAGGCTCGCACACTACGCTCAGCTAATTTTTGCATTTTTTGTAGAGGTGAGGTTTCACTGTGTTGCCCAGGCTGGTCTCAAAGTCCTGGGCTCAAGTGATCCACCCACCTTGGCCTCCCAAAGTGCTGGGACTTACAGGTATGAGCCACTGCACTGGCCTTAATTAAAATTTTTATTTTGAGATAGTTTAGAATTACATGTACTTGCAAGAAATGCATTTAGTACTTTTAATTCAGGTACTAGTTTCACAGTGCCTTACGAACTGTAGGCATGTTCAGTGTACAACGATTGATGGGTAGATTGGTAAAATAACTGTAATTTGTGCCTTACAAGTGGGCTTTTGAGGGAAATATGTTCAGGAATTACTGAGATAACTACATAAGGGTTCATTATAATATGTTTGGAAATTACTGAGATACATATATGCATATATATATCTTTACATATGGGTCCATGGATAGAAAGTAAATCGGCCGGGCACGGTGGCTCACGCCTGTAATCCCAGCACTTTGGGAGGCCGAGGCGGGTGGATCACGTGAGGTCAGGAGTTGAACACCAGCCTGGCCAACACGGCAAAACCCCGTCTCTACTAAAAGTACAAAAAAAAAAAAAAAAAAAAAGTATCGGGGTGTGGTGGCGGGCGCCTGTAATCTCAGATACTCAAGAGGCTGAGGCAGGAGAATTGCTTGAACCTGGGAGGCGGAAGTTCCAGTGAGCCGAGATTGAGCCACTGCACTCCAGCCTGGGTGACAAGATCAAGACTCCGTCTCAAAAAAAAAAAAAAGAAAAAGAAGGTAAATCTAGATAATTCAGTGTCTTTGTGTCTTGTTTTCTATGCATTTCTCACTTTTAAGTTTTTGGGTTTTTTCATTTTTACCCATACAATATGCATGTAGTCCCAATATATTTTGTGGTTGTTAATTTGTGAACCTGATGAACTCTTTTGAAA
Organism: Pongo pygmaeus; assembly: GCF_028885625.2. Classification (NCBI taxonomy): domain Eukaryota; kingdom Metazoa; phylum Chordata; class Mammalia; order Primates; family Hominidae; genus Pongo; species Pongo pygmaeus. The sequence goes on from NC_072376.2 coordinate 197,127,652, forward strand.
TGCTAGCGTTTTCTTCACTTAATCGGGCAGGACTCTGAGGAGTAAGCTGAGGGTAGAGTCCTGTGGCTGGGGAGAGATGAACGCGGGACGGCAGCCCCTCTCTGCAGAACCTCGAGGCTTCTGTGGCCCCGTGGGGTCAGATGCGTGGCATGGCTTGCTGGTCTTGTTCCCACGGCACAGAAGAAACTACACTTCCTTTAGCCCAAACTCAGCCACCGTGGATCCTACTCCTCAGTCTTTCATTTACTTCTAGAATGCTGACAGGTGAGAATGCTGCCTCCAGGCTGCCAAGCCACAAAGCATGACAGCCCGCTCCCTGGGAACCACAAATGTTTGGAATCTGAAGTGGATTGGAAACTAAAAACACAACACCTTAAGAAACTACAGTTTGGGGCTGGGCACAGTGCCTTGCGCTTGTAATCCCAGCACTTTGGGAGGCTGAGACGGGCGGATCGCTTGAGGCTAGGAGTTCGAGAACAGCCTGGCCAACATGGTGAAACCCTGTCTCTATAAAAAAAATTGGCCAGGCATGGTGGCAGGCGCCTGGAGTCCCAGCTACTCAGGAGGCCGAGGCAGGAGAATCGCTTGAACCCGGGAGGCAAAGACTGCAATGAGCCAAGATCGCGCCACTGCACTCCAGCCTGGACAACAGAGTAAGACCCTGTCTCAAAAAAGCAAGCAAACAAACAAACTGAAGTTTGGGAACAAGTTAGCCAAGCCGGGACTCCCATGAAGTGCATTCGATAAGCATTGCATGAAAGCTGACCTCAGATTGTGCCACTGCACTCCAGCCAGGGTGACAGAGCAAGACTCCATCTCGGGGGAAAAAAATAAAAGAGTTTATAAGACCTATAGTTAGTGGTTTCTTTTCTTTTTTTTTTTTTTTCTTTTAGTTTGATAGCAATGCACTCCATCAGCTGAGCATGTAGTTTGGGGTGAGAGCAGGTTACTTTCTCTGCGGGAGACAGATATGTTAGAGTGAGGGTCCCGGGGGAGCTGGGGATGCTGGCTATGGCTTTGCGGAAGGCTTAAACGGAAAGCGACATGGAATTTGAAATACATGTTTTACAAGTGGAGGGTGTGGGGCGGTGTCCTGGATTCTGCCGAGCCCGCACCAAGTGTCCTGTCACACAAGGCAGAAGGGGAGGCTGGCCTTGCACCTCAAATCTCTGCCAGGCAAGGCCTCTCGCCTGCCTCCTCAGGAGCAAAGCCACCTACCTTCTGCCCAGGCGAAGACAGTGAATGTCTCTAACTCTGAGGAAAGCAAAAAGTCAAGTCACACGAAGAAAAAAAACCAAATAAGCAAACAAACAAAAAACAAAGAAATCATTTGGGTGAGCTGTTTGCTGAGGTTTTAAAGCTGTCCTCCTGAACCTGAAAGCAACGTCCTGGCGCGGTGACAGCGGTGGCTGGTTGTGCGTGGGCTGCAGTTCCCAAGACCGTGAGCAGGAGGCGCTGTCAGGATCAAAGGCGGGACCGTGGGTCTTCATGGCCACATCCGTGAGAGTCGCTGACATCCGCAGGGAGGGAGCTTCGGTGGGGAGTCTGGGCTGGGGCGTGGGGAAGGCTGGGGACGGGGCGTGGGGAAGGCTGGGGACGGGGCGTGGGGAAGGCTGGGGACGGGGCGTGGGGAAGGCTGGGGACAGGGCAGGGAAAGAGCAACGGTGGCGGATTCGAAATCAAGCCCGGATGGTGAGGTAGTCCCACCGTGTAACTTACCCTTCCTCCCTAACATTCCATAGAGGGAAAATCTGGCGACAGCTGACATCAAGGGGAGATCTAAAAGAGGAGGGCAGAAGCCACCCCCAAAACCCCAGGGCAGTATGGAAGGCGGACCGCTTATTAACCCAGGCCGCTTCAGGTCCTGAACTGGGGCGCCCGCCTTTCTCCACCCTTTCCCTCGGCCTCCCAGCGACTTCTCCACTAACCGCCCCAGTGCTGTTTCCTTGGGGCTTTTCTTGAGCCCAGGTCTCCAAATCCAGAATGAGAAACTCCGAGAGTGCAAAGGAGAGGGAAGAGATATGGAAGCAGCTTCCGGGAAGTTTGGCTCTGAGTCTGGTGGTAAAGATCAGTCCTCGGCCTTCTTGTAGGCAAAAGGGTTCTGTTCTGTCTGCCTATGATTAGGGGTGCCAGGCTTCGCAAATAGAAGTGCAGCACACGCCGACACATGCTACAACATGGGTGAGCCGTGGAAGCCTGCTAAGTGAAAGAGGCCAGTCACAAAAAAGACCACATACCGCCTGAGTCCATGTATGTGAAATGTCCAGAATGGGAAAGTCTATAAAGACAGAAAATAAACTATTGGCCATTCAGGGCTGCAGAATGACGCAGCAGGGATGGGGAGTGACTTGATAACAGTCACAGGTGTCTTTTTGGGTGATAACAATGTTTTAAAATTAGATTGTGGTAATGGTCGAGTAACTCTGTGAATATACTAAACTCCATTGAACTGCACACTAAACGTGGTGGAATTTTATAATCCATGAGTATTTTAAAGCTGTTTTATAAAACACAGGATACCCAGTTAAATTTGAGTTTTATGAATAGATAAATCATGAAAAGAAATTTAGTATAAGTATATCCCAAGCAATATTTGGGACATATTTATATTAAAAATATTTTCATTGTTTATCTGAAATTCAAATCATTGTTTATTTGAAATTCAAATTTAACTGGGTGTCTGGTATTTTATTTGGCAACTCTATTTATGCTTCTAAATGTCTCAGAAAGCATCAATCTACAGCAAGAGTAAGAAGAAATAGTTCATGTGATGTCATTTAAATGAGATTTAAAGAGACTTCTATATACTTTGGGCATCAAAAAAGCTTAATTAACTGAGAGTGAGAACTTCTTGATTTAATGTTAATTAAAAAAATTCTACTTGTAGCCACCAAGGTGGAAAAAATAGCTTTTAAGCTTTATTATTAAAAATTTCCAAAAATCAGGCTGGGTGCAGTGGCTCACGCCAGTAATCCCAGCACTTTGGGAGGCTGAGGTGGGTGGATCACCTGAGGTCAGGAGTTCGAGACCAGGCTGGCCAACATGGTGAAACCCCGTTTCTACTAAAATTACAAAAATTAGCTGGGCTTGGTGGTGGGTGCCTGTAATCCCAGCTGCTTGGTAGGCTGAGGCAGGAGAATCCCTTGAACCCGGGAGGCAGAGGTTGCAGTGAGCCAAGATTGAGCCATAGCACTCCAGCCTGGGTGACAAGAGCAAAACTCCATCTCAAAAAAAAAAAAAAATTTACAGAAAATCATAGAAAATGCTGAGAGGTGAGAAGGACTGGATGCTTTATAAGATCCTCCTAATCTTTACAGCTTATAATCTTGCCATTAAATCAGAAACATTATGGGGAAGTTCAAGAGTGTGGAACTTTAAAAAATTTTTGGCTTGTTTGAGTACATGAGAAATTAGTATAAATATTTACTGTATAGTGATTGTCAAACAATGGGATTTACTATTGTTACACTTTATGGGAGAAAATGAAAATCTCTTCAAGTAAAGTTTATATATATACAACATCCTCCCCTGGATGTTTGCTTTGGTTTTAATGGGATGTTTCAGTTTGCAAATACTGGTAAGCAGAGTTGTTTAAAGTTGGAACTTGCATAAAGGTCATTTTAACAGAATAGCCACACCTCTGCTCTGATACTGGAAAAACCAGCATAAAATTGCTACAGTGGCATAAATCAATGCAAGATTATTAAGCAATTAACTAGCAGGTTGTGTCTGTAAAACTCTGTTCACACTTTTAGTACAGGGGTAAAAGAGGTCAATATTATTTTTCTTATTTTATAAATTGAAAAACATAAAACTGCAATACGTTTCTCTGATTTTAATAATTGGACCAGTTGGAATTAGAATGTGTTGGAGTTACATGCTGCAACATTTAACCAAGCCTTAGATTTCTGATTAAATATTTTAAACATATAATAGATACAGAATTAACCTTCACACACTCTGATAGCTCAAATCTCTCACTATGATATTGGTGTGATAATGAATTAAAATAAAAATTATAGGTTAAAATAAATTTAAATTAAATTAAATCGACAAGTTCTATGTAGGTTCAGAGAAAGAGACCAAATCCTTCCCCCTGAGTAATTTCAGTGCTTATATGGAACATAAGGGATGCCAACATTAGGCAACGATTTTCAGGATACTTTCCTCTTTCAACTTACACCTAGAGTTGTAAAAAATCCTTCATGTAGGTGACACATTGAGATTCAGATCCTAAGAGGATATGGCGTAATTGTTCTCCTTTTAAAAATTTCATTTTGAGGGCTAACATGCTGTTTTATTTTTAGTTGACACATGATAATTGTACATACTCATAGGATATAAGTGATATTTCGTTACATGTGTACAATGTATAATGATCATATCAGGCTAATTTGAATATCCATTGCCTCAAACAATTATCATTTCTGTCTTGTGAACATTCAAAATCCTCTTTTCTAGCTTTTTGAGAGTATACAATAAATGATAGTTAACTATATTTATCCTACAGTGCTACAAAACACCGGAACTCATTTCTTCTATCTAGCTGTAATTCTGTGTCTATTAACCAACTTCTCCCCATCCTCCCTTCCCCCTTGCCCTTTCCAGGCTCTAATACTAACGGCCAAATCTTCATATAAAAAATAGTTGTGGAAAAAAGAAAGTTGGCCAAACCAGGATCACGGCCGTAATCCCAGCACTTTGGAAGACTAAGGTGGGAGGATCATTTGAGGCCAGGAGTTCACGACCAGCCGGGTAACATAGTGAGACCCCCATCTCTACAACAACAACAACAAAAAGAAAAGAAAAGAAAAAAAAAAATAGCCGTGTGCCACGCACCTAAAGTCCCAGCTACTCAGAAGGCTGAAGCTAGAGAATCTCTTGAGCCCAGGTGTTGGAAGCTGCAGTGAGCTGTGATTGCACTATTGCACTCCAGCCTGGGTGACAGAGTGAGACTGTCTCAAAAAAAAAAAAAAAAAAAAGAGTTTGTAATTTTTTAAAGTTAAGAAGTAGAATTGAAGAGGCTGAGCGGTATCTGGAGACAAAAATCCACTTAAAAACACTCATGTAGCTAATGCTATTCCCTAGATTCATGAGGGCTTTTTTCTGCTGAAACTCTTGAGGAATGAAGCGTTTCTGGGACATGAGCAGGGAGAATGCATATAACCCTCAGAGCTGAGATCATGCACCTCCGACTCTTCCTCCTTGTCCAGTGTTGACTAATGTGGTCTATTGGATTCTGGTCCCAGCCATGTTAATTAAGGCGACAATACAAATGAAGAAGTCCAAACTTCCCTAACACACAAAGCTAAGAAATCACAAAATGGAAAAGTCTGAAAGGTCTCAAAACTGGAGACAGTCTGTAGAGCTGGGGAAGATGATGTGCTTATTGGACTCAACCCAAGAGACTAGTTCCAAAGGAGGGAGAACTGGAAAGAGAAAGTCTGTGTTGGCATGGCTAAATGATTTAATTAGAATCTCTCATTAAAATTAACCACATTTCACAGACTTCAGTAGGCAAGAATATTGGAAAATGATGCACAAGGCTGGGAAAAAAATGATCCGTGGTGTTGGATCCATGATCTACTTGGAATTAGTGTAGAAAGTGAGATGAACTTCACTAGAGCTAAATCTCCTGCTTGTGGGTAAGAAAGTAACCAATTTCTTTTCATTCATTCTTAAAGACCAAACATGTTTAAAACAAATATTGCCTTTCCCCCTCTAATGTTCATTCTGTACCAGAAGTATTCTCTTTGCTATTTCTTTAAAGTTTTAGTGTAGCCCCTTGGGTCCAATTTCAGTCAATCAAGTAAGAAAAATATTAGCACCACTCCCAGCCACTTGAGCTAATGCATTGAATCAATAATCTGTTTCAATTTATATTATGTAACATACATTATTCTATATTTATGTTAAAAAATTTAGTCCAGTCCAACATTGTGTTCCTTCCATTCTGATCCAACATCCTTATTGGGCTTCCACACATGTCCTTCTGGTTTCTGTTGATATAAATTGGTGTATTATAATCTTACGGCTTATATTTCGTACCTGTTGGGGCCTGCTGAGATTTGTGTCTGTTCTAGAATCAATGAGAAACGGGTGGGGGTGGGGCTGACCCTGACCCACTGCTCCTCCTAAGGAGGGTCAGAAGTCCTTTGTAAGGCAACCACTTCAGAAGAGACCATTGCAGGACCTTCAGCCATGAGGACAATAATCTCCTTAACCAGGCTAAAAAGGGCTGCTTCTACCAGCAAAGAAGACTTGGCAGATCTGGGGACTTAAGGCCCCCTGCCACATCGAATATGCCTACGTACTCCCTTCCCAATTTTTATGAATCCCTCTCCTTTCCAATCATTGCCTTAACTTTAGCAAAGGAGATCCTGTAAGGTTAAATTCAATTGAATTGAACTTTGGGTTTGGTTTTCAGAAATCTTGACTCTATAGCTACAAGAAAAGAATCTTTTTTTGGCAAGGGGGAGGGCAGTCATAGAAGATTTCTAGTCCTTTAGCCAGACCTTGAGTTGGGAATTTAAAGCCCTAAGCTCATCATTTTCTTTCTCCAGGTATTGCAGAACACTTCAAAATCAGCAAGCAACCCCATTATGTGTAAAGTGTTCTATGGCAGGAGCTACACATAGTCACCTGAAGCCTTGCTTGCCTTTGTTTTTATTTGAGACAGAATCTCACTCTGTCACCCAGGCTGGAGTGCAGTGGCGAGATCTTGGCTCACTGCAACCTCCACCTTCTGGGTTCAAGCTATTCTCCTGCTTCAGCCTCCAGAGTAGCTGGGAGTACAGGCACCCACCATCATGTCCAACTACTTTTTGTATTTTTGCAGAGACGGGTTTCACTATGTTGGCCAGGCTGGTCTTGAACTCCTGACCTCAGATGATCCGCCCGCCCTGGCCTCCCAAAGTGCTGGGATTCCAGGCGTGAGCCGCCACGCCCAGCCTGAAGCCTTGCTGTCTATAGGCACTTGATGACAGGTCTCTACAGGTAAATCATTAAAATCACTTTTGCCATCTTGTTTCATACATGACCGTTATTCTCTTTACCAATGGAAACAGAATCACTAACACTTTAAAATTGAATCAGATCAGAGAACCAATTTCAGGTAGCCTAGAACTGGTTCCAAGGGCACATCCTCTGAAACGATTTCTGGCATGAATTTCCATAGAAGGCAGGGTTCAGTCAGAGATGCTGAATCACTGTAAGTGGTACGGAATAATGGATTCATTTTGGGGATTAGACATTACACAATTGTGGGAGTTGCTGGAGGAGTCAGTGCAAGGCTGTTGCCTCTTCGTCTGGTGATGAAATCTTTGTAGGTTACTAGAACCACTTGGGGAAGAAAAGCCAGATATGAAATGGCATCAGCTAGGACAGACTGTAACCCACTAGAACACACTGGAACCCACAAGGATAACTGGGACCCACAAGAACAAACTGGAACCTGTGTCTGCCTCACTGGCTCCAACATGGTGACACTGAACAGGAGGAGCTGTGGAGCCTTCATCGAGGAGCTGCACATACACCTGGCCTGGGACGCAGAGGAGCTGCAGGGACGTTCTGGTGGGAACTGGAGAAGGAGGAACCTGGTTGGTGGCCATGGGACAGGATGTGCTTGCACATCAGTGACAACGTGTGTGGCTCCCACACTGCCTGGAGCCTGCACTGACCTTTAGAACATAAAGATATGGCAGAGCCCTTGCTTTTGTCTCCCAAATATTGGGCAAAATTCTCTTGTGGTCTGCCCTAACCCAGCAACATGCAGGGAAGAGAATGCTGGAAATGCAGTCCCAGCTTGGCTAAGTTGAGCAAAGCAGCAAACAATCAGTATTTCCTATTGTCATGGGGTTTATATTCTAGTGAGGAAAGGGTCTATCAATAAGTGAGTAAATACGTACGTGTGTATGTGTATTTCTTATAAGAACCTTCTGAGATAGGAATGTGTCTTATCCCCATTTGACAGATGAGAAAACTAAGGCCAAAATCGATTAAGTATTTTGCCCTAGGTCCTGTAGCTCATAAGTGTCAGAGCAAAGCTCTGGACAAGGCAGTTTGCAATCAAATTCCAATGTATACTAATTGCTATTCTGTTTTGTTCATTCTGCAGTAGCCTTCCCCAAACACTCAACCCAAACGGGATACTTTCAGGTGATATTGCAGATGTTATTAGTTTATTGCATTCATACTATTTTATCCTTCAATTGTGTTGTACTTATTAATAATGACTTACCTAATTGGATATAAAACTCTTTGATCGACAATATGAACATTGTGTGTGTGTGTTCGCTTCGGCTGTTAATAGTGTTGTGCACTCAGCCAGCGCCTTGTAAATTCTTGTTGTGTTGACTTAAGGGCTTGAACAATCACACAGCGAGGCATATGTACCTGTGGCCTAAGCAGCATTAAGTTTGAAAGAAACCTTTTTCTAAAGTGCTTTGCCATTCTTTGAAATGTGCTGAAGAAAAGAGAAAGCAGTTGGCACTCCCTCCAGGACCTACCTCTGTACTGGCCTCAGATCATCACGTAATTCAGACAAGCTGGGGCACGGGAGCAGTCGGGAAGACAGAGGGGTCCCGCTAAGGCTGGCCCAGTGGCAGTCACGGTCGGGTTTGCCACGAAGGATCCTTCCAAAGGCCTATTAAGTGAATTCCTGTAGCTCATTCAGCCGATGGAAGGTAGAAGGGACTCAGAACTTCAGGCCTAATTCTGCGTTTTTGTATGCCCCAAGAATGAAAGGGCTCTTTGTGAATTTGCATGTAGATTTATTTAACATTCAACCAGCAGAAAACGGAAGGTAGTGCGTGACACTGGGGGGAACCAGGCCCCCGCCCACCTCACATCGTCGTGGCCTTAGCTGTTTACTGGCTCCCGTGGAAACATTGGAAGGGGATTTGTTTTGTGGTTGGGTTTCTTTTTTTTTTTTTTTTTTTTTTTTAGCATGATTGCAGTTAGATCTGCAGTATTTCCTCAAATATGTGAGGGGAAGGGAGCGGTGACTTCCTAAAGGAAAGTATTTATATTTTTAGACTGAAATAGGCTGTTACAAAGCTTTTCTCCAAAAACACATTTAAAAAAGGAATGTTCCAAACAATAGAAAATATATCTTAACGCATAGTTAAGGTAGTTTATCTTATAAAATACGTTTTAATGCACTGACAAAGAGCTAAGACACTTTGGTTTGTTTTTATTTATTTATTTTTATTGATACATGGCAATTTTGTTTTATTTTAAAGGAGGACCAAGAAAATGCTTCCGGATGTTGGAATGTCAGCCTTGACTCCGCTTCTTTCTGAACTCTCTTGTTCTGCTTCAGGCTCCCATGTCAGCAGTGTCGTGGAGAGCTCGTCCTTGTGAGGGGACAGCATCCCGGCCAGGCCATGGATGGCGGCCCGGGAGGAGGGATTGTGAGGGGGTCGAGAGAGAGAGAAGGCATGAGAGAGGCACTCTGCTCTGATGACACAGCCCACACTGTTTTGCCACAGATTTGTGGTGTATCACAGCTCGAGGGAGTCCTGGAGGCCGCCCAGTCCAGGGTTTCTCGTCTTGTTGACCGTGTGCACCAGGAGGTGAGGCCTGGGAATCCACGTACTTGGTAAGTGGCCCAGGAGAGCTGGCCCAATAACCAGCTGGTACAGAGGCCTCATTTCATCGAGGAGCGGTCTGGACTGGAGAGGCCACGGGACTCGGAACAGCACCAGATTGAAAGCAGAGCCCATTTGAGACGTGGCTTAAAGAGGGACACCATGTTGTCCAAACGTGGGTGTAGACAGAGCAGACACAGCCTCTTTTATCTGCTTATTGTAGCTCTGGGGAGACAGCTCCCCAACCCCTCCATTCCTCTCTCATTTGTTTATCCTGAAACCCATTAAGAGGGCACAAAACCTTTATGTCACAGTGGGAGATAAGACGTGAATGATTCTTAGAAAGGTAAGAGGTATGGGCTGGGCGTGGTGGCTGTAATCCCAGCACTTTGGGAGGCCAAGGTGGGCAGATCACGAGGTTAGGAGATCGAGACCATCCTGGCTAACTCGGTGAAACCCCGTCTCTATTAAAAATACAAAAAAATTAGCCGGGCGTGGTGGCAGGCACCTGTAGTCCCAGCTATTCGGGAGGCTGAGGCTGGAGAATGGCGTGAACCCGGGAGGCGGAGCTTGCAGTGAGCTGAGATCGCACCACTGCACTCCAGCCTGGGCCACAGAGCGAGACTCCGTCTCAAAAAAAAAAAAAAAAAAAAGAAGGGTAAGAGGTATAAAATATCCCCCAAGCTAAGGAGGCGCTGTAATAGGCAGCTCTCCACTTTCGAGAAGATTTGCTATTGGAGGAAGAGGTGGTATGAAACAGTACAGGACTCAAAAGGTGCCCTGCATGGAGGGAACATCCCAGATCACAGATCAAAGACTGGATGGAGGGTGGGAATCCTGTTTTCTAATTTTTAATTATAAAAATTTCCAAACACTCAAAAATTAAAAGTGTACTGATCACCCAGATATCTACCACTTACATTCAAAAACTTAAAACATTCCCATAAATGTGCGTGATCTATCTATAGGTCCATCTGTGTGTGTGTGTGTGTGTGTGTGTGTGTGTGTGTGTGTGTGTGTTTGGTCGAGGACCAGCATTTCAATAAAGGATAGGGAGTGCTCAACAGGAAACAAGGACAAGACGCAGAGGCTGAGGTGGGCAGATCACTTGAGGCCAAGAGTTCGAGACCAGGCTGACCAACATGGTGAAACCCCATCTCTACTAAAATTACAAAAAAATTAGCCGGGCATGGTAGCACATGCCTGTAATCCCAGCTACTCGGGAGGCTGAGGCAGGAGGATCGCTTGAACGTGGGAGGCAGAGGTTGCAGTGAGTTGAGATCGCGCCACTTCACTCTTGAAACAGAGCGAGACTCCATCTCAAAAAAGAAAGAAAGAAAGAAACTTAGTTACAAAGATTTGAACTTTAACTTGATGTAGTTAAGTTTAAATGTATGTGGAATAAACCGTAGCAGGGTTTGATTTAATTTTAATTGTTTTTTGCTTTTGTCTTATTTAGAGAGGTAAATGAGATGCTTTGGCAACTGTTGAGGAAGAGAGGAAACAGACTTCAATGCAGTTAAGACGGGCATAAGCAGGTTGGAAGGCAGCCAGAGGGAATTTTTGCAGAAGGAATGACCCAGTCTTGGGGACAGAGAATATGGATTTGTTTTCCCCAAAGAATTTATTGAGCTCTGTGTGTAGTGAGCATGGCTGGATGGTGTGAAGAGCAGGTGGAGGAGGAGGATATCAGGGACAAGAGACGAATATGGATGGCGTGGCCACAGCACTGCATAGGGCCAGCCAATGAGCTAGGCCTCTGTGCATAGCCTGGGCAGGGCTCTTCCAGTATCTAAAGGAAGAGGTTTACATTTCCGGAAGTGTTAACCTGTGTCCTCTCAGAGTCTGCCCAGGGTTACCCATCTTGATAAGATATAGTCATTTCTCCTTTTTGCCCAAGGAACAAGTCCAGGCTCATCAGTGTGGCAAAACCTGACCATGTGGGTACTATGCACCCGGCAGTCACACTAGCTACCATTTTTTTTTTTTTTTTTTTTTTGAGACAGAGTCTCACTCTGTCACCCAGGCTGGAGTGCAGTGATGCAATCTCGGCTCACTGCAACCTCCGCCTCCCAGGTTTAAGTTGATTCTCCTGCCTCAGCCTCCTAAACACCTGGGATTATAGGCACCTGCCACCATGCCAGGCTGATTTTTGTATTTTTAGTAGAGATGGGGTTTCACCATGTTGACCAGGCTGGTCTTGAACTCCTGACCTCAGGTGATCCACCCACCTCGGCCTCCCAAAATGCTGGGATTACAGGCGTGAGCCGCCGTGCCCGGCCTGCACCAGGGCTGTTTATTCCTTGGACACTCTGAAGGTCGGCTCTCTTGACCTCCTCTTCCCAAACATGTCTAGCCTGCAGTGTCTGACTCAGTTTTCAAGAACCATCTCAAATGCAAGTCTTCCTTAACTTCCATTCATAATTAATAATTTCCTTTGGTTTCCAGAGTAGTTGGTCTTCACACTTTTTGGTCAAATAACCTTTAAAATTATTTGGGAAAACTATTTCGCCTCTTGCAGATAATTAAGCTGACACTCCCAATATTCTTAAAGTTTGAGTAGTTGTATACGATTTGATTTCCAGAGTATTGTAAAAGTATTCCAGGTAGTTTACAAATACAGCAATTGTATTTCTCTTTTAAATTTATCACTGGAATAGAAATAGCATTGCAATGTGATGTCTACTTCAGTTATTTTTTAAAAAGTACAAGATCAAGTTTATCCTTAATGGGAGTAGAATGAAGGTGACAGGGAGCAGGGAGAGCATCGTGGTTGGTGGGTTTCAAAAAGGAGAGCCCCGCTCTGCTTCTCTGATCAGAGTTCGGGGCAGCAGCAAGCCCAGACCCAAGTCTGTGTGTCAGAGGACAGGGAGGATTTGTGCTCCCAGGGGGATCACCAGATTTCCGGGAAGAAATGGCTGTCAGAGGGGTCTTAGTAGCAAAGAGCTTCCTGCACCTCAGCATGTCATGGAAACCGCAGAAGAATTCTTGTGTATCCATGAGGGCCCCAGGAGTCATAGGAGAAGAGCCTCAAAACCTGGAGGAGCCAGTGGATTGAAAGGGACGCGGTCTTTGTGATGACCTGTGTAGACCAGAGACCAAGGGCCTGGCAGGGAAACACATGTCTAGGCTGATGTCTGTGTGGACAGGTGACAGTGAGGGCCTGGTGGACTCTCCTCCACTTCAGGATACCTTGGCATGACCCCTCTACCCCACTCAAAACCTGGGTACAACCCCAGACAAAGGGCAGAATGGCCAAGCGTGGTGGTCACGCCTGTAATCCCAGCACTTTGGGAGGCCGAGGCTGGTGGATCACCTGAAGTCAGGAGTTCAAGACCAGCCTGACCAACATGGTGAAACCCTGTCTCTACCAAAAATACAAAATTACCTAGGCATGGTGGTGTGCACCTGTAATCCCAGCTACTCTGGAGGCTGAGGCAAGACAGTAGCTTCAACCTGGGAGGCAGATGTTGCAGTGAGCTGAGATCATGCCATTGCACTCCAGCCTGGGCGACAAGAGCGAAACTCCTTCTTGGTGGGGGAGAAAAAGAATGAGATGTCGTTTCTATCACTCTGATGTAATGGTGATGGTGTAATGGTGGCTTGAAAGATAAAACAATTGAGCTAAAGAAAAATAAAGCTGTATTTTGTATGTATCCCAGTGTGCAAGAAAACAGCATACTGAGATGTAGTCCTGCTACAAATGTGTAGAACATTTTATTTTTGCTCCTCTAATTAGACCATATACTCCTATGATGGGGATTGTATCCGCTTTATATTAAGTGTATTGTATACTAGTGTTTGTGAACAGAGGTGTGTGTGTGCGTGTGTGCGTGTGTGTGCGTGCATGTGCGCGTGCGTGTGTGCGTGCACATGTGTGTGCATGTGTGTGTGCGCACGTGTGTGTGTGCATGTGTGTGCGCGTGCATGTGTGTATGCGTGTGTCTGTGTGTGTGCGTGTGTGTGCGTGTGTGTGTGTGATGTTACTGTGGCTGTGGTATATGAAGAACTGTCTTGATTCAGGACAACTCAGCCAATATTTCTGATGTTAGTTTGATCAATTTGTGCCTTTTTGGGGTCTAACTTTGGAATCACACTTAAAACTCCCTCATGAATGTTGGGAAGAAAGTATTTTTGCTGAGGAAAAACTGAACTCAAAAGCAAAATGTAAAAAAAAAATGGAAATTGAGAAGGTAGTAAAATACTAATGAAATGAAGGCACTTGTGGAAAGAGTTGCTGTCAGCTGGGGACTCAGAAGGAAGGAACAGGTCGGTTCAAGGTCATAGGGTCATCAGAGAGGAGTGCAGACTGGCCTTCAACCAAGCACAGGGCAGGAGCCTAAGGTCCTCAGAATTAAATTTATTTCATAAATGGCATTCAAATCCAATTAAGTAGGTCCAGACTTACAGTGATTTCAAGTGAAGCTTTTAACTGAAACCTGAGGCCTGAAAGTGGGTTTACTCCTGTGCTTTTGATTAAAGCATGAATCGTTAGACAAAGCAAAGCAACAGTAAAGCAATTTTATGTTTTTGAAATCCTCAGACAGGTGAGCTTGTTCTGCCTAAGGGTAAACCAACCTCTACCACTTGTTCTCTCAAGTTACGGGCTTTGAGGGAGCATTGTACAAAATTGCCGTGTAATGGATCTGTACTGAAGTGGTTGACTGATAAGGTGCTTTGTGTTAGAAAGGTGCCTGGGCAATGTAAACATAACGACAAGGAGCTCTCACAGGCTTCATGTTCAGATCTCGTGGGGGAAAGAGATGCTGGAAGAGCTTCCTCCATCGGGAGAGGTGAGGTTGCCGCCTGGTTCCCAAGTCATGGGAATCTGGTGCTATCTTAGACTCACTCACAGGAGCTAATGGTAGTTATGCAAATATGTCGATTGGGAAATGCTACAAAAAGCAGTTTCTAGGGGGAGCATGTTCTCTGTATTGTAAATGATACAAAAACTGGATAGTGTGGGGCACAGTGGCTCACACCTGTAATCCCAGAAACTCAGGAGACTGAGGTGGGAGGATCACTTGAGCACAGGAGTCTGAGTCTTCAGTGAGCTCTGATCACACCACTGCACTCCAGCCTCTGCAAGAGAGCCAGATCCTGTCTCTAAAAAAAAAAAATTAGATGGCAAGGTCAGAAAACATGAAATAAATTTATGTAAGTTCTATATAAGGTTGTTATTATAATGATCACATTAAGGGCAGGTGAATTGGTGTACAACTATATTGAAGTCAATAATCTGAGCACCAAAATGATCAGAAAATGTAGAGTATTTCTATAATAAATGAGGATTTATATGTTCTACATAATCAGTTCTTTCCTCCAAGGGAAGATCCATATTAGTTGAACATTTCAGTAATTCTCTGAACATGGACAGCAATTTGTTTCCGCCCGTTCCAGTAGGAGAAACACTGGCTTTAGGATTTTACAATGAACGTGTACAGCAATTTTTGTGTTTGGTATTGTGGCCACTGTATAGGGTGGATTTATTGCCGCCTTCCACTTGTGTATAATCCATAGGAAGTCTCTTCAGAGCCAGTTCCTTTTATAATGACACGTGCCTGAGACTCTCCTGTCCCTGGTCTGTCTGGTGGACTGAGTCACCCCTAAAGACCATTTTGTAGTCATAGAACATCATCTGTCCCCAGTCAACACATTTATTTATCTATTTCCTCAAGAATCAGGTCCAAATTCCTCTACCTGGCTTCCAAGATCTTCTGTAGTATAGCACCAATGTAATTCCTGGGTTTGAGTCAGATTTCGGAACACGTTGGCTAAGGCCTATACCTTGCCAGGTGCTTGTGTGTGGGTGGGTCTATGTACAGATCATAAAGATACCATGCAGGGAGATTGAGCTCCAACACTACAAGCTCATCTCCTCATCAACCCAGCTGCAAACTGTGTTACTACTTCCTGTATTTCCTTCTAGCAAAGTACCTTGCCATTTCCATACTGCTATTCATATCCCTCAGGATCCAATGTCTCTGTTCATTTAGGCTGCCATAACAGAATCCCAGACACGAACAACAGACAATTACTTCTCATGGTTCTGGAGGCTGGGGAGTCCAAGAGCAAGGTGCTGGCAGATTCAACGTCTGATGAGGCCCCTCTCCCCGGTTTATAGTCCAGAAAGCCTTCTCACTCTGTCCTCACGTGGTGGAAGAAGTGAGGGATTTTTCTAGAGTCTCTTTTATAAGGGCACTAATCCCATTTATAAGGGGCTCTGTCCCCATGACCTAATCACCTCCCAAAAGCCCCACCTCCCAATACTATTGCATTGGAAGCTAGGAATTCAACATGTGAATTCTGGGGGGGACACAAACATTCAAACCACAGCACCCAGCAAATGTTTCTCGTTCTGGCTACTTTAGTCCTCACTGTTCTTTTGCTCTGAAATTTCACGGTAATGATACTGGGCTGGGTGCAGTGGCTCACACCTGTAATCCCAGCACTTTGAGAGTCTAAGGCAGGAGAATCACTTGAGCCCAGAGGTTTGAAACCAGCGTGGGCAACACAGTGAGACACTGTCTCTACAAAAAAAATTTTTTTAATTAGCCGGGGGTGGTGGCAGACCCCTGTGGTCCCAGCTACTGGGGAGGCTGAGGTGGGAGCACCACTTGAGCCCAGGAGATTGAGGCTGCAGTGAGCTGAGATTGTGCCACTGCACTCCAGCCTGGTGACAGAGTGAGACCCTATCTCAAAAACAAAACAAAACAAACAAAAAACTCCAAAGTAACAATACCCTCTTCCACACAGTTAAGGCCATATCATTATTTTAAATTTTGGCTTTTATTTCAGGTATGTAGGTCTCATGTCTCCCACCTACACTGTAAATTCCTTTTTCCAACCTAGCTGGACACTCATTAAACATTTGTTTGGTGAGTGATAATGGAAGACTCCTATTTAAATTAAACAAACAACAACAATAACAACAACAAAAAACTTGCTCCCCTGACTGATAAAGGAGCATATCATCCTCTTCTCTACTGAAGTTTGGGGAAGACGTATTCAGCCAAACATCTTTATCTCTGACTCTAGTGACTTTCCCACTTTTAAATGCTGGAGCCAGGACCCAAACTTAGCTTTTCTGACTCCACGTTCAGTGCTCTTTCCGGGACAGTATGTGTAAGAGAACAAAAGCCTGGGTCCTCACAGCCTTCCATAGTTACTAACCATATGAATGGAAACTTACAATGGATGACATTATTTCTTCCAGGATGTAAGAGGTTGCCAACTGTCCCGCTGCTCTTTTCAGAAGGAAGAAGACATGAACTATTTACTCCCAGAACACCTGGGCCTGAGTAAGGGAAGAGAGTGACGAATGGTTTATGAGTAGATGCCCCAGAGATGGGGGTGTTGAGTGTGGCTAATTCCAGCAGCATTTTGCTCAGGCATTCCCTAAATCCCGCAGCCAACGTCCATCTTTCCCAGCCTCACAAGAAGCATTAGTCAGGAGCACAGACTATGGAGCCTGCCCACCTTGGTTTGGATCCAAGTGCCTCCTTCTAGAAGCTCTGTGGCCTTGGGGAAGTAACTTCCCATTTTTGAGCCTCAGTTTCCCATCTCTAGGAAATCTACAACATTACAGTCTTCCTGAGCATAACTCATAATGCTCTGAAAATTATGAGTTAATATCTGTCAAGTGCTGAGAAAGTGCCTGGCTCATAACGAATACTATATCATGTTTCTTAAGAAACAAAAAGCAAAGAACTTATTATTTGTGGAGTTTGTTTCTCACAAAGGCACATTATGCTATCATGGAAGTTGCTGTTTTCATTCAGCATGTGTTTTGAGATATATTCATTACACTGCACACAGAGCTAGTTCTTTCCTTGTAGACTGCTCTATAGCATTATATTGTGGAAATATATTTTATTTCGCCATTTAACTACAAATGGGCATTTAGATTGTTTCTATTTTTTGTTAGAGAATCAGTATTTAATAATACTCTCATATATTAAGTCAAATATTTTTTATTGTAAATATGCATTACTAAGGCTTATTTTAAAAATGCTTAGCTATGTAAAGTCATAGATCTAATATTATATTTAGTCATAAATGTTTTAAAATTATGTATGAGAACATTAATTAGGAAAATGTTGCTACATTACTTTCAAAATAAGCATATGTTTTAAACAAACGTGGTTTTGGGGAGAATATCTCATACAGATGCATCTGAATGCTGAAGCGTCACTAAATCCCTAGCAAATGCAGTTTTGGGGAATAATCTTTTTAGATTAAGTAGTATTTTATATATATATTTTGAGACAGTCTCGCTCTGTCACCCAGACTGGAGTGCAGTGGTGTGATGTTGGCTCACTGCAGCCTCCGTCTCCTGGGTTCAAGCAATTCTCCTGCCTCCGCCTCCCAAGTAGCTGGGATTACAGGGGCCTGCCACTGCGCCCTGATAATTTTCGTATTTTTTGTAGAGAAAGGATTTCACCACGTTGGCCAGGCTTGTGTCAAACTCCTGACCTCAAATGATCTGCCCGCCTCGGCCTCCCAAAGTCCTGGGATTATAGGTGTGAGCCACCATGCCTGGCTAATTTTTGTATTTTTAGTAGAGATGAAGTTTCACCATGCTGGCCAGGCTGGTCTTGAACTCCTGGGCCTCAAGTGATCTGCTGGCCTCAACCTCCTAAAGTGCTGGGATTACAGGTGTGAGCCACCGTGCCTAGCCTAATATTATATAATTTTAATGCAATCTTAAATTCTTTGTTTTCTAATATCACTTTAAAGTTTTCTTTTTGTTCATGAGTCCATACTTGGTGATGAATTCCATTTTTAGAGACTTAAGAGGTTTTCATCAATATGACACAAGCACATACTCTTACAGTCAAATCTTTATGTCATGTAGAACACACCTACTATATCTTTGTCTGAACTCCTCATAGTGAAAGAAATAGGCACATATCCTACATGCATTCTATTATGTGTAATATTATTTATTAACTTTTAAGTTAGTTTTGATTTTTTTTGAGTGTGTGTATACATTTGTGTGCTGTTTTTCATCCCCAAAGTGACACTTGCTCATTTTTAAATATTTAAAAAAAAATTGAGAGCAGGATAAAATAAAATAAAATAAAATATTAAATCCCTTTCCGGTGCTTCCCAATTTTACTCACCAATGGTTGCCCCCAGTAACCGCCTGGAGCTTGGCAGGAAACAGACGGCACTCACAAAAGGGGTGATGGAAGCAGGTTTCATGAAGGCACTATTTACAAAGGGGGCAGGGCTAAGAGAAACCAACAAGGGGCAGTGAAGCACCCTGGGGTGGCCGCAGCAACAAGTTCTGTACCCTCTCCTAGGCCTGAAGGAGCAAGGGAAGGGAGTGGATACTCACCCAGCAAGACCAACCAGTG
Organism: Pongo pygmaeus; assembly: GCF_028885625.2. Taxonomy (NCBI): domain Eukaryota; kingdom Metazoa; phylum Chordata; class Mammalia; order Primates; family Hominidae; genus Pongo; species Pongo pygmaeus. The sequence continues at coordinate 197,146,604 of NC_072376.2, forward strand.
TAGAAAAGGTCCCTGGAGAGCAGCCCAGCCCTGGGGAGAGGAACCCCGCTACTGCCCACCCTGAGGCCTGACTAGGAAGAGTGAGGAAAAATACCCCATTTCCTCTCCTCTTGGCCTCCCAGCTCCTGCCAATTTCTCCCCTCAGTCAGGTCCAGCCGGAAGTCAGAGGGCAAGAGGGCCTGTTGGCGCAACCCTTGGCAGCCTGCCTCCTGATGGAGAGCAGGAAAGAAAGGCGTGGAGCAGGGATCTGGAGGGGAACTAAAGAAAATTCAGGCAGGTGGCTTACCCACAGAGTCACTGACACCAGCCTCTGATAGCTTCTTCCCACACCACATGCATTGGCAGATTTCTCTGACTTTCTTTTTAGGGCAGTGGCACCCTCCTGTGCATAGGATGATCCCTTAAAGGAAAGGACTGGCAGAGGGGATCTGAGCCTGGGATCTGAGCTTCCCAAATCGTTTGAGTCTCTAGCCAGGGTGCCACAAAAGGGGAGATCTGAGCAACAGACATGGCCGGTGCTAACATTGTAATATTTAGAGTCTGACTCATCAAATCCAGGTGGTAATCCCTCAGATCCTTGGGCCACCAAGCAGATTCATGAAAGAGCACTTACCTCTTCATTAAGGCATGACAACACATTTCCTTTCTGAGAATACAATGCTTGGGCTGGTCTGATCATATTCAGAACCACAAAATTGCTTTTGTTTAGCTGTAATCCCTTCCCCAACTTGTACTATCTTGTAACATTAGTAGAGATACTAGGAAACTGTGTATCAAGTTTTTGGCCTGTTCCAAAGTTTTTGGCCATAAGATGCTGAATTATATCAAAATTGTGACCAACTAAGTTTGGATTTACTTTCAATATATTATTATTTAATTTTACCCATGGAATTGATTAGGAAAGACATAAAAAGGTCAGTGATTTACAAAACACTATGGTTGAGCCCTAGGAGTTAGGAGGAGAGCAGTGCACCAACACAGAGATTCAACTCTAGGAGAAAGCATCAGTCCCAGCTGTGGCTAGGGTGACACTGTTGTCTGCATCTTTGCTGGAAAGGTAAGTGGAAGCCTGGATGTCCTTGTCTGTTTAGTGCTGCTATAACAAAATATCACAAACTGGGTAATTTACTTCTTAAATCACCACTTAAAGACCCCACCTCAATACCATCATATTGGCCACCAAGTTTCAACACCTGAATTTTGGAGGGAACATGTCAAAATCATAGCACTGGGCTTAGGAGAGATTCAAGAAAGTGACTGGAGCAATGTGGAAGTAAATTAATTGTCATATGTTCTTAGCTTAGAGTCTATAGTTTCTTTTCTTTTTTTTTTTGGGGAGATGGAGTCTTGCTCTGTTGCCCAGGCCGGAGTGCAGTGGTGCGATCTTGGCTCACTGAAACCTCTGCCTCGTGGGTTCAAGCAACTCTCCTGCCTCAGCCTCCCGAGTAGCTGGGATTACTGGCGTCCACCACCACACCCAGCTAATTTTTGTATTTTTAGTAGAGACGGGTTTCATCATGTTGTCTGGGCTGGTCTTGAACTCCTGACCTCAGGTGATCCACCTGCCTCGGCCTCCCAAAGTGCCGAGATTACAGGCGTGATCCACCGCACCTGGCCTAGAGTCTATACTTTCAGCTGGGTAGTGACTAGCAGATTTGAATAAAAGACAATCCTAAACATCTTGCAATTGTAAAACGCTGCAACCTAAAGCAATATAACTAGAACTTTTCTAAACTTCTGTGCATTTTCCCCACTCTCCTTGGCATGGCCCTCAAGCCAGTCAGCCCCTTCTCGGGGCTTAGTTCCTCAGTTCTCTCTCTGTGGTCCTATTAGTGACAATGACAGACACGCTGTCTCCAGCACAAACAGAGAACTACCTGCCACATGTCCAGACACTCAACAGTTTTAATGCAAACCAACCATTACAATGTGTTCTGCAAACATACTTTATCTTAATTTTGTTTCATTTTGGTTTTATCAGTTTTATTGAGGTATAATCTACGTAGCATAACATACATCTCTTTTAAGTATACAATTCAAAGAATTTTAGCATATTTACAGAGTTGTACAATTATTACCATGATCTAATTTCAGAACATTTCCATGACCCTACAAAGAAACCTCTTGCTCATTAGCAGTCATTCCCAATTTTCACCCTCAGCTGTAGGCAACCACTCATCTGTTCTCTGTTTCTAAAAAATTTGCCTTTTCTGGACATTTCACATAAATGGGATGATAAAATATGTGGTCACTTGTGTCTGACTTGCTTCACTGAGCGTTAGATTCTTCCAGTTTTTAGTGTGTTTTAGCACTTCATTCTTCTTGATTGTCAAATAGTATTCCATTGTGTGCATAAACATCTTGTTTCCCACCTATCAGTTCATGGACACGTAGATTGTTTCCACTTTTTGGCTACTGTGAATAGAGCTTTTTTTTTTTTCTTTGAAACAGAGTCTCATTCTGTTGCTCAGGCTGGAGTACAGTGGCCCAATCTCCGCTCACTGCAACCTCCACCTCCTAGGTTCAAACGATTCTCCTACCTCAGCCTCCCAAGTAGATGGGATTACAGGCATGTGCCACTAGACTTGGCTAATTTTTAAAATTTTTTTAGTAGAGACAGGGTTTCACCATGTTGGCCAGGCTGGTCTTGAACTCAGGTGATCTGCCTGCCTCAGCCTCCCAAAGTGCTGGGATTACAGGAGTGAGGCACCGCACCCTGCCAAACATTGTTTACGAGTCTTTGCATGGACGTATGTTTTCATTTCATTTCTTTTCTTTTGGGTAGATAGCTATTAATAGAAGCGGAATTGCTGGATCACATATGAAGTCTGTGTTTCACCTTTTGAGAAACTGCTAAACTGTTCCAGAGTGGCTGTACCATTCTCCATTTCCACACACAATGTAGGAGGGTTTCTGTTTCTCCACATCCTTGCCAACACTTATTATTGTTTGCCTTTTTAAAAAAGTATAACTGTTCTACTAGGTAAAAAATGGTATCTCATTGTGATTTTGTCAGTATGCATTTCCCTAGTGACGAATGATGTTGAGCATCTTTTCATGTGCATTTTGGCCATGTGTATATCTTTGGGGAAAATGTTTATTTAAATCTTTTGCATTTTTTCAATTAAAAATTTCATTGAGGTAATTGTAAATCCACACAGGTGTAAGAAATAATTCAGAGAGATCCCTTGCCCAATTTCTTCCAATGATGACATACTATATCATATCACAGCCAAGATACTAACAATGAAACAATCTACCAGGCTTACTCTTGATTCTCCTGTTTCATGTGTACTCTTTTGTGTGTGTGTGCACATATGTGTATTTAGTTCTATGCATTTATTTTTTTGAGACAGAGTCTCCCTCTGTCACCCAGGTTACAGTGCAGTGGCGTGATCTCGGCTCACTGCAACCTCCGCCTCCTGGGTTCAAGGGATTCTCCTGCCTCAGCCTCCTGAGTAGAGACACCACCGTGCCCGGCTAATTTTCGTATTTTTAGTAGAGACGGGGTTTAACCATGTTGGCCATGGTTGGCCAGGCTGGTCTTGAACTCCTGACCTCAGGTGGTCTGCCCCGCATCGGCCTCCCAAAGTGCTGGGATTACAGGTGTGAGCTACTGTGCCCAGACGAGTTCTGTGCATTTTTTATCACTGATAAAGGTTTGTGTATCTGTTACCACAAGATGCAGAACAGGTTTGTCTCCACAAGGCTCCCTCCTGTTGACTTTTATAACCATACCATCTACCTTCCCCACTTGGCCCCATTCCATTACACCTCCTCCCACTCCGCTGCTCCTAACCTTAGGCAACCACAAGTCTGCTTTCCATTTCTATAATGTTGTCATTTCAAGAATGTCGTATAAATGGAATCATAAAGTATGTAATCTGAGATTGGCTTTTTTTTCTGTTAGCATAATTCCCTGGAAATTCATCCAAGATGTTCATGTATCAATACTCCATATCTTTTGATTGCTGAGTATTTCATGGTGGGATGTTCTACGGTTTATTTAACCATTTACCCACTGAAGGGTATCTGAGTTGGAAGGACATCTGAACTGTTTCTAGGTTTTGACAATTGTGCATGAAGCTTCTATGAACAGTCATATGCAGGTTTTTGTGTGAACATGAGTTTTATTTCTCTGAGATAAATGCCCAAGAGTGCAACTGTTCAGTCATATAGTAATTCCATGTTTAGTTTCATAAGAAATTGTCAAACTTTCTCAGAGTAGCTTTACCATTTTAAATTTCCCCCAGCAATGTATGAGTGATCTATTTCTCTGCACCCTTGCCAGTATTTGATGCTGTCACTATTTTTTATTACAGTCATTTGCATAGATGTATAATGGTACAATAGCTTATTGTGATTTTAATTTGCATTTTCTTGATGGCTGTGATATTGAACTTCTTTTCATGTGCTTGTTTGGTATCTGTGTCTCCTCTTCAGTGAAATGTCTGTTTTGGCTTATGCCAATTTACTAATTGAGCTACATTTTTTTTTTTTGAGACGGAGTCTCACTCTGTCACCCAGGCTGGAGTGCAGTGGTACGATCTTGGCTTGCTGGAACCTCTGCCTCCCATGTTCAAGAGATTCTTGTGCCTCAGCCTCCCGAGTAGCTGGGACTACAGGTGCACACACCACCACGACCGGCTGATTTTTGCATTTTTAGTAGAGACGGGGTTTCAGTATGTTGCCCAGGCTGATATTTAACTCCTGAGCTCAAGCGATCTGCTTGCCTCGGCCTCCCAAATTGCTGAGATTACAGGTGTGAGCCACCGTGCCTAGCCATAATTGAGCTACTTATCTTTTAACCATTGAGTTTTAAGAGTTCTTGATATAATCTGGATGCAAGTTTCTTATCACATACATGATTTGCAAATATCTTTTCCCAATATTTGAGGGTATTTTTACTTTCTTGATGGTGTCCTTTGACATACAAAAGCTTTTCATTTTGATTAAGTCTAAGTTAACATTTTTCTCCTCTTGCATGTGTTTCTGGTATTATATCTAAGAAATCATTGCCTAACCCAAGAGCATGAAGATTTACTCCTATTCCTTCTTCTATGATTTTTAGTTTCAGCTCTCACATTTAGGTCTGTGATAAATTTTGAGTTAACTTTTGTGTATGGTATAAGGTGCTTTTGCTTGTAAATATCCAATTTTCCCAGTACTGTTTGTTAAAAATACCTTCTTTCTCCTTGCATTTTGTTGGCACCTTTATTGCAAATCAGTTGACCATAAGTGGAAGCACCTATTTCTGGGCTCTCAGTTTTTTTTTTAAACCACTGATTGATGTGTCTGGTACCACACTGTCTTCATCCCTGTAGTCTATCTTTTTATTTTAACAAATATACTGCTATTATCTGTAAATGCAGATTCTTATTTAGAGTTTTTTGATTCCTTGGAGTTCTGCCTTAGGATATTCAGAGGCAGCCCCATGCTTCCAGCCTGCCTGGGCCTTTCTCCTTCTCTTCCAACTCCCAGCTCTGTCTCATTGTGTTAGGAGCCTTTTGTGCACATGTTAGGCACCCTAACCCTCAGTCATAGGATGACAGTTTTCTTTCTGTTTTTTTTTTGTTTTTTTTTTTTGTTGTTGTTTGTTTTTGTTTTTGAGATGGAGTCTTGCTCTGTTGCCAAGGCTGGAGTGCAATGGCGCGATCTCGGCTCACTGCAACCTCCGCCTCCCGGGATCAAGCGATTCTCCTGCCTCAGCCCCCTGAGTAGTTGGGATTACAGGCACCTGCCACCAAGCTAGGCTAATTTTTGTATTTTTAGTAGAGATGGGGTTTCACCATGTTGGCCAGAGTGGTCTCGAACTCCTGACCTCAGGTGATCCACCCCCCTCAGCCTCTTGAAGTGCTGGGATTACAGGCATGAGTCACTGTGCCCAGACAGCTTTATTTCTTTAAATACTTGTCAGCTGGGACTATCCTTATGCTCCTAGAGGCCTTCTTCTGGTTCTTGCAGATGGACTTTTATATCTTAGAGTCAGCAAAAATGCATTAGATCCTTGTCATCCTTGAAATCTGTCCAGCTTCCCCTCCTGCCACATCTCTCTTCTGCCTTCAGCTAGAAGAAGATTCTGCTTGTGAAGACTCATGTGGTTATATCGGGTCCACCCAGATAACTCAGGATAATCTCCCTATTTTAAGGTCAATTGATTAGTAACATTAATTACATCTTCAAAGTCCCTTTTTCCTGGGCGCAGTGGCTCACGCCTGTAATCCCAGCACCATGGGAGATGGAGGCAGCTGGATCACTTGAAGTCAGGAGTTTCAGACCAGCCTGGCCAACATGATGAAACCCTGTATCTACTAAAAGCACAAAAATTAGCTGGGCGTTGTGGCGGGCGCCTGTAATCCCAGCTACTTGGGAGGCTGAGGCAAGAGAATCGCTTGAACCCAGAAGGTGGAGGTTGCAGTGAGCTGAGATCAAGCCACTGCACTCCAGACTGGGTGACAAAGCAAGACCCCATCTCAAAAAACAAAATAAAATAAAATAAAATAAAAAAGTTCCTTTTTCCCCATGTAATAGAACATATTCACAGGTTCCAGAGATTAGGGCATGGACATTTGTGGAGGGCCATTATTCAGCTTGCCACACTAGAGCTAGAATTATTAAATTAGTGCTGTGATTTTGATCTTCTGAAAACAATTTGAGTTCACCTTCATTTTAGGAGATTATTGTCACTGGCTGTAGAGTTCTAGCTTTTAAAAAGATATTCCATTGTCTTCTAGCTCCATCATTTCTACCAAAAAGCAGACAAAATGTCTTACTGTTACGCCTTTGAAGGTAATGTTTCTCCCCACGCTCTAGCCCCACCCCACTACTTTAAGATCTTCTTTTCATTTTTGGTTTTCAACAGCTTTATCTTGATGTGGGTATGTGTGATTTTTTTGTGTGTAGAGCTTCTTACATCTGTGAGATAATGTTATATATCAGTTTTGGAAAATTCTGTTTGGTTATTTGGTTATCTCTTCAAGTATTTATTCTGCCCTGTTCTCAAAGAGCTTTAATTATTCCTGTGTATTACACAGTTCCAATATATACCAGGGGTTTCTGTGCTTTTTTTTCATTGTTGTTTTCCTTTGTGTTTTAAAATCTGAATATTTCCTACTGACCCATGTGTCAGTTCACCGGCCCTTTCTTATACTGTGTATTGCCTAGTCTTGAACCCACCTGCTGAGTCCTAATTACAGAGATTGTACTTTCCATTTTACAGTTTCATTTAATTTTCCTCTTTAGGTTTTGGTTTTTCTGGTAATAATCTCTATTGTTTGTTTTCTTCTATTTTTCTTGAACATATGTTAGTTATTTTAGAGTCTCTGTTCTGAGTCTGCTTCTGGTATATATTTCATTCCCTCAGGGACTCAACAGACTCTATACAGTCCTTTTCCCTGGTAGGCCTTATAATTTTTAACTAAATTCTGGACATTGTCTATAAAATATTGAAGAGGGCTGGGCACGGTGACTCATGCCTTTGGAGGCCGAGGCTGGTGGATCACCTGAGATCAAGAGTTTGAGACCAGCCTGGCCAACATGGTGAAATCTCATCTTTACTAAAAATACAAAAATTAGCTGGGTGCGGTGGTGGGTGCCTGTAATCCCAGCTACTCAGGAGGCTGAGGCAGGAGAATCGCTTGAACCCGGGAGGCAGAGGTTGCAGTGAGCTGAGATCGCGCCACTGCACTCCAGACTGGATGACAGAGTGAGACTCTGTCTCAAAAACAAAAACAAAAAACAAACAAACAAACAAACAAAAAAACTGGAGAGGCCCAGTTGATGCTACTTTCCTCGAGGGAAACGTTACCCTTCCCCAGTGGGGAGGTACTAAGCTTTTGCTTTTGCTCAGTAAGGGACTGAGCAGACGCTACTCTGGGTTGCAGTCTTGGCATAGCTCTCTTCGGTTCACCTCTCCTCTTACACTAATGAGCTCTGGGCTTTCAACTGAGGACCTGGTGTGTACACTGGGGTTCCTGTCCCTGGCAGGTCATGAACTCTAATCTTTGTCTTATCATTACTCTGAGGCTGCCCAAAGCTTTGCTCTAGTTTTCAGCTGAGCTGTTTATTTCCGTATCCTTTCCAGCTGTCTTGAAGAGAAAACAGTCCATGTTCGAGGCCCTTCAATCGTGTCACTCCAGCTGCATAAAAGTGCCAAAAAGTCTACCGGTTTCTCTGCCCATCAGAAGCAGTGCTTTACTCAGGCAAAGCCCGGGCTTTCAGCCTCTTGCTCATACTTAGGATTAAGCAATTTCCTTTGGGAAAAGTGGCTACAGAAGGTTGGATCATTACTCCATGGCTCTTCTCTCTGAAAGTTTATCACCCTTTTTCCTTGTTGCTTTAGAAACTGTGTGATGTCTGTAAGCAGATCATGCTTATGTTTAATCTAGCTTTTCTAGTTGTTCCTGGAAGAATCACTGGTCTTACATAAACAACTCTACCGTACCCAGAAACATAAGGCCAGTGAGTGCTAGAGGTGTTATTTCTGATATATATCATTTTTATGTGGGTGTAATGAGAAATTTTTAGAATATCTTGTGTGCTTTACTTCCAGAAATGAATGCCTTCCATTTCCACTTTTTTCTTGATAATGAGTATGTTTTCTGTTAAAACATAGTGTTTTTTTAAAACTGTATGTATATATTTTATTCTGATGTGAAGTACAATTTTAGACATGGAGTGCTTATCCAATTCCTTTTCCAATTATATTTATACCTTTCAAAATGTTTAAACAGGATAAATAGAATAAATTAAAAGTGATGAGGCTGGGTGCAGTGCACACACCTGTAATCCCAGCACTTTGGGAAGCTGAGGCAGGCAGATCACCTGAGGTCAGCAGTTCGAGACCAGCCTGGCCAACATGGTGAAACCCTGTCTCTACTAAAAATACAAAAATTAGCCAGGTGTGAGGGAGCGTGCCTATAATCCCAGCTACTCGAGAGGCTGAGGCAGGAGAATCACTTGAACCCAAGAGGCGGAGGTTGCAGTGAACCGAGATTGTGGCACTGCACTCCAGCCTGGGTGACTGAGCAAGACTCTGTCTCAAAAAAAAAAAAAAAAAAAAAAAAGTGATGAGCTGAGAAGACACCAAGGTTTGCAATAACTGTTACAGATGGTAGACAAGTCTTAATTAACAAGACAATCTCCATCAATAATATAATAAAAGTGAACAAATTACAAATAAAACTACTTCAAATATATTTTGAAAAAGTAGACATCTATATTTTTCCATCTGGAATACACAGGATAAATGTCTAAAAGTCTATGTCTAGTATTCTAGATAAATGTCTAATAACTTTATCTTGGATCATCAGGAAAAATCAATTACATATAATATTTTTCTAAACTCAGTGGTCAGTCACATCTAAAATCATTAAGTGTAAAACAGCATACAAATCTAATTACATTTATAACTGAATGCCCAGTATAGATGATTTTGAAGTTCTATTTTTTTTTTTTTTTTGAGACAGAGTCTTGCTCTGTCACCCAGGCTGGAGTGCAGTGGTGTGATCTCAGCTCACTGCAAGCTCTGCCTCCCAGGTTCACGCCATTCTCCTGCCTCACCCTCCCCAGTAGCTGGGACTACAGGCACCCGCCACCACACTCGGCTAATTTTTTTGTATTTTTAGTAGAGACAGGATTTCACCGTATTAGCCAGGATGGTCTCGATCTCCTGACCTCATGATCCCCCTGCCTCGGCCTCCCAAAGTGCTGGGATGACAGGTGTGAGCCACTGCACCTGGCCCTGAAGTTCTACTTTTTAATAACTAGAACATGTAGGCCAGCTGCAGTGGCTCACGCCTATCATCCCCGCACTTTGTGGGCCGAGGCGGGCAGATCACTTGAGGTCAGGAGTTCAAGACCAGCCTGGCTAACACGGTGAAATCTTGTCTCTAATAAAAGTACAAAAATTAGTCGGGTGTGGTGGTGCGCACCTAAAATCCCAGCTACTCAGGAGGCAGGGACAGGAGAATTGCTTGAACTCAGGAGGCAGAGGTTACAGTAAACTGAGATTGTGCCACTGTACTCCAGCTTGGGCAAGAAAGCGAGACTCTGTCTCAAAAAAAAGAAAAAAAACACATAGAACTTGTATTAAGTCATTATTCTTTCTCTTATGAGTGACTGTGTTTCTGCCTTTTTAAATGTTTTGATATCTGCATGTTTCAGATAGCAGTTATCCGATTAGCCATAGCATTTTCCTAAAACTGCCTATTTTTAGCTGGTCTTTTTTTTTTTTTCCTTTTGGAAACCTGCCATCTACAGAGATCTCAGAGGAGGGAGGGCCTGCCTGTTCACTCGCGAATATGTATTTCAGGCAAGATGGCAGGTTCCTGGCAGGTTATAATTTCCACTGCTGGAGACCTCAGACACTGAGTATTTACTTCTTTTTCGGGGGAGACAAAATCAAGGGTAGAACTTGGCAATTACATTTAAAAAAAAATCAATAGATAATGAACTGCTGCTATTCCAGTAAGTGGACAAACATGTCTAAAAATTATGTTTATTTTACCATGTACCTTTGTTATTAATATCAGCTATTGTTATTTCACACGAAGTAGCAAGAAGGTATATCTATGTCCGTCTAAATACTTATGAAAATAATGACAGTATAGTATGTGTTATAGCAGCAGTTTGTCATGTTGTTTTCCCACCACAGCCCTCATGGAGGATGTCATTTACGTGAAAGACACAGGCCTATGAGAGTACGGTGAAATACACAAATCCTGGCAGGGTAGTTGAAGTCCACCCCTTCTGTTCTTACTTACTAAAGCCTAGCAATATGCAAAAGAATGAGAGTAAAATTATTATTGGAGAAACTTTGACTCTAACTTTAAAATAAATAAAAAGAAATCCATCCCAAACTGACACTCTAGTGTTAATAACCATTTTCTTATGACATACTTCCCAATGATAGAGACTCAGCAGTGGATCAAGATCTTTAGTTTGGAAAGAGCTATACATAATGCTTCAATACCATACCACAAGTACTCATCTCCCAAGTGTTAGCCCAATATCGCCCACTGCAAGCTGTCTTCTCTCATTCTCAATTCCCTTTTATAATGAGCCACTCCTTCCGTTTATGCCCCTCTCTCTTTTCTGCTCCTCTGCAGCATGTACATGTTTCTATCATTCCACCAATTAGTATAACTTCATTTTGGGGGGATGACTTGTCTGTTTCTTTTTACAAACTATAAGCTCCCTCCAAACAAGGGCCATGTCACATCTGTTTCGCTTTGTCCAGCAGTCAGCTCACTGCCTAGAATACAAGAGTTGTCTGATACATGATTGTTGATGAATGGGAGCAATATTTAGTAGCTTCGAATCACTCAGTGTTAAAGCCTGAGACATGCACGCTCATGATATGGACAGCCAATACTGTCAACATTTCATAATTTGGTTTGGCTGGTGGAATTTTTGTTCAAATAAAAATGAATTTAGCATGAAATTTGGGTTGGGTTTAGAATAACAAGCAGGAAAAGAGTCAAATATTTTAATGGGGAAAGTATCATGCTAGATTGGTTTCCACTCTTAATTGCTGCTGTGCACAGTACAGGAATTGAACATAAACCACTAATAGAAACTGAAGACAAAGAAATATATATTTTGCACACTGCTTTTTGAAATTTGGTTTTGAAGTGGGATGAGCTTCTGCCATTGTAGTTGAAATGCCAGGGCCAGTGCTGTGTAAGTAGAGAGGGGTCATGGCTGGGGGAATGTCAACAGAGGCATTATTCAGAAGCATCTCAAAAGCCACTTGCAGTTAAATGTTAGGCCCTATGAGCTTTCACTGATAGTGGTACTATTAAACTTCCTACCAGAAAAGATGAATTCTTTTGGGAAAATGTAGTGAGGAATCAGAACAGACAGAGAAGCTTCTAGGAGCATTTTGAGCCACTTTGAGAAAGTGTCTCAGGCAGTCAAAAAGTCTTCCCTGTAGGGTGGATCAGTAAAGGATCTTCACTAAGATAAATGTCTTTGGTAGGTTGTGGGAAGAAGTGACATATGGGATGTACCTTGGCAGTGTTTTCAATATCATATTCATTCTCAACCACAAGAGATAGCCAATATCCTCAAAGTAAGTGATCCGCACATTTGTGGCTACAATAACTAGACCATTACGAACTCTTTAAAAAACAGTGGAAGGGGGTCTCACAGTATAGCTGTTGAGAGCACAAACTCTGAAACCAGACTGCCTAGGCTTGAATTGTGGCTTGGTGACTGTCTTAGTCCATTCAGTGTTGTTATAACAGAATACCTGAGACTGAGTCATTTATAAAGAGGAGAGGTTTATTTAGCTCATGGTTCTGCAGTCTGGGAAGTCCAAGGGTGTAGCATGGCTTCTGGTGAGGGCTTTCATGCTGCATTATGACATGGCAGAGAAGGTCAAAGGGGAAGCAGATACATGGGAAGACCCAACAGGAGGAGGAAACTCACTTTGTAACAACTGATCTCATGGGAATGAATTCATTCCTGAGAGAACTAATCCCATCTTGCTGGAGAAAGAATTCACTCACTACCATGGGAATGAAACCAAGCCATTCATGAGAAATCTGCCCCCATGACCCAAACATCTCCCACTAGGTCCCACCTCCCAATACCACCACATTTCAACATGGCTTTTGGTGAGGACAAAAAACAAATCCAAACCATAGCAGTGACTTAACAGTGGAGGTCCTGCACATGTTGCTTAATTCTCTTTGAATCAATTTTCATTTGTAAAATTAGGATAACAAGAGTATCTATCCCATAGGGCTGCTGTGTGGATTAAATAAGTGAATATACATAAAGTACTTAGCACATTGCATGACATATAGGAAGCACCATATAAATGCTAGCTATTTTTATTATTTATCTGGGATAAGCAGTAGCAGACATGTAATTGAAGGTTCAACAATTGATGGATTCCTGCTTGTAGGTAAACATGTAGTCATAAGCATGAAAAAAAATCACTAATACTGCATAAGTGTTATGACACAATTAAGGTTGGGTTATTATTGAAAGAATCCTTTAGAAGGCTTATAATTAGAATAAATGGTCACCCCAATGGTTATAGAAGTTCTGTGGAAATTCTGGCTTCCTACTGCAGTAAGGTTTTTATTTTTATTTTTTTTGAGACAGGGTCCCATCCTGTCACTCAGCTGAAGTGCAGTGGCACGATCATAGCTCACTGCAGCCTCAACTTCCCAGGCTCAAGTGATCCTGCCTCAGCCTTCTGAGTAGCTGGGACTACAGGTATGTGCCACCACACCTGACTCATTTTTTCTTTTTTAATGTAGAGACAGGGTCTCATCATGTTGCCCAGGCTGATCTCAAATTCTTGGGCTCAGGTAACCCACCCACCTTGGCCTCCTAATATGCTGGGATTACAGGCTTGAGCCAGGTTTTTATTTTTTAAATTTTATCTTTTTTTATGGATGAGGGTCTTGCTATGTTGCCCAGGCTGGATTTGAACTCCTGGGCTCAAGCAATCATCCTGCTTTAGCCTCCTGAGTAGCTGGAATTACAGGCATGTGCCACTGTACCTGACAACAGTAAGGTTTTTTTTGTGCAGATGCTGTTGTTTCTGACACATAAGCAATTGGTGCCTGGAATTATGTACTTAGGAGTCTAACAGAATGCTTGAGACTGAGTCATTTATAAAGAGGAGAGGCTTATTTAGCTCATGGTTCTGCAGTCTGGGAAGTCCAAGGCATAGCCTGGATTCTGACGAGGGCTTTCATGCTGCATCATGACACAGCAGAGAAGGTAATCCATCTACAATACTGTGCTATCAAAATAATACAGAAGGACATTCTTTTTTCTTTATAAAAGCTGACTATCCATAGATGCATAATCAGCATGTCATTAAAATATTATTTCCTGCTTGGATTCTTATAAGTTATAGTTCCACATGAAGCATGCATATATTATAAGAACAACGGTGTTACAATTATCTATGTCTATGTAATCAATCACCCCAAAACATGGTGATGTAAAAAGGCCACCATTGTATTATGCTCACAATTCTGTGGATCAGGAATTCAGGCAGGGCAAAGTGGGATGGCTCACCTTTGCTACACAAAGTTGGAAGTTTCAGCTGGGGTGGCTTGGATGGCCAGATATGTCTGGGACAGCTCCACTGGGGCCATCAGTCTGGGGCCTCAGCTCTTCCATAGTTGGTGTCTGGAACGTCTCCTTCACTCATGTGTCTGGCTCCTGGGTTGGGATGGCCAGAACAGCTGGGGATTGGCCAGCAGTACTCTGTCCGCACACCTTCTCCATGTGACTAGCTTGAGCATCCTCACCATATGATGAATACAGGGTAGTAGCACTTGTTACATGGTGGCTGGCTTCCATGCGGCAGGACTGGGAACTAGGAGACCTTAGGTCTACAGCCAGAACCCATGCAGTATCCCTTCAGTCCTATTCTATTGGCTAAAGAAATCACGGTGCCTGCCCAGAGTGAAGGGGGTGGAGAGACGGTTTCTACTTCTTGATGGAAGTGTGGCAAGGTCATATCACAGATATGCATGTGAACAGGAGGTATTGTGGCAGAGATCTGTAGAAAACAGCAGCTGCCACAAACAGAAATTCCAAACTGAAGGCACTTAGGCAGGAATGCACCTCCCTGACTGATGATTGTCTGGGCTTCTGTTATAGCACAGAGGACAATCAGCAATTGATAAACTTGGCCAAGAGCAAGTTTAGCAAGGCCGTCTTTCCCCAGCAAGAATGGCAGGCAGTTGACTTCAGGCAGTGGGGAGAAGTGCTGACAAAGAATTTCATTCACCATGCTCTTTAATCCTGCCCCAAATCCCACTCATCTTGAACTTCAGGGTTGAGACAACCGAGGCAAAGGTTTTCCCCAGAGAGTTTGAGATGGCTTTGAGGATTTCTTATGTGATTAGATTCAAGCAGTTCTTCATAGTTTTTCCTGAATATTTTCAAGTAAATTGGTGCATGCATTTCTTGGGACTGAAGTAACACTGGTTTATCATGTCGGTTCTTACATTGCTGTGGAAGCTGCAGTGGATGGTGACGAAGCATGGGTCTGAATTCATAGATCTAGTTTAAATCTTGGCTTTATTCATTGTGCAACCTTGGACAAATTACTTAACATCTGAGAACCTCAGTTCCTTCTTGGAAACTTAGAATAATAATTGTTCCTTCTTACTAATTTTATAAGAATGAGGCATTATATATATTTGTATGTACATATATATACATAACATGTCTCTTTGTTTTTATTTATATATTTTATATATAATATGTAAATATATAAAAATATGTAAATATATTATATATATTTATATATAAAATATATATTTATATATATAAAATGCCTCATTCTTACAAAATCAGTAAGAAGGAACAATTATTATTCTAATGTTTTATATATCCATGGGATCACTGTAGTCTTGGCAAGTTGGGCTACTTCTCATCCTTTGGGCTGGAGTACATGTCCACCTTTTTTGTGAGGGCTTCCCTCAACATCTTATCTAAGGTAGGTCCTCCCTGTTTCTGTCTGTCCCTTCACCTGTTTGACATGCTGTAACTACACTCAAGGTCATTCCTTTACGTGGTGATTGCTCCCCTTAAACCCATTATGTTTTCTTGACTGGTTTTTATCTTGTTTTTATAAATTTGAAGGAATGCTCATTCATCACAGAGTCTGTCCTAGCTCCTGGCTACTGCAGCAGTGGGAGATAGGGGCCAAGAGAGAAGAGACTGGGGATGGTGGAGGTGGGGCAGGGAGGGGAAAGAGAGGGAAAGGCTGAGGAAGAAAAGGAAGCTATATTCAGAAGTACATTTTGGTGAACTGACATGGAGAAAACAATTGAGTCCATGAATGGAAGATACTGTGAGACAACTGGGAATTGAAGATTATTGAAAATGAAAATTTGGGCCAGGCGCGGTGGCTCATGCCTGTAATCCCTGCACTTTGGGAGGCCAAGGCAGGGGGTCACGAGGTCAGGAGATCATGACCAGCCTGGTCGATATGGTGAAGCCCCGCCTCTATTAAAAATACAAAAATTAGCTGTGCGTGGTGGCGCTTGCCTGTAATCCCAGCTACTCAGGAGGCTGAGGCATAAGAGTCGCTTGAACCCGGGATGGGGAGGTTGCAGTGAGTCAAGATCATGCTACTGCACTCCAGCCTGGGTGACAGAGTGAGACTCCATCTCAAAAAAAAAAAAGAAAATGAAAATTCACTGGGTTACTTATCTGAAAAATGTGATTGCCATTAAGACTATCTTCTGAAAAAAAAAACCACAATAATAAGACCACACATGAAAAGTTCTTAGCACATTGCTTGCCATATAGTAAGTAATCATTAATTGGTAATGATGATGTTAATAAGGTTGATAGTAATGCAAATGATGACAGCAGTAAGAACCAATTAAGAATCTTTTTATCTTAGTCCCATTGAGATCTGATGGTATATCCTCTAAGACAGCCCCTCCTGTTGGGAAGATCAATAGTTTTTCTGATTGCGTATGTGCCAAGAGCTTGCTATCTCTATGTGAGGGAGATCATTTCTATTAGAAGTTTCTCTTTTTATTTGTCACTTTATTGTAATTGTCTTAATGATTAAACATTTTCATGGTTCATTATAAATGTTGTGCCTGGAGGTTCTAAGATGACCCCTAATGATCTCTATGTCCTGGAATTCATACGTTTGTATAAATCCCTCCCCTTGAGTGTGAGCTTGGCTTTAGTGACTCACTTCTAGAAAACAGAATGCAGCAGAGGTGATGGGATGTTATTTCTGTCTTGGGTGATCTAAGGGAAGCCATCTGGCACGTTGTGAGCTACCCTGTGGAAAGGTTCAAGTTGCAAGAAAAACAGTGGGCTTCCATGAAGTGAGGAATAAGACCCTCAGTCCAGCAACCTTCAAGAAACTGAATCCTGTCAATAATCATGTGAGTGAGCTTGGAAATGGGTCCATACCCAGTTGAACCTTCAGATAAGACAGCAGCCCCAACTTGACTGCAGGCTTCCTGAGATGCCTTGAGCCACAGACACTGTATTAGTTGGTTCTTACACTGCTATAAAGAAATATCTGAGACTGGGTGGTTTATAAAGAAAAGAGATTTAATTGGCTCATGGTTCTGTAGGCTGTACAGGATCATGGTGTCATCAGCTTTAGAGGAGGCCTCAGGGAACTTAAAATTATGGCAGAAAGCAAAGTGGGAACAGGCATCTTACATGGCAAGAGCAGGACCAAGAAAGAGATAGGGGAAGCACTACACACTTTTAAATAACCAGATCCTGTGAGAACTCACTCACAAGAACAGTGCCCAAGGATGGTGCTAAACCATTCATGAGGGACCCACCCCCATGATGCAATCACCTCCCTCCAGGCCCCACCTCCAACACTGCAGAATACAATTGAACATGAGATTTTGGTGGGGACACAGATCCAAACCATTCAGGCACTCAGTGGGGTTGTGCCTGGATTACTGACCTGCAGAAACCGTAAGATTGAAAATGTTGTTTGAAGCTGCTAAGTTTTGGAATAATTTGTTATGCTGCAATAAATGTCAAGTATCATTTATGCAAGAGGCACTGTTGAAGGACCTTAATGGGATATTCTACCTACCAGTAATTGGTTAGGTAAGTGGGACAGATGGGACAACATGGGGTTTGAGCTTTGGGATAAACTGCTTAGGTTTAGATTCTAATTCTAAACCTAGGCATTTCATTGCTGGCAGATCCTATACAAATTTCCTACATTCTTTGTGCCTTAATTTCCTCGTCCACAAAATAATAGAGATGGTATAAGATCTGCCTTAGAGGGCTGTTGTAAGAATTAAAGACCTTTCCATGCCTTGGATGCTGAACTAAATTTTACTCTTTATTATTATCAGAAGGAATTGTTGCCTAAGGAAGACAAAGACCTCTGTATCAAGATGCGGAGAGTATGCAGATAGGACTTGTCCAGACATCTTAGGGCTGAGCTCCTAAGCCATGAGTTTGGAAAATAATGCTTTCTTTTTACAGATTCAGGGATAGGAGAGGGAATGTTTGAGTCTTAATTTTGACTAAAACTTGGCTCTAAGGCTGTTGAGCCTAGATACCTATAGTGGAAGATGGAAAACCTATTTTTTTTTCCAAAGGGTTGAGTAATCTTTCAAGAAGTAGCTATTTGAAAACACTGTTCCTTTGAGTATTCTAGAAAATATTCTTTGTTCTAAGAAAATAAAATAGGCCATTTAGTTACGCAAATGGGATGCAGAGCCGATTGGACAGATGTTTGCGATGTCGTTCAAGAGGGAAACATGTCTTGCTGAGAATGTCAAAGGCTGTCTATATTGAAGGCAGTTTTGCATTTAATTTCCTAGGGAAAAAGATGTATAACTATTTCAGACGGTTGCTTGTTCTTACAGTATTTTGTATGTTTTTGCTCAGGAGTTGCTCACAGACAATGAAGGAGCTATTTTTGGTGATTTTCCAGGCACAGAGTTACCTTAGGGTGAAGTGACTGAGAGTATCCTGAGTTGGGAGGAAGGCCCACATCATGGAGCATACTTTGCCCTGGCACCTTGAAGCACTGTGGTTTGGAAAGATTGGGAGACTGTTCTGGCCATCTGGATGATGACAAGGAGGCTTTGAGGGTCTTCATGAGCAGGGAACAGGGTAAAGAGAGGCAGAGCAGGAGACCCCAAACACAGCTGCTGCAGCATGGTTTCTGGGGCTAGCACATTAGTTTGGAAGCACACAAGTTTGGGAAAGGGCCTGATCAGGAGACAGTCTTGCATAAACAGTGGTCATTTAGAAGACTTCTGGAAGGCATTCAATCACCAAAGGGATAGCTTGCCAAGATGAGCTTTAAGTTAATTCATTCTTTTTTTTTTGAGACAGGGTCTTGCTCTGTCACCCAGACTGGAGTGCAATGTCACAGTTACAGCTCACTGCAGCCTCAAGCTCCTGGGCTCAAGCAATCATCCCACCTCAGCCTCTGCGTAGCTGGGATCACAGGCATATGCCACCACACCTGGCTCATCTTTGAAACAAATGTTGTGACTCAGGGTCCCACTGTGTTGTCCAGGCTGGCCTTGAACTCCTAGGCTTAAGTGATTCTCTTGCTTCAGCCTCCCAGAGTGGTGGAGTTACAGGCCATTCTTGTGATTGTATGCTTTTTTAAAAAGCAAGATGTTGTAGAACCTTCAATAGAAGCAGCAAAATCCTCACCTCTGATCAGAGCAGCATTTCTTTTATTCCATGGAGGGGAAAGCCTGAACATGGCAATGCAGTGGTATTCTGGGGCTCTGAGAGAAGCAGAAATCTGGAGGTTGTGGGGAGAGCTACACTAAAGAAAAAGATGTGCATCTATGAGTGAATGAGTAGAAAGGGAAGAAATTAGTGTTTTCTTGAGTGCCTACCAGGTACTGGGCACTTTACACATATCTTGCTTCCACGACAACTGTCCATTTTAGAAAAGAGAAACCAGAGAGTTAAACAGGCCACTTGCCTAAGGTCCTTCATCTATCCGATAAGTAGACTGAGCACACATTGTCCCACCCTGCATCCAACCTATTTGTACGAAGCTGCACTGCCTCATGTTTCCTACACAGACGACTGAAGACATATTGTAAAGAGAAGAACTATAGTATCTTGAGGATGCTGCTCATGAATACATGGACTAATCAAAACCCAATGTCACCTCAGTAGCAATGAGCACACCTAGTAGCCACATGCTGGTTTCTAAATACCATTTACTAAAAAGAATCAGAGTTCCTTGGAAAAATGGCTGATTGTAGGGGTGGAGCAAAATGATTCTGGAACATCTTGATGTGCCAAAAAGTAAGGAAGTGCCCAGAGAATGATGAGACCAATTCAAAAGGATGTAAGAGCCAGCTTTTAGAGGCTCGCACTGGCCAAATTTGGGGTAATATGAACATCAAAATAATGATAATACTTAAGAATTATAACCTATTGAATAAAGCAAGAAGGCATAGCCCACACTGTTATTTAATAATAAAGGAAAGCTCATTTTTACAGTAGAATGACAACGAATACACGTAGAAGGCATGATGAAATTGGAATACCAGAATTTAGCAACCATTATAATATCAAGACAAACAAGAATCAAAGACCACTATAATGAGCAAACATTGGAGAAGTAACAGGATGGTATTTATATAATCTCAAAATACTTCTCAGAAAGCTATTTATTAATTAAAAGAGTAAAATAATAATTTATAGTAGGGAGATTGTTCCATCATTTAGAAAAAGAATTTGTGCATGTGTAGAGACAGAGTAAAATGTTAATTAAGGAACCCAGGTGAAGATATGTGGGTATTCTTTGCACAATTCTTGCACTTTTCTCTGTCTGAAGTTATGTCAAAATAAAACAAAAAATTAAAGAGACAAATGCAAACTAAAAAAAGTCACAAGTGTAAAATCGTCCCTTTTTCCATTTTTCCAACCACCATCACTTCCTTTCTTCCTGAGGCCCAGACACTAAGCAAGGAGGGTGAGGAATGCGGCATTTCAACGGGGCCAAATTGAGGAGGCTTAATACGAAAGCGCCAAAAGGCAGGCAAGAAAATCACAGGTCTCCCCACACGGTGGGTGCCTGGGAAATTCTGAGGTCAGGATGCCCTGCTCCAGCGGCCTTCCTATGCTAAACCCAGCTGTTGGTTTTTTGAGGTCTGAAAAGCACCTAGGGTCTGTAACACCCTCATGCTGACTGAAAACTTTATCATCTGAGGTGACTTCCTATCCATTTCTTTGCTTGATTCCTTCACCAGTCCAGTGACAGGGACTTAGCAGGACTTAACAACTCCCATTTTGCAGATGGAGAAACTGAGGTTCTGTTTATTATTTATAACAGTGTGGGCTATGCCTTCTTGCTTTATTCAATAGGGCATCCTGCAGTAAGACTAAAACTGAGGTCATGGCCGGGCACAGTGGCTCACGCCTGTAATCCCAGCACTTTGGGAGGCTGAGGTGGGTGGATCACCTGAGGTCAGGAGTTCGAGACCAGCCTGGACAATGTGGTGAAACCCTGTCTCTACTAAAAATACAAAAATTAGCCGAGTGTGGTGGCGCCCGCCTGTA
Source organism: Pongo pygmaeus (assembly GCF_028885625.2). Classification (NCBI taxonomy): domain Eukaryota; kingdom Metazoa; phylum Chordata; class Mammalia; order Primates; family Hominidae; genus Pongo; species Pongo pygmaeus. Next base: position 197,167,646 of record NC_072376.2, read on the forward strand.
ATCCCAGCTACTGGGGAGGCTAAGGCAGGAGAAACCTGGGAGGTGGAGGTTGCAGTGAGCTAAGATCGCGCCACTGCACTCTAGCCTGGGCGACAGTGAGACCTCGTCTCAAAAACAAAACAAAACAAAACAAACACCTCAGGTCTTTAGACCCGGGTTTAGTGACTTTTTCATGATAATAAAATCACAGGACGCCAGCGGAAAACAGTTCAGTTATTTCCATTCCCCAAAACTAGGCTGGACATTCTGCGTTTTTCACGGTGTGATCCGAGACCACCAGCAGCAGCAGTAGCAGCAGCATCTGGGAATTTCTTAGAAATTTTAAAAACCGGGTTCCCCTGATCTACTGAATCAGAAACTCTGGGAATGGGGCCCAGATACCTGCGTTTTAATACGTGTTCAGGTGACGGCGATGCACACTGAAATTTAAATACCGCTCTGGGTAAATGTAGCATAACCCTTAATGCTTCTTATGACAATCATCTCTTTTCACATATGACTACTAGTCTCTCTTGATTAAAATATAAGTCAAGCAGAATTTTGCATAGAAACAAACGTAAGGAATTTTCTTAAAAGCATCATCGTTACCTTTCCTGGTAAATTTCTGTAACCTCTTCATAAACCGAGGGTTAATGGTTGATTGGGTTTCCTCTAGGGTAGGCCAAAGTATATGCTGAAGACAAGAGAGTAGAATTCCACAAGAGTTTGGGAGGAGGGACTGATGACAATTTTTCGTGGTTGACTAAGTTTTTTAAAAAGCCACTTCTAAGGGTACATTCATTAACCAGTCAGCGAATCCACTTGTTCCAGCGAGAGGTGGGCGGTGGGGGCAGGGGTGGAGCGTGGGGAGGAGCGACACTCGCCGCTCCGGAATCCGTGCCTTCCAAGTGTCGCCGTTGAGTCCCCCCCCACCCCCCGCTTTCTGATCTCCCTCGAGGCCCAACACCCAAACGCTCACCCCTAGGCCACCCGCGCTCCCCGGCCACCTCCCTCATCGGACTCCTTGGGATTCCTCGGGCCGCGTCCAGCCGAGGGGGTTCCCGGGCCCGGTACGCACTGCCCGCCCCCTCACCGCCTCCTCCCGCGTCTCCGCCCCCGCGGGGCCGCTGGGCGCCCGGGGAGGCGAGGGTGCCGCGGCCGGAAAATGAGCGCTGCCCGAAGGGTGGCCCGGAGCTGCAGGTAACGCGCTCCAGAGCTCGGGCCGGAGCGGGCCCCGCACACCGTCCCTTCCCCGCAGCGACCCGCGGGCTGCGCCCAGGGACTGCGCCGGGCGCCCGGGCTGCAGGGACGCGGGGCGCGGGGGAGGCGCGGCCAGCCCTGCCCTGGGGGACGGTCGCGCTCCCCGCTGGTCTTGCAGCCACGTCCCAGCGGCTGTTCCTGGGAGCGGCGGGAGGCGGCCTCGGTGAGCCAGGTCGGCGCGGCAGATGCCTGGGAAGATGGAGAAGTTTCTGCAGATCGCGCCTCACTCCCTGGCCATCGTTCTGGGCCCGGCAGAGGGGCCGGCAGGGGAAAGGCCCGTGGCAGCCCGGCCCGCGCCCCCGGCCCAGCCCCGCCAGCTCGCCCGGCACCACATCGGCTACGAGATCTTCGCCGACTTCAAAGCCGAGAACATGCAGCACTTCTGGAACAAGAAGGTCACGGCCGCGGTGGCCGAGACCTTCTTCCTGGGCTGGATCGACGAGCAGGTCCTGCTGATCCAGGGCAAGGAGGAGCATCTGGAGGCGCTGCGCGAGGGCTGGACGCGCCGGGCCCTGCGGCCGCCTTCGGGCTTCCACATCCGCTGCCTGGGTGAGTGCGACCGCCGCGCGCCCGTCCCGTCCCTTCCCGCCGGGTAGCGTCCGTGCCGTGCGGCCGCGGGTGCCCCGCCCTGCCCCAGCCCGCCGCGGGCACCGCCGAGGCTCCCCTGGGTGCCCGCGTCCCTGCCGGGGGAGGAGCCGGGGGCCCTCTGCGGGCGTGGGATTGGGGAACTTCTGGCACCGAAAGGAGGGAGCCGTCCCATTCCCGGTGCGCCGCCCCCGCCTGCCCGCGGGAGCCTCTCCGGTGGCGGGCGGTGCCTGGGGCCGGCCAGGTGGGCGCCGCGGCTCGGCGGGCGGCTCGGAGGGCGCGGCGCTCGGGGCGCGTGAGTGTCCTCCTCCCGGCACTGCTCCGCGGCGGAGTGCGCGGGCCGGGCGGAGGTGGGCGGGGAGGACTCCGGGGCTCGGGTCGCGCGGGGCTCCCAGCTGGAGCGGCTGGCTCAGGTGCGCCCGGGACGCCCTTCCCTGGGCGGCGACTGCGGGGGACGCGCCGGGAAGCTCGGGTGGGGGCTGAGTGTTGCGCGCACGCATTTCTCAGCGAGACAAGGCTGCAGATTTCGTCTTAAAGGTCTCACCTACAGCACATCTCTCAAGTCGTTTTGTGTGTCTGAGGGAAGGAAGAGACACAAAGAGGCCGGAGGAAAAAAAATCTGATCCTCAGCAAAAGAGAGCAAAACGTAAAGAGGGTCAGAGTCGCCCAGAGGTGAAGGTCGCTGCCGCGTTTCCAGTGCTGCTTTGACTTGCTGGCTTTTATTGCACTACTTAATTTCCCCTCCTTAATCCAGTTTGCATCGCCTTTAGAATATACTTTTGAGTTTTGTACTTTGGGTCCGGTGGCTAAAAGCGTACATAGTAAATAGTAAAGCTTTAGGAAACAATTTCAAGGAAGAAAGCAATCTTTCTAGTCCCGAGGTTTAGAAATTCTTTCTTGACATTTTGGGAGGTCAAAAGTTCAAACGCTAAAAAACTGTAAAGCCGCCTTTTTTCGTTACCCGCTGTTGCTATGCCGCCTTCCTCTGAAGGATTAGCTGTTACCTGATGATGTGACTCCATCTATGCGTGTGACAAATTTATAGCATTTTTATTTTGTTGTGTTTTGTCTATTTTGGCATGGAAGAGATCTTTACAAAGCTTTCTTTGACTTGAGTAGACAAAAAGCTAGTAAAGCTTGCATCTTGTGTATTTTGTAACCTGCGCTGAATTTCAAAAGATGCCTTAATTTTCTCAATTCTTTTGACTTTAGCAAAAACCTCAGTATCTGAAATTAAGCGGCCTCCGTAAAGGGCCAAGGTGAACGCCTGTGAGACTTAACTTGCTTTTGCACTGTAGGACTGTGACACATTAGGACGTAAGGATATATGTAGTCATTTATATGCACCGTATAGATTGCTCTACAGGCTTTTAATAATTTTCTTTGAAATTCGATTTCACACTTTTTAATGTTTTATTTTGCATAATTTCAAATATATACAAAAGTAGTATAACTCAAAAATATTATATTGAACCTCCCACCGTGTACTCATCTTTCAGCTCCAAAAAGTATCAGTGGCATGGCCGGTCTTACTGCATTTATACCCCCATCTACCCCCTACCAGTACTATTTTGAAATCCCAGACATTATATCAACTTAATTTCATTTGTAAATATTTCAGTATGCTCATGTATTTTTTTTTTATTTCAGCAGTATTTGTAAGTTCATAGGAATTGGTGATCTGTCACATTAACCAAAGAGAAATATTTTGGCAATTTTTAAAGGTTCCAAATTGCTCTAATTGGTTGACTGTTGCCCTGACCTGGGTAGGTGGCCTGGCCTGACCTGTCTCTGCTGACTGGCAGCTGATGGGGCCTGCCAGCCTCTGTAGTACTGAGCTCCTCACCTTACCTCTGCACCCTCAGAGGAAGCAGAGGGACTCCTTCTTAAAGCCCAAGCATCAGATAAAAGAGCAGGGGTGATACCTGCTGGGATCCAAGTGGTAACTTTCTTTTGAACTGCCTGGGGGGTGGGGTGGGTTAAAAATCTCCACTGAAATTCCAATTTTGCTTCAGTAATGACGGTAAAATGCTGAATTGTTTGAAAGATTTTTATCTACTATAAAAATTCTCAATATCTGCTGCAGGCTTCCTCAGTTTTTTTGTTGCCAGATCTTTTATTGGGCTTTGCAATTCCAGTCTGGAAGCTGATGAGGATTGGCTCACAACCTTTTATTCTGAGTCACAATACACGTGATGACAAGTTCAAATGCTGGCAGGGGGCCGGGGCGGTGATATGGGGGATCCTGGCTGCAACTCTACTCTTGAAAGAGTGATGTTATCATAGGAATAGCCTAGAATCGATCTACTGTTATATGTACAAAACCAGAAACCAAATGCTGTCTTTGATACTTTATTATTAGTAATACCTTTCTTGCAGCATCCCTTTCAATTGACCCCCATCTGTTGTACATATATTGTCAGGTCCTTTTACATTGTTTTGGGATTTTAGCTCATTATTTCATGCATATGAAACGGCCATAGAGCCAGACACATAGATGAGCTTTACAGGAGGCGCATTACATTCCCATTTGTTGAACTTGAATTAAGCTCATCAGTTACCAATAGTCCTCTGAAATAACTGGTAGCCAAAACTTGTTTAAATCTTATCATTCTTGTGGGGGATAAGGATTATTTATAAAAATTGGTTGTGTTTCAGATGATCTCTTAGATCCCACCGTAGAGAGTGGTAATAAAAGTGCTCCATTAGATCCTGCCGGTGAAGAAAGGAGAGGAACGGTTTTGCCCCTCTCTCTTGACTTGGGTTCGCCTGGGTGCATGATTTCGCACAACCCAGAGCAGAGAGGCTCACAGGCGAGGAGAGACAGGCAGGCCACGGTGCTTTTTTCTGGCTGTGCTGTGGTACAGTTGAGGCAAACCTACACTTTCACAGCAGGATTTGCCAGGAGTTAATATTTTATTCTGTAACTTGAAACACCTGTGTTGAAATCATAAGCATTTTGGTGCCTGTAATTCCAAAAGTATATGGTTCTAATCAACTGCAAAACTTCAGGTGAGGGTTGGACAACAAGGAGATAATTACTGGATTCAACAAGAAGCAGAGTGTTAAACCACTCAAAGGAAAAGTGGTTTCGACTTGGCATCTTCCAATCCACTACTTAGAAATAACCTACTAGAATATGCAAGTCCATTCTTAGAAATAACCTACTGTGGGCATACAGAAAAAAAGTTTGGACTTCTGATTTTCAGAACCCTTCAAAGGGTGTACAGGATGCTGGTAATGTTTTAAAATTGTGCTGTGTATTTTGAGTAAATCACAGTAAATTAAAGCCCATACATGTTTACTGAGTGCTTTCTAGCGCCAGCCTCTGTGTCACTCCTGCAAATAGGAAGACTGCTGGGACATGCCATCTTTTGGGGTATTCTGACATAAGAAATTGAGAGTGTGCTAAATGCTTTGAGGACTCTTTGTTTTGAGTGAACGAGAAGCAGTTACTTCTGTCTTGTGAACTGGTAGGGGAGGTTTCCCAGGTATGAGGCTTGAACTTGACCTTGTGCAGATGGAGATGGGGGTGGAGCGGGAGTTCCTGCAGAGCAGGAGAACTTTCCCTGCTGGGGAAGGAGGTGCCTGGAGCTTGAGTGAAGGCTTGGGGTTGGAGAGTTCCTGATGTGTTTGGAAACTGGCTGGGGTGATAAGACAATGGAAAGGTGGGAGAGGGCCAGATGTGAAGATCTAGAAGCCACTGGGGGCTTCTAAGCTGGGGTGGGAATGACATGATTTGATCTGTGTTACAATGAGAATTCCATGCCAGTGAGGGTGAAGGGTGGGACTGGGAGGGGATTAGAAATAGGAGCACTAGCTAGGCCTATTGAAACAGAGGGAGAAATGCCAAGTGCTTCTTTAGAGTGTTTGCTCTCCTTCGGTACACTTGCACAGGCCACGGATAGTACCCGAAGAAAGACACCATTAGTCTGGTTGAGGCTGGAGGGCCTTCTGGCCTCAGCCGCACGCCCTTAGCCTTTGTGTAGAGCCATGTGCTCCCCCTCCAGACCTCAGGGAGCACAGGTGCATCTCTGTCCCTAAATGGGAAAGTGGCACTTTACACTTTCCCATTTGATCCTCACAAGTTTAAATAGTTCAGACCAAATACACTTTTTAGACTTTATATCAGAACTTGTATTTTGCATTATAAAATTGTTTGGAACACATGGGCATCAAGATTTTATTCTTTTCCAAAATTTTTATTGGTTTTCTCAAAAAGAGTTGCTTTCTTGAAGTGATTCCCCAAATAGTAGATTTTTAAGACAGATTTTTTTTTGTTTGTTTTTTGTTTTTGAGACAAGGTTTCATTCTGTTGCCCAGGCTGGAGTGCAGTGGCACTATCATGGCTCATTGCAGCCTCCAACTCCTGAGCTCAAGCGGTCCTCCTACCTCAGCCTCCCTAGTAGCTGGGCTGTAGGCACACACCACTATGGCTGGCTAATTTTTAACTTTTTTTTTTTGTAGAGACAGGGTCTCCCTATGTTGCCAAGGCTGGTTGTATTAGTCCATTTTTTTTTTTTTTGAGACGGAGTCTGGCTGTGTCACACAGGCTGGAGTGCAGTGGCGCGATCTCGGCTCACTACAAGCTCCGCCTCCCAGGTTCACGCCGTTCTCCTCCTCAGCTTCCCGAGTAGCTGGGACTACGAGTAGTTGGGACTACAGGCGCCTGCCAACACGCCTGGCTAATTTTTTATATTTTTAGTAGAGACGGGGTCTCACCGTGTTAGCCATGATGGTCTCAATCTCCTGACCTCTTGATCCGCCTGCCTTGACCTCCCAAAGTGCTGGGGTTACACACGTGAGCCACGGCGCCCAGCCCGTATTAGTCCATTTTTATGCTGCTGATAAAGACATACCCGAGACTGGGCAATTTACAAAGGAAAGAAGTTTAATGGAGAACTCACAGTTTCACATGGCTGGAGAAGCCTCACAATCATGGCAGAAGGCAAGGAGGAGCAAGTCACATCTTACATGGATGGCAGCAGGCAAAGAGAGCTTGTGCAAGCAAACTCCCTTTTTTAAAACCATCAGATCTCGTGAAACCCATTCACTATCATGAGAACAGCATGGGAAAGATCTGTCCCCATAATTCAGTCACCTCCCACAGGGTCCCTCCCATAACGTGGGAATTATGGGAGCTATAAGATGAGATTTGGGTGGGGACACAGCTCCAAACCAAATCACTGGTTTTGAACTCATGGCCTCAAGCAGTCCTCCCATCTCAGCCTCCTAAAATGCTGAGATTACAGATGTTAGCACCCAAGCCTGGCCTAGAATTATTAAAAAAAATGTATACTCCACAGACATTTGTATACTCAAAAGAAGTTATAGTTCAAGAACTTAGTTAAGTCAACTTAAAATTGAATAATATTCCTAGACGAATAGCTTGAATTGCTTAACAATTGTTTTAAAGCCTTTCAAATTGTAGATATTGATTCATTCAGTGACTGGAGCATTCACCAGTTCCTGGGATGTGTTCTAGGCACTGAAGTGGAGAACAAGTCAGATACAGTCCCTGTACTTTTGGAGGTTCCGTTCTAGTGGCACAACAGATATTTGAAAAATTAAAGAAATGGTCCAGGCGCAGTGGCTCACACCTGTAATCCCAGCACTTTGGGAGGCCGAGGCGGGTGGGCCACCTGAGGTCAGGAGTTTGGGACCAGCCTGGCCAACATGGTGAACCCTGTCTTGACTGAAAACACAAAAATTAGCCAGGTGTGGTGGCGCACACCTGTAATCCTAGCTACTTGGGAGGCTGAGGCAGGAGAATCGCTTGAACCTGGGAAGCAGAAGTTGTAGTGAGCCGAGATCACACCACTGCACTTCAGCCTGGGTGACAGTGAGACTCTGTCTCAAAAAAAAAAAAAAAATTAAAGAAATAAAAATTTCTAATATTTTTAAGTGCTGTAAAAATTAAGCACTTGATAGAATAGAGAGCGCTGGGGAGAAATGACAGAATAGCTAACATTCACATTTATTGATCACCAACTATTTTCTAAATGCTTTATTTTTACGATCTAATCTAATCTTTAAGACACCTATACCACTTAGGTATCATTATTTTATCCATATACAAATAAGGACCTTAAGAAACAGAAAGATAAATGTTCTCCAGGGATGCCTAGTTAGTAAGTGATAGAGCCAGGATCTGGACCCAGGCCCTGGGATGCTAGAAGCAGTGTTTTGGATGACTACTCGACAGTACCTCATTTAGGGTGACACTTGACCAATGAGGCAGGTATCCACCAACCAGCAATGACAGAGGAGCAGGTGGAAATCAGCTTGCTATGCTGGAGGAACAGAGAGGGTGGCCCGTGGGGCTGGGCTTGTTGAGTCAGGAAAGGAGGAGGTGTGACTGCAGCTGAGGCCAGAGGCAGGCCCAGGCCAGGTCCTGTGGGGCCGTGTGGGATGGTGTTCTGCAAAGAGAAGGCATGAGTCTCCAGAAATGTGCACTGGGTTGGGGTCTGCAGAAAATTTAGAGAAGTTTGAGAAGCGGGCCTGGCTCCTAAAGAAGCTTACCTCTTACATTAAAATCGCAGGATTAAGTCTAAACAGTGAACAAGGATGCATTTAAAACTTTAGTGACTTCTAGCTAGTCATAAAAAAACATTTTTATGAATTACCTCACTTCGGCTCAAAGATGTTTTCAGCAAAGGCATGTCAGTTTCATTGTAATAAAGCGTTTAGAATGAACTTCTGAGATTCCAGGTCTTGCTGTGATAAATCTGGGTTTGCAAAGATTTGTAAATTTTACTGCTTATAGATCAATTATGATCTTGAGCACGTTTGTTTCCTTGTGGGTTTACTTTGAATTTGGAAAATAAATTGCATCAAGAGGTAAATTTGCTGGTTATTGCCAAGTTCTTTTAAAAGGGCTCGTTAAACTGAAACAGTGTCTGTATCTTGTGATGGGTTGAAAGTATTTAGATGCTTTCTGTTCCTGAGGTCAATCACATATTTTGGGGTAAAAACCCGGTAAAGTTCGTTATATACAAACTATTTGCTGCAAGGAATTTTAAATGTTTTCAGTCTGCCTAAAATATCACACACAGTGATGATCTGGTCACCTTAAAAATAGAATTTTCAGTGTATGAGGTGGGCTTTAACATTAGTTACTTGAAGTTTAGAGATTGTACTTGTATCCTTCTACTTAGATTATATATTTGTGAAATAAGTTTTAAACCCTTGTTGCATAGCTGTAGACATGATATAATTTCCAACATTTCTTAATTTGGGGGAAACTAATGATATGGTCTATAGTTTATCTCAATGAGGAATAAATGGGTGTATTGCCAAGGTACAAGCTTTGGATCTAATTTTTTAATTTATAGTATACTTAATAATAGTATACTATAATTAATAATATAATAATTATTATATAATAATAATATAACAATATATTAAATATAGTATATTTAATAATAGCTAGATCTGGATTTTTAAGGCCTTATGTCAAGAGATTTTAATCCACTTGAATCACACTAGGCCAAGCATGGTGGCTCACGCCTATAATCCCAGCACTTTGGGAGGCCTAAGTGAGGGGATCACTGGAGCCCAGGAGTTCTGGACCAGCCTGGGGCAACATAGCAAGATCCCATTTCTTCAAAAAAGTTTTAAAAAAATTAGCTGAGCGTGGTGCTGTGTGCCTGTGGTCCCAGCTACTTGAGAGGCTGAGGTGGGAGGATCGTTTGAGCCTGGGAGATGGAAGCTACAGTGAGCCAAGATTGTGCCACTGCAGTCTAGCCTGGGTGACAGAGTGAGACCCTATGTCATTAAATATAAAAATAAAAATCACACTGGCGGGACGAGCTGGCTTAAACAGCTCTTGGTATCTTGGCATCAGTCTGTCTTGATGCAGACCAGTCAGGCTGGACACTGCCAAGGGCCAGAGCTGGCGGTGTGTCTTTGAGAATTTGATAAATGGATAAATGACTTAGATAAAGAGGTAGAAAGGATTCATCCAAGTCTTTGGGGCCTGAAGAAGCGGGTAAGTTGAGAAAGCGCATGGGACAGTGGGAGACCCCATGCTGAGCAGATCCAGGTCTGAATTTGTCCTTATGACATTAACACTTTGGAAGTATGCCTCTGTGCTGTAGATTTCACTCTGAAGATGAAAATAAACACGATTAAAGACTCCATTTTCCCAATTTATTGTGAAGGCCTTATAATAATTTTCTAAAGTGACAGCCCATCTGTCAGTGTAAAATGACTTGTCTCTGTAAGCAGGATGTCACCTCCCCGCTCCCCAATAACGTACGTTTGGGGAGCACATGATGTCCTTTAGTCTAGCTCTCTGGCATGGAAGCCAGGGATGCATAGTGAGTCCAAGATCACCTCCTTCTCATGAATCCGGGAGTCCCTGGAGCTCACGGAAGGCTTCCTGGTGTCTTGAAGGGGTGGAATCCAGTCTGGGGCGCCCCATCTTCCTGCCTCCTGAGGTTGCTGCAGCCTTCTGTCTTCACCGTGAACCCCAGGATACTGCAGTGGTGCTGGCTGGAAGGCTGGCTTCCCAGAGCAGTGGCCCGCTGTGGCCTGCTTCCTGGGAGCTCTGCGTGTGACAGTGTTTCCTTCCGTCTCAGCCTCCGCCAGCGCTGTGTCAGGTGCCTCCCTTCTCCCCCCGACCCCCACTTTCCCTCCAGGATTTGGACTATTTTTCTTTTCAGACCATTGCAACAAAAGGTTATGATGACACCTCTGCCTTTCTACTTCTAAATAAGGTCCCCCGCCGTCCAAATTTTGAGGAAACAAACATTTATGTGTTCGTGTTCAGGACGGTAGGGACCAGGACATGCCCTTGTAAGGCAAGTGGTCTTCAGAGATTCCAGACTCCCCCGCATGCACTGCTCCCACTGCCCCACAGCTGGAAGCCCCCATGCCTGGAGGGGGCGTTTGTGAGTCCCAGATGCTTTCTGACACTTTCTTTTTTTCTTTTTTCTTTTCTTTTCTTTCTTTTTTTTTTTTGAAACAGAGTCTTGCTCTGTCGCCCAGGCTGGAGTGCAGTGGAACGATCTCCACTCACTGCAAGCTCAGCCTCCCAGGTTCACGCCATTCTCCTGCCTCAGCCTCCCGAGTAGCTGGGACTACAGGCGCCTGCCACCGCCCGGCTAATTTTTTGTATTTTTAGTAGAGACGGGGTTTCGCTGTGTTAGCCAGGATGGTCTCGATCTCCTGACCTCGTGATCCACCCGCCTCGGCCTCCCAAAGTGCTAGGATTACAGGCGTGAGCCACTGCGCCCGGCCTCTGACACTTTCATGCTGAAAAAGGGAGGAGAACTCCATATTTAGAGGGGCATCACGGTGGATATGATTTCCAAAACAAATTTTATTATGGACAGAAGTCCCCAGGCCTTCTGGTGTGACCCCTTTGGGATGCTTTCCACTCTTGGGACAGTCCTGCAGTCCTTGCAAACCATCTGTCAGCCTAAGGTGCCAGTGAGCCTGCCCGAGCCGCCAGAGTTTGCAGCCTCTCTGGCCACCATGTCTCATCGCCTTCCCTCTTTGTCATTTGGCTTTGGGTGACACCTTCTCTAGGGAATACTTGTGCTTTATCCCTGCGGCCTTCACAGCCCCACACCCCACACCCACCTCACTCCCAGCTCAGCTTCTTAATCCTGCCTGCTCGTTTGGCAGCCTGGGTGGGTGGATGGAGCTGGAAGAGGCTGAGCTGGGGGAGGTGGGGTAGGCAGGTGAGGGCCCAAGGTGCTCTTGAAGCAGCGGGCTGTGAGTGGGGAGACGGGAGCATGCGAGACGGCCCAGATGCATGACTGGGAGCTGAAAAATGGCAACGGAGATGATAGAGGAAGAGGAGGTGTGAGGGGAGCAGCTGCCTGGTGTCCGTGAGGCTGCAGTGGAAGGCTCTTGCTGGGAATCAGGCCGCTTTCTTTGTGGATTTATCTACCCAACAGGCCTGCGGGGCGGGCTGAGCTCTCCCAGCCAATTTCCCCAAGGCCAGGAGGAGGACTAAGGGATCAGCGCGGGTTCCTGTAGCAGATGGATCCCACATTACACCTGCTGGGTGAAAAGAACTATCCAGTCTGGACGAATCACTTTGGTTTTTTTTTTAAAATCTCTGTTCTCTGGTCAATAAACCAGACTCTCCTGGACTCTTCCTGAGGAAGTGAAAAGAGGATGCAGCTCAGTGAACTCTGCGACGCTTCTGGAAAGAAATCCAGTTCTCGATCTCATCGGTTACGGTTACATCTCTCCTGTAATCTTGTTACAGCGCCACCATTCATTCCGATCCTCGCCTGACTCCCTCCAGCAGTGCCTCTGGGCTCCGGGTTCTCCTGACCGGTCACTTACCCTCTGTCCTGGGTCGGTCGTGATAGGCTGGGAAAGCCTTGGAAGGCCTGCTGACTTTGGAGTTAATATAGAACTGCAGAGACGGGAAGCATCCTTTGTTTTTTGTTTTGGGGGACTTTGTGACTAGCATAATTTGTCTAGGTTGATCACTTTCCTTTCATCAGAGCCTGGTTATTAATTTGTTAAGAAAAAGTTTGTCCAAGGAAAGTCTTTAATCGTTAGTAGACTGTGAAGTAAGGTAGAGAATGTAGAAAGCAGTACTTTTTAAACGTAGAAAATGCAGTAATGTAGAAAAACAAAAGCAGTACTTTAGACACTGTGTCTGTCCCCAGATAATAATGGTTACTCTAGCATCTTTGATTCATTTTTACCTGTATCTTTAGCATTTCCTCTTATATTGATAAAGGAACATTCTAGAAGACAGTCTTTATGCTAAATAGTTCTTCATTCTGTTAGATCAGGGGTGTCCAATCTTTTGGCTTCCCTGGCCATATAGGAAGAAGAATTGTCTTGGGCTACACATAAAATACACTGACACTAATGGTAGCTGATGTGCTAAAAAAAAATAGCAAAAAAATCTCATACTGTTTTAAGAAAGTTTAAGACACTGGGGGTCTTGATTGCTTTGAATTGTTTTTCTAGGGGTAGTGATGAATTTGTACTAAAGTTTTCATCTGTACACATTGTAAACAATAGGACATGCTTGAATTTTGTGGAATTTGGATACTAATTAGAGCTGTTATTTATTTATTTATTTTTGAGACACAGGGAGTCTTGCTCTGTCTCCCAGGCTGGAGTACAGTGGTGTGATCACGGCTTAAGAGATGCTCCTGCTTCAGCGTTCCAAGTAACTGGGGCTACAGGCGTGAGCCACCACACCCAGCTAACTTTAAAATAAAGTTTTTTTAGTGGAGATGACATGTCACTATGTTGCCCAGGCTGGTCTCGAACTCTGCCTCAAGTGATCGTCTCGCCTTGGCCTCCCAAAGTGCTGGGATTACAGGCATGAGCCACTGTGCCTGGCCTGATCGGATTTTTATTTTTATTTATTTATTTATTGAGATGGAGTCTTGCTCTGTCACCAGGCTGGAGTGCGGTGGCTCGATCTCGGCTCACTGCAACCTCCGACTCCCTTGTTCAAGTGATTCTTCTGCCTCAGCCTCCTGAGTAGCTGGGATTCCAGGCGCATGCCACCACACCCAGCTAATTTTTGTGCTTTTAGTAGAGACGGAGTTTTACCATGTTGGCCAGGATGGTCTTGATCTCCTGACCTCGTGATCTGCCCACCTCGGTCTCCCAAAGTGCTGAAATTACAGGTGTGAGCTACCGCTCCCGGCCCTGACTTTTATTTTTTAAGTCAACTCTCCACTTTTGGAGAAATACAGAGATTTGTGTTTTGATTATATACTTGACTTTCTAGAAGCCAAAACAGAAAAACATATAGACTTTCAACATTACTGTTGTATCTTTTCCTTTAGTACACTTATTTTGCATTAGCTATTTTTGATAAAATGTTTTAAGTGCTGTTTCCCTCTGAAATACTTTTTAAAAGTTGAATTATGAGCATCTTTTATTCTCCAAAAAATTATAGATAGGACTGTGAAATGTCAGCTTTTTGTAAATCGCTAACAGTAAACTGAATTCGTAGAGCATAACTCTCGAATATTCACTGCCATTTTTACCTATGAAGAATTAATTTGTTTGGTGGTTTCCTTTTGAACTTGTAACTACAGTACTGGTCTGCATGGATAAATAAACCCGGATTCTCTACCCTTGACCGTAAGGAGGTGTAGTGGGGACAGAGGTAACTATAGCTGCCACCTTGCCGTTGCAGGGAGGGACTGGTGTAGGTGTGAGTTGGTAAAATGCTCACTTTCTGGCCCAGAAGCCTCCTTTGTTGTGTATCTGGACCAGGGATTGTTGAGGATGCTTCTGCCCTAGGTTAAAGAAAAAATTATTTAATGTTACTTTTAAAGTACTGTGAGGAAGACTTTATCAGGACCACCATGCTAGGTACAGGAACCAGTGCAACAAGGTTTTGCAGCGGGGGAGAGAAATTAGGCTCAACTCCAAACACAGCATGGGCAAGTGGCAATTCATTGCCAAAGAAAGAGCTGGGTGGAAGTCAGTGGCTGGAAAATTACTACGAAGAAACATCAGGGGTGCTGTGGTTTAAATGTGTTCCCCAAAGTGCATATCTTGGAATCTAATCCCCAGTGCAACAGCGTTGAGAGGTGGGAACTTTAAGAGGTGATTAGGCAATGAGTCCTTTGCCCTCATCAATGGATTGATGCTGTTATCTTTGGAGTGGGTTCTGGATAAACGGATGAATTGGCCCCCACCCCCACCCCTACCCCATGCAATGGCTTCTCCCATGTTACAGCACAGCAGGGGGCACTCACAAAATTCAGCCCCTTGATTCTGGACTTCCCAGCCTCCAGAATCATAAGCCAGATATATTTCTGTTGTACATAAATTAGCCAATCTGTGATATTCTGTTATAGCAGCACAACATGGACTAAGACAAGGCATGAGGGGATTTCTGGCTAAACCTACCTAATAGAATTCTTGCTGAAGACAGGCCAGGGTGATCAGACAGCACCTCGGGGGTGGTGGGGGATGAGAAACCTGATCAGATATCAAGGATTTGGGTTCTTGTCAAACTGATTTAGTGCAGGGTTCTTTTGCTAAAACGATTTTACAAGGAAGTATACAGATGGGCCTAAGAGAAGGTTCAGGAGCCTGACTACAGTTTGGCCAAGCAGACAATCTTTGTCACTGACAAGGTTTCAAAGGACAGGGAGGGGTGATAGATGGTACATGGGGACTGACACCCATTTATTCTTAGGAGACTACATCAGTTGGTTTGGAAATTGGAATTGTGTTTGTTTGTTTCCAGTTTATATTGTGTTAAGTCTGTGTTAGATCCAGAATTCAGAAGCAGAAAGGTGAGAGATGTGGGCATTGCTACAGAGTTAAACTGGCTCACAGAACAAGCAGCTCCCTCAGGCAACCCTAGGAACAGATTTTCAGATGTTACAAGCACCAGGTATTTGATCCAGGCCTAAAGTATGAAGCGCCATGCTATTCCTTTGGGTGACAAGTTTTGGTCACATGCTTCTCCGGTTTTAAATCTTCCATCTCCTTCATGTGGAAGAGATTGTTTGTGTTTAAAACTGCTTATGCCGAATCAAGAAGTAAATAAAAGCAGGAAGGGGAATAGAAGCTGCTTATAGCAGCAGATCTAGTTTGAAGAAGTCCATGAAGACAGATTCACATGGAAATTGTTGATGGTGTTAATTCAGTGATATGTGACTAATTAGAAAATGTTTCCTGTGAAAAAAGTTTAATTCATGAATAGTTTTTTCCTCTCCTCTCTTTCTTCTTTTAAAAATGAATACTCTAGATATTTCTTTGACACTGTGGAAGAGATAAGGCTCAGAAAGCTCCAAAATTTCTTTGTTTTCTTAAAATAATATCAGTTTCTTTTATTCTCAAGTGTAAGCCCATTTCTTATAAAATGACCTAGTGAGAAAGCCTGGATTTTTTTTTTTTTTTTTTTTTTGAGACAGGGTCTCACTCTGTCACCCAGGCTGGGGTGCAGTGGTGTGGTCATGGCTCACTGCAGCCTGTACCTTCTGGGATCAAGTGATCCTCCCACCTCAGCCTCCTCAGTAGTTGGGATTACAGGCATATGCCACCACACCCGACTAATTAACTTTCATTTTTGTAGAGATGAGTTTCACTATGTTGCCCAGGCAGGTCTCAAACTCCTGAGCTCAAGCAGCCCTTTTGCCTTGGCCTCCCAAAGCACTGGGATTATAGGTGTGAGCCACCATGCCCAGCCATCTCTGATTTTCTTAAAATCCAGCAGTTTGTAGCTATATTTGCAGTTAAAATGTGAAATCATATTTAGCCAACAAATTTGCATGTAATTTGAATAAACTGTAACTAAATTTACTTTAAGTGTACTCAAACTGATGATTAATTGATAAAGTTGCGTTGTGCATAATACCTTTAAAAATGTCTGTGCAATTTAAGGGATTTTAGATTTGTTTAAAAAAGTGCTAAAATCAGTATTAAATTTTTAAATGATTTTTTTCTTCCCCCATTAAAATTTCTGGAAGTTTATTAGTAGAAAATCAGTTACATGCTGGTAGAATATGCATTATAGTTGTTTCTAAAGAGCAGCTCGACATGAATTGGTGAGTTTACATAATTCCTATGACTACTTGTGAGATTGACTTTTCAGAATATAAATCTGTACTGTCCAGTCTAAGGATCGAGAGTGTGATCTAATTAAAAAAATGCTTTTACTTTCAAAGAGGGATTTAGAGTATGTGCAGTTGTGTAGAGAGAATGTGAATGATTTTCTCTAAGCCCTGACCCCATGTACTCAAAAGTTCTGAACTCTAATGAATGAATGTAGCCCTTCGTAACATTGCTAACATATTTAATTTTCCAAGTGTGTAGGTCATTGTGCTGATTTTGTTCTCATACCAAAAAGATTGTCCAAGCATTTCAATTAAGATATTTAATACACTGCCTTCTCAAGTCATAAAAGTTGAAAATGATTACCATTTATATGATCAATTGTTTAAAAAAATAATTTGCATTTACAGTCAGCCCTCCGTATCTGTGGGTTCTGGGTCCACAGATTCAGCCAATGGCAGATGGAAAATATTCAGAAAAAATACGAATAAAAAGCCAATACAGGCAGGGCGTGGTGGCTCATGCCTATAATCTCAGCACTTTGGGAAGCCGAGGAGGGCAGATCACTTGAGGTCAGGAGTTCAAGACCAGCATGGCCACCATGGTGAAACCCCATCTCTACTAAAAATATAAAAATTAGCTGTGTGTGGTGGCAGGCATCTGTAATCCCAGCTACTTGGGAGACTGAGGCAGGAGAATTGCTTGAACCCGGGAGGTGGAGGTTGCAGTGAGCTGAGATCACGCCACTGCCCTCCAGCTTGGGTGACAGAGCGAGACTGTGTCTCAAAAAAAAAAAAAAAAAAAAGCCAATATAGTCTAACAACTGTTTACATTGCTTTAGGTATTCTGGGTAAGCTAGAGATGATTTAAAGAATCTGGAAGGGTATGAGAAGGTTATCTGCGAATACTCTGCCATTTTATGTCAGGCACTTGAGCATCCGTGGATTTTCGTATTCTTGGTATCTGATCCTCTGTACCGAGGGAGGCCTGTGTGTTCTACTTGCTTATGTTAGCAGGACACTTTGAATGTGTCTTTCCCATTAGATTGTAATTCCTTTGAGGGTGGAGACTATAAACTTCAGTTTATATTTTCTAGCTCAGTTTTCTATGTAATGTGGATCTATAAGTATTGCATCAATATCCTCACAGGTAGAGTTAATGCTAATAGGTTGCTGGTAGTAATTTCGAAACTACCATTTTCACACTGGGGGAAAAACACTCAGTACCAGCAAGGATAAAATAAATCTGATACCTTAATGTACCGCCAATGATATTATAAATTGAAAAACCTCTTCTTTGGAAAGTATCTTGGCAGTCTGTATGAGAAAGTCATCTAAATGTTCATATAGTTTGATGTAGTAATTCTATTTCTAGGACTATCTCTAAGGCAATATTACAAAAATTTGGGATATTTGTAATATTGTCTTAGAGATAGTCCTAGAAATGGAATTACTGCATCTTACATTTTGTAGAGAGCTATATGTAGGAAGCTATTCATTACAGAATTTTTAAGAAAGAAAAATTGCATATAATCTAAATGCCGTGAATGGAAAATATTAGGTAAATTATGGTTCTTTATATTGGATGGAATAGTATATAGCTGTTAAAAATATCTATGAAGGTTATGAAGCAACATAGAAAAGTGCTTATGATATATAATGTCACTTAGAAACACATGGAATATTTCACAACAATACAAATTAGAACAAAATCTTAAACCAGGTGCATAGGGAAGATGGGAAAGAATAACAATAAT
Source organism: Pongo pygmaeus (assembly GCF_028885625.2). NCBI lineage: Eukaryota > Metazoa > Chordata > Mammalia > Primates > Hominidae > Pongo > Pongo pygmaeus. The sequence goes on from NC_072376.2 coordinate 197,185,743, forward strand.
TACTGTATATTGAGTAATTATTATGTTTTAGGGACTTTGCCAAGTAATTTTCTCACTTAATTTTTATAAATAGATCTTGGTTTGTTCATTTTGTGGATAAAGACACTGAGCTTAGAGAAGTTGTGTAATCTTGCTCAGCCACATTAAGTGATGGGACTGCATCGGGACCAGGTCTGCCTGTGGGATCCAGGGTCCGTGCTTGAAATTGGTAATTTGCAAATTTTTCTGTGTGTCAGAATCATCTGAGAACTTTAAATAGATAAATGAGTGAGCAAACAAATACACGCCCCGTGGCCCACCTCCTGAATTAGAGTCACCTGGCAGACAACCAGAGCCTGGCACGGTTTACACCAAGCCAGGGTCTAGTGCCAGCCTGTGGTCAGCATTTAGGACCCTCTGCACATTCCGTTTGTTGTGTACAACACAAATATCAAAATACATACAAAAATACACAAATATTAATTCTGTGAATATTAATAGTGGTTGGATTTGGGTTAGAGAACTAAGTGATTTTAGTCTTTTTTCTTCATTTTCAGATTTTCTTTAGCGATAAATGATGTTTGAGTATAAAGATTTAGTAAAGAGAAAATTGAATAAAAGATTTTATTTAGAGTCCTTCTTTTGGGGGGAATATTTTATTTTATTTTATTTTTTTTCAAGACAAAGTCTCGCTCTGTTGCCCATACTGGAGTGCAGCGGTGTGATCATAGCTTGCCGTGCCTGCCTGGCTCAGGTGATCCTCTGACCTCGACCTCCCGAGTGGCTGGGACTGTAGGTGTCCACCACCATGCCCGGCTAATTTTTAAAAAAATTTTAATAGAGAAGGAGTCTTGCTATGTTGCCCAGGCTGGTCTCCAACTCAAGCGATCCTCCCGCCTTGGCCTCCCAGTGTGCTGGGATTATAGGTGTGGGTCACTGTGGGCCTGTGTTGTTGCTTTAAAAAACCCATTGTGAAGGTGCATAAGTGGGGAAATGGAATTGTAGTCGAAAGAGGCTTAATCTTAGCAAAATAGATTACACTTAATAGCATATATTAAATTTATTTCAGTTACAACATTGCTTTAGAAATTAAAATGAACTATAGACTTTTAATAAATGATATATTAATTATATCTCAATTTAAAAATAAAATAAAATAAATTGGACAATTACAAAAAGCCAGTGAGACTGGCCTGTTTAGCTCTTTGACAAGCAAGAGAGGAAACTATAATTGCAGAACACGAAGGAAGGGGAATAAAATTCTTTTACTCATAGTTGAGAAGAAAAAGAGTGAAGTGAGATATTAATTACAGGACACAGTGGACTTTATTGTTACTGTTCAACCTTGTGGTCCTCAGCGTGGGGAGGTAAACACGAGATCTTTTGAATGAGGTCTCTTGAACACTGCATGGCCAACAATGCGATACCTTAAATAAGGTATAAATGATGTTGAAAAGTGTCTATTTTCAGGAAGGCAGAGGAAGATGTCAAACTTTAGACAACTTGTATGTGTATTTTTTTTAAAATCAACCACTTATTTTTATGTTATTGATACTATTGACATGAAATGATAAAAAATCTTGCATACGTGGTTGGACACCTGGAGTAACCTTAGCATCCAGTGTCCAACAGTACATTGTTGTAACATCTTCCTCGCTTTGCAGGCCTGGCCAAATTTCAGAATTCCTGGGTCAATTTGGAAGAAAACCAAATCGATTCTTAAGGAATAACCAGCGATTTCATGAGTGATTCATGTGGACATGAATGTATATTGTGAAGAGTAAGAGGAATATTGGATATATTTTTAAAAGCTGAGCAGTGGTGCCAGTTAGCCTTAGTCATAAAAGTCTTATTTTAAAAATGGTGACGTCAAGAGCAAAGTCATGGAATCAACACAAGTGCCCATCAACAGTGGATTAGATAAAGCATGGAATACTATGCAGCCATAAACAAGAATGAAATCATGTCCTTTACAGCAACTTGGATGCAGCTGGAGGCCATTATCCTAAGTAAATTAATGCAGAAACAGAAAGTCAATACTGTATGTTCTCACTTATAAGCGGGAGCAAAACAATGGGTACACATGCACATAAAAATCGGAACAGTAGACATCAGATACCCTAAAAGGAGGGAGGAGGAGGGGGAAGGGTGGAAAAACCACCTGTTGAGTACCGTGTTCACTATTTGGGTGATGGGTTCACCAGAAGCTCAAACTTCAGCATCACATGATATATCTGTGTAACAAATCTGCACGTGCATCCTCTGAATCTAAAATTTAAAAAAAATTCAAAAAAATTTAAATGGTGAAATATATTCATTTATTTTGGAAACATCACTTTTCCTCCACAGATGAGATGGAATGGAACTGGAACACATTGTCGAAATCCACAAAAGCTGTGAAAATTTTATATTAAATAATCCTGTAACTTGAAAAGATTTTTAAAAGTCCTGATTATAGATAGTCTCGTGAAAATTAGCATTTTTTGTGTCTGCCAAAACTTCTTTGGAGAGGAAATGGGGACGAAATTCCAGATGATGTCTTTGTCTAACTCTACGGACAAGGGCTGTGTTGGCTGAATTGATGACTTAGTTGAAGCTATTGAATTTCTAGTGTTGCCTCAGATCACATCATCATTTTTGCTGTGAGCTCTGATAATTGCAATTGTGTTCAACTCCTGGTGAGTGCAGAACATGCCTCAAGTCATGAGAGATGGAAAAGGACTACTGTTTTCTGCAGGTAGGCGGCTACCACTAAAGCTTTGAAATGGTGTCCACATTCTTGGAAGCTAGTGAACTGAATCAAAGAGGAAAAGAACCCTCCAACTATTTTGGGGGCTGATCTGTGTCATTCATAAAAAAATGGCTTCCAAAACTGCTTAGTAATCTAGGGGAAAACCTCAGTCCTTACCAACAAGATGGTTCACTGTGTTCAAAAGAGCATGCTACACACCTGGAGGCATGCCTTGCTTTGCAACCCTTTGCATGCTAGGTGCAGGGTCCGTCCTTTGCTGGTGATCAGTGGGAAGTATGGTTGCCAGACTATGAGCTGAAAGACATAGTAGCCCTATTTTTGGAACTCCAGGGAAAAAATCAAATTGTTTGTACTTAAGACAAGTCCTCAGGTGGAGCATTGCGTATTTGGTAGAAAGACTGGAAACTCCAAATACACAGAAATGGAAATTTCAAGGAATAAAAACAAACATTATAGTTCATGCATTTATAAACAGTTTTTAAAATAATTATAAGCCACCAATTTGATGACACTCTCAAGACTTCGTGAAAGTGACTTTTAAGAAGTTACATCTCATCCAGTTTAGGTGAATTCAGGTCACCTACTCTTGACATGAGTAGAGATTTGCATTTGTGACTTGTGAGGAGAGACCTTTTCTCACTGATGGTATTGAAAAGAGAACTCCAAGCGAGGTTTGGGAAGAAGAATTTGATTCAGGTGCCAGATATACTTTACAGATCACTGTGGTTATCTTACATTAAAACAAGCAAATGTGCATCTTCAGGTATTATCTTATTTCTTTCACTCACAGACATTTGCTGCACTGTTCCCCCCCCCCCCGTTCTGTAGCAGAACACTTGTGTATGAAGTAACTATCACTGTACTTTTGGTGAGCAAGCACCCTCAGCATTAAAGAAAAATTACATGACAAGAAAAAATATGTATGTTTCAAGGTGACTATAAATATTTTTCTTTTAAAATATCATTGCTTTGATATTTTTCATTGATGTGCTGAATTTTACTTCAGGTGAAATGAAAGGAGGGCATGAGATATTTTATGTTCGTCAAAAGGAAGCATGGGTGAAAAAGGCTTGAACGGCATTGCCACACTAAATCATAAGGAGGAGAATAAGTTTCTTTCTCCCTTTGCCTTGCTGGCTGTAGGGCCATGCTCTTTTTCCATGCAAACTGCCCTTGCCTTTGGAGGAGAAGGTGGTGAGGTTATGCTCTTAAATAGGGTAAGCAATGTTCTGGAGAATAGTTTTACAGTACAGTTGAGATTTGGAGTGCTTAGAGAATGTGCATTATGGTATAAGTATCAGAGTTAAACTAAAATCCCAATGAATATTAGTTCATAGTTCTTCTTTTACTCTCTTTTTGAAGTATGTGCTAGTCACACCATTAAAATGATCTGAAAAAATCCTGACTTTTTCTTTTTTTTAAGAGATGGGGTTTCACCATGTTGGCCGGGCTGGTCTCAAACTCCTGACCTCAAGTGATCCTCCTGCCTCGGCTTCCCAAAGTGCTGGGATTGTAAGTGTCAGCCACCACGCCCAACTAGACTATTTTTATTTTATTACCAAATGATGTTCTGTGTTCATGAGGCTGATAACCTGTTTGTGCATGTGTGTCTCTGGTTTTCACATCTTGCCCCTATTATTAGGGTCTTACCTTGTGAGGAGGTGCGCCACTCCACGTCCCTTCCCTCTCCTGTTGCCGCTTCTCTCATTGATGTCATTGTCAGGTGACAAACCTGGGTGCCCTGCCAGGAGCTCTGGATTTGAATGTGGGCCCTCATCCCTGCTCTACTCTTTAAAAGCTGTGGGGTCTCAGACAAGTGGCTCTCCTATTGGAGGATTCAATGAGATTAAAACCATAAATGTATCAATTTATTCTTTACTGTTTTAAAACTTGGAGTTTTGAGTAAATTTCTTTTGATCTGTCTGCTTATTTAGACATAACAGTATATGGTTATTAGAATTATTAGGCTACATATCTTGCAAAGGACTGAAATTGTCATACTTACTTTCAAAGTATGCAGATTGAATAACAGAAGCTGTCTGTACAGTCAAATCTGGCTGATCCCCATTATGGTTTTTGAGACACTCGAGGTAACTCAGAAACCAGGAGATTAAAAAAAGAATGAAGCTAAGGAGTTTTTTGGCAGAGCACGGTGGTTCACTCCTGTAGTCCCAGCACTTTGGTGGGCTGAGGTAGAAGGATCGCTTGAGCTCAGGAGTTCAAACACAGCATAGTGAGACCCCATCTCTACAAAAAAACCCACAAAAATTAGCCTAGTGTGGTGGTGAACACCTGTAGTCCCAGCTACTTAGGAGGCTGAGGTGGCAGGGCTGCTTGAGTCCGGGAGGTCATGGTTACAGTGAGCTGTGATTGTGCCACTGTACTCCAGCCTCTGGCAACAGAGTGAGACCCTGTCTCAAAGAAAAAGAAAAAAGAAAAAGAAAAAAGAGATTTTTTCTCTTCACGGTTCTGTTGAGTTCCTGGCCCTCCTTTCCTGATGCTAATCCAATATAGCATAACGACTTAATTTTGCTCTTGAATTGTACACAGAGGCTTGGTGAGAACCCTCCCTTGGCTGGAGGCCCGTGTGTAACCATATGGTGCTTCACGGTATGCAGATAATGGCTTTATTTTCCTCCCTGTCTTAATAGGTGGAAGCCTGTGCTAGCAGGTAGAAGATCTTTTATAAAGAACAAACGAAAGCGTTACACGGTATTATTCATGCCAGAGCACAGCAACTGTTAGCTGCTCTGAAAATTGTAATTCCTTTTCTTCTATCTGCTGGATATTTTCACCCATGACCTTTAAGAGAATGCGGGTGATCCCAACCCTTGCTGCGAAGGTCATTGCTCACAGCTCCCCATCTTGCTGTGTCCTTTGTTCTGATGTCACTGGGGTTGGGCCTGGGGCTTCTTTGGGAGGCTGGCAGGCAGGTAGGCTGGGAAGGTGAGGGTTGACAGTGTGTCCTCTTCTGGAACTACAGGGTGCTGTCCCCACTGTCACGCCCCACCACCTCCCATTTGGGCCCTGCCTAGAGGGGAGGGGAGGGGTCCCTGCTGCTCTGGCAGCCTCCCCCTCCGCATCCCTGCGGAGCACCTGTCCCTGTCCCTGTTCCTGCCGGGCTGCATTCTGACCCCTGCCCCAGGTCTGTGAGTCTGTAGGGTGGGGTTCTAGTCACAGAGTTGGAGTTTAGAATCTAACAGAAATGGATGGGGCTTTAGAAGTCTATGTCCCCCACCCTGCCCTTCCCTAAAAAGGACGCTTGTGTGTAGAAAAGGTGATACAGTTTGTGTCGGGTCTTGCAGCCAGGCTGGCTGGGGGTGCCTAGGTCTCTGGGATTTGCCCTCCTGGGCGGGGTGCTCTGCAAACTTCCCGTCCTGATCAGCCTTTCAGGCTCTGGATTATGGTGTCTCTGCCACCCACGTGCTAGGGAGCATCAAACCCCCATAAGCCACAAGCCTAGATGGGATTCCTGTGCCCTCCAGAGAGGGCAGAGCCCATCGATGCTGGAGAGTGAGCTTTTAAAAAGCTACTGCTAATGGAACACTGGCTGTAGCTTAGATTGAGAAGTAACCCATTTATGTATATCATGGTCTCCAACCTTTTTGGCACCAGGGACTGGTTTTGTGGAAGACAGTTTTTCCACGGACTGGCATGGGGGATGGTTTTGGGATGATTCAAGCGCATGACCTTTATTGTGCACTTTATTTCTATTATGATTACATTGTTATATATAATGAAATAATTATACACTCACCATAATGTAGAATCAGTGGGAACCCTGAGCTTGTTCTCCTGCAACTAGACAGTCCCATCTGGGAGACAATGACAGATCATCAGGCATTAGATTCTCATAAGGAGCACACAACCCAGATCCCTCACATGCGCAGTTCACAAAAGGGTTCACGCTCCTATGAGAATCTAATGCTGCCGCTGATCTGACAGGAGGTGGAGCTCAGGTGGTCATCTGAGCGATGGGGAGCAGCTGCAAATGCGGATGAAGCTTCACTGGCTCGCCTGCCGCTCTCCTCCTTTTGTGCAGTCCAGTTCCTAATAGGCCACAGTACTGGTCTGTGGCCCAGGGGTTGGGGACCCCTGTGATATACATGATTGTATTTAATCTTCATAGAAACTCAGTGAGGTGCTTCTTATCTCTATTGTCTAAGAGGCTGAAATTCAGAGAGGTTAAGTATCTTGCTGGAGGTCCAGCTGTGCAGTGCTGAGACCTTAGCCCAGGTCTGCCTGACTCCACGGCTGAGCCTGGACATGGCTCTCCTAGCCTTCCTGTGTCTGACCCATCTGCTGTGCACCTCTTGAGAACCTTCGGGTGCTCTTGAAAGCTTGTATGATCTACGTTTTTCTTTCAATATAAATGTAATCGCAATGATCTAGTGATGATTCTCTCTTTTTAAAACTATCACTTGGGCTGAGCGCAGTGGCTCACGCCTGTAATCCCAGCACTTTGGGAGGCCAAGGTGGGTGGATCACCTGAGGTCTGGAGTTCAAGACCAGCCAACATGGTGAAACCCCATCTCTACTAAAAATACAAAAATCAGCTGGGTGTGGTGGTGGACGCCTGTAGTCCCAGCTACTCGGGAGGCTGAGGCAGGAGAATCACTTGAACCTGGGAGGCAGAGGTTGCAGTGAGCCAAGATCGCGCCACTGCACTCCAACCTGGACAAAAAGAGCAAAACTCCGTCTAAAAACAAAACAAAACAAAAAACAAACAAACCAAAAAACCCCCAACTATCATCTGGAGGCAACAGCTGGCTGTCCAGGAGTAGATTGTTGAAAGGCAAACTGTTACACAATAAAAGGCTTTCCTTCCCACTATCCCATCACATTCCTTAGGCTCATAGACCTGGAAGATGAGGGAATGTGGAGCTGTGCTCTCTGCCCTAATCGTAGTAGCTCTAGTGAGTCACCAGATGTCTGGCCCACAAGAAGTTCCAGCAAAGCACATCCTCATAGCTCTGAGCCCGAGAGACAGCAGTGCCTAAAGGGCTGTCACACTTCCCAGCCCATCTGGCGGAGGCTGCCGAGGGTTTGAAAACTTACCTGATGAGCAGAGGCCTTTCAATTCCAGAGACTTTCACAGCTTTTCTGGCGTTTTCCTTGGCTTTTAACAATCTGTGCCAGGGATTTTGTTCTTTGGCACATTTTAGCTATTGTAAAGCATAATGTACAGCATACGTTAAAAACAGCATAACAGCAAGGCAATTTTGTCCTTCAAATGCGGCTTCAGGTCTTGATCTTTTTCCCAGATATGCAGACATGTGTAGCCATGTATCGTAAAATCGGCTACTGAACTTGCTGTGAGAAGTGGTTTCCATGAGATCCATTTGTGGTGTTATTGCAAACTTGGGAAGGCATCAGATGTTAGAACAATTCAGCAGTTTTATACATACAACGGTTTTTTTGAGCTTTAGCTCATAAACTGTCATCTACTTTAAAATAATTTTGGGATTAAAACAATGTGATAATAAATTCATACTGGCCAGAATAGGATAATTTAAGCAAGGATACCCTCATAGCATTTTTTTTTTCTGGGTCATAAAGCTAATAAAATATTCTCACCACCTTCTAATGTTCCTCATGTTTTATTATAAATTATTGCTCACCGACATTCTATTTTCATTTAAGCCTATTTTACTTTCCATGGCCATGGGCCTTGGGTAATTTCCTTAGGTAAATTTCTGTTACATCTGATTTGAAAAGGCATGCTGGAGAGAGGGAAATGGAACGGCCAGCCATCTGGATGAACTCTGAGAGCTTCTCAAATAAACAACCACAAAGATATTATTGTGTGATTCACGTACCCTAAAACTTAAAGTATAATAATAATAAAATTAAAAAAAGATATATTGTTTGATTATAGAAAAGTTTCTTAATTTGCTGTAAACTGGTAAACAGAAATTGTATTTATTTGACGTGGGATAAACTTTTGAGGGAAGCACAGAGTAAAATGTGCATTTTGTAAAAATAACAGAATCTGAACCAATAGCGCATTTATTTAGTATGTATTATGTGATGCACCAATACTAGGCGTCATAGGAGAGGCAGGAGGCATCATGCATTTAGTTCTGGCTGCTCAGGACTCAGGGCTTCCCCAGACACGCAGGGCAGCAGACTGTGGTGGGTGGTTAAGTACCCAGATGGGGGCTTCCAGGCAAGTGCTGTGAGCTCGTGAAGGGAGGAGACTGATAGAGTTCAATTGTGACCCTTGCCCTGGACTAAGTGTGCAATCACAAGTGGGTTCTCTTCTTGGCCTGCACAATCGGAATGTCCCCATGTCCCCTATGTCCTCACACAATCTTGGGCTTGGGGATCGGGGAGGAACATGGTGGATAATCCCTGGCTTTTAAGGACCAAGGAGGCTGCTCATCAAAGACACTTGCTGAAAAGAGGCAGAGCTAGGACTGAGTGTCCAAGGTCACCCCATGGTGTCAGGTGGTGGATGGTCTCAGATCCACCATGAGGACCGCTGGGACATTCTTCCAGCTTATTTTGCTTTGAGGATCTTGAGCTAATTACGCATGAGAAGGAGAGGCTGTGGGCGATGAAGGAAGGACATGTTCTTAGGAGCGAGATGCAGCTGATGAAGCCTCCCAAGCGGTAGGCTGGGAGGAAGGTGGGCCGGGAGCAGTCAGCCTTCACACAGCTGGGCCATCCCTTGACCTGTGTGAAGCGCGGGCTGGGGATGGCAGCGGTCAGCTCGTGCCATCTCCTAGCATCCCTGGACCGCAAAACGGGCTTGCACTGGGTGGCAGGCAACCTTCAGAGGGTGGATAGACGTTCCTTCAGGCCTGAGTGCAGGCAGCCACCCTCGCTGTAGGTGTGTGTGTGTCTGTGCCTCTGTCCTGCCAACGTGGGTGCAGCGCCCAACCCCTCCCTGCCTGTCCTCTGTGTCCCAGGACTCGCGGTGAAGCCCTGAGTGCGGGCTTCCATTGTTATTTTCTGAGGATAGCTTGACGGGACGGGGACAACCTAGACCTAGTGGAGCAGGAGTCAGAGTTGGCAGCTTGGAGGTGGCTGGGGCTGGACTTTGCTGGGGAGGGGTTCAGATTTAATGCTTCGAGCAGTGGAAAGCTGCTCTGGGCTCCTGAGCACAGGCAGGGTGTGATAAAAGCAGTGTTTGGGGAAGTTTAGTCTGGGAACGAGTATGGTAGTCAGTTTGGCAAATGGTGGGGAGAAGGCGCGAGAAGGGTCGTTGGCTGTGAGCTGAAAATCGACATCATTTGCAGTCGCTGAAACCGTTGGGTAATCTATCACCTCTTCTTCTGCTCTTTCCTGTTTGTCTAATCTAGAAGTTCTCAGTTTTTAGTGCGCAACAGACTCTGTTATAACACAGACTCCTGGGCCCCACTCCCAGGGACTCCAGCTCAGCAGACCAGGAGTGGGGCTGGGAACCTGCATTTCATTTTCATTTTGCTCCTCAGATGATTCCACTGCAGTTGATTCGAGGACCACCTTTGAGAAAACAGACTCAGCTGCCGGGTTCCATCCGGTTTTGGGCTTTTTTCCTTCTGTTGGGGCACTTTTTTCTCTTCTCATCGCCACTGGTAGTCCTGACCCGTCCATGGTTTCCCTGAGCCTTGCCCCTCACTGTCCTCATCAGTGAACCTGTTCCCCTGAGAATGGCTTGCTCATCTATCTCAGGGGATACCCAGGCAGCCTCTGGCTCCAGCGACTCCCTGTCCCCATCACTGGCCTTCGAGGCACAGTTCGTCTTCCCTGTGAAAGCTGCCACTCTGACCTCCCTGCTGAGTAAGTGTAACCTCTCTGCTTTCCGTTTCCATGGCTTGTATTCTCTACACCACTTCACTTCTTTCAAATACGAGCCATTAGCTTGTCGAAAGAGCAAGAGCTTGGCATCACATAGCCCTGGGATGGCTGCCTGCTAGCAATGTGGCCCTGGCAGGTCACATCATCGCCCTCAACTTCAGTTTTCCCGACTGTAGAATCTGTCCCGCAGGGTTTGGGAAGGCTTAAGTGGGAGAATACACAGTGCCCACTACATAGAATGTGTTTGGACAAATGCTATTTCTCTTTGTTTTCTCTGCATCCGGAATCCCCAGCTGGACCAAAGACCCTCAAAAGAGAAAGGCTGTGTTTTATGTTCCTCTCTGATCTCAGCATTGAGCTTGCTGCTCAACAGATAATCATAATGCAAAAGGCGGTGATAGTAGTAGCGGTAATGGTAATAATAGTAATAGCAAATTTATAAATATTTGAGATATGCCAGGCATTACATATAACATGACTTATTTAATCTTCTCAACAGAGCTTTGAGGTGTTGACTGTCATTAACACCATCTGAGGAAACTGAGGCACAGAGTGGTTAGGTGCCCAGGGTCACCTAGCTGCTATGTAGTATAGTCAGTATTTGAACTCAGAAAGTCTGGCTGCAACCACTGTTTTTTTATAGCACTGAAATAAAAATAACCCCTATTTTATTGTTATGGAAAACGTCAGTCATTTATAGAAATGGAAGAGTGTCAGCACAGTGGCTCACATCTGTAATCCTAGCACTTTGGGAGGCCAAGGAGGGAGCATCCCTTGAGGCCAGGAGTTCAAGACTAGCCTGGGCAACACAGCAAGACCCCAGTCTACAAAGAATGAGGAAATTAGCCACGTGTGGTGACAGGCACATGTAGTCTACTAGGGAGGTTGAGGCATGAGGATTGCTTGAACCCGGAGTTTGAAGCTGCAGCGAGCTGGGATCATACCACTGCACTCCAGGCTGGGTGACATAATGAGACCCTGTCTCTAAAAAAATAAAAATAAAAAAATCAAGAATTGGAGGGAATGATAGAACAAGTTCCTCTTTACTCAGCTTTAATGTAATCAACACATGGCCCATCTAGTTTCATTGGTGCTGTCACCTCTATCTTCACTTTGGGTTATTTTGAAACAAATCTCAGACATCGTACCATTGTAAATACAACACATTAGCAATTGTATTTACAAGGAACTTGTACATATTTTGTAAATATATTTCAAAAAGATGGGCCAGGAGTGGTGTCACATGTCTGTAGTCCCAGCTGCTCAAGAGGCTGAGGCAGGAGGATTGCTTGAACCCAGTTCAAAGCTTCAGTGAGCTATGCACACCACTGCATTCCAGCCTGGGTGACAGAATGAAATCCTGCCTCAAAAAAAAAAAAAAAAAAAAAAGAAAAAGAAAGAAAGAAAAAAAGACGGCCTTTATTCCCCCAGTATAACCTCAATGCCATTATCAGACTTAAAAATATCGTATTGTTGGTAATTCCTTAATACCAGCTATCCTGTTTGTGTTTAAATTTCTCTGATGTTTGCATAAACATTTTTTTACAGTTCATTTGTTCAAATCAGGATCCCAACAAAAGACTATTTTTGAGAATGAATTTTTAAAGCAAAGTACCTGAAAATGTTGTGTACTTGTTGCACTTTATTCAGCAAATGTTTATTGTGCCCATGTTTGCGAGGCACGGTTTGAGGCTGGAGAAAGACACTTCCAAGGAGCTGCCAGCTGGCTGTGATGACAGGGTGGACTCAGACACTGGCAGAGGGTGTTGCCACATTTTGCCTCTGAAGTCATAAGTTTGGGTGAGTGACACAGCGGTAGAGTCTTGACAGGGCTGGGGAAAGTGGGAGGAAGAAACAGCCCCAGGAAAAGAGGATGGGTGTGGCTCGGGGGATGTGTTTAGATTCTTCAGTCATATTCAGTCCAACGTGTATTTCCTGTATTTCATTCTTCGTCTCTACCCTTCCACTTGATTTTACTTGCAAGTTGTTATGTTGGCTTTTCCCCCCTTTATAAAAAAAATGGTCAGGAACTTGGGGAGGTGAATTGAATGATGACAGTGTGTTTGAGTAAAGTAAATGAATGAGGTGGCGTAAATCCATGCTTTTAGGGCATAATCCCAGAGGCGACAGATTTAAGTTTTTAGGTACATGCTTTTATTATTCAGGCTGGCTCTTGGTACTGAAAATGTCTTGACAAATGAGCCAGCATTCAGAGAACTGGAAAAACGAACTTCTGTGAAATATTTCTGTTTGCTTTGAAATTATTCATCACTTTGTTAGGGGGACCTTGCCAAATTCAAGGTAGAGTATTGTGATTTACCTTGAGCCTGATGGAGTTTTTTTCTGTATTTAACCAAGATCACACTTTAAAACTAGACAGAGAATCATGGGTATCTTGTAAAAAAATCTACCACAGATGCCAGACCTGGTGCTGCAGACGCACGCTTTTCGTCAGGCAGATTTAAGTTGTAACAGGCAGAAGAAGGAAAGCAGTTTGGCTTGGGTGCCAGCCAGGAGATTAGCAATTTGCTGATTTCAGCTGTTTTATGGCAGCATTTATAAAGTTGACTAATTTTCTCTGCAGATATTTTGCCAATTAGCATTAAGAAACAAGAGAATTTAGAAATAAACTTTTGCTCTTTTCCTATCCAAAGAAAGTGGTCTTCTCTTTTTAAAAATCTATCATCTTTTTCTTTGATGAGAGAAATTATATTTGACTTATATCTGAATTATTTTTAATGCTCATTATAAGTTATTTTTGAAACTGAATCATGAAACTACATTATTTTTTGTGAGGCATTTAGTTAATCTACTATGCTTCAAAACATACACATTCTTACTTTTGAAAAATTAAAAACATTCATCTCTACATTCAACATTCTTTAAGACTGTGGTGAGATTGTGAGTTGCAGTAGTAGCAGAAAGGAAAGAAGAGAGAACGTGGAAAAAGCTGTTTCCTTTCTCTTTTTGTTGAAACTTCTAGTCCCTTGTCATTTGTTTGTCTTTGTCACACTTGCAGGCCTTTCCAACCCCCAGAATCTAGGGTACTGTCACACATAACTAGAAAACTTCTATGCGCAAGATTATTTAATGCTCCTCATTCCCTTTGCATTTGGCGGCACGTCTCCCTCATGTCTTTGTATTAAACTGTCGGTCGCCAGCATAGGTAACACAGCACACTTTAAATTTCTTACGAAAATCAGCCCCTCGGTCACATTGTCTTAGCCATGGGCCAAGGCCTTCAATTCCAGCCCCACTTCAGGAGTTCACAGATAGAGGAGTCAATACGTTCCCTGTCATTTTAAGCCAGCTTGACTTGAGGTTTCTGTTACTTGCAACCAAATGTACCTAACGGATCCTGATTGTAATGAACTTTATAATTAGATTTTCTGTTATGTGTTGGAAATGAAACAGAATAATTCTCCTCTTCTGGCCAAGGAACTTATACTCCCAAAGAGACGCGAAGAAAAGTGAACACTTACTGAGCATCTGCTGTGTGTGCTGGGTGTTTCAGAGACGTTTCCTCATGGAATGCTGAAGATGGCCGTTACTGGGCCTGCTCCCTCTTCTTGCAGGTATGAGTGATGGAGTAGAATTGGCGAATCCTTTAGATCTTTACTGCATTGTTGCTGAAGTTATGCTGATTGTGACTATTTCTGGGCTGTCAATGGATTTTTACGCGGCCTTGAGCACAGTGTCTCAGGGAGGTAGGGCTATTTCCAGTGTCTGAGCAGAACTAATCTCACATCTCCCCGCAACAAGGTATCTAGGGTCACCTGGTGCATTGTTACTTGCTTTTCTGCTAACCTGCTTTCCTTGCACACAGTAGAGAATTGGGCTAGGAGTAACATACTGTTCTAACTATAATTAAAAGAATTCCCCCTCATTGGCCAAATGCAAGCACATGGGGTTTTCACACTCTCAGTTGACTGAATTACATTCTAGGTGCACTGAGAGCTTGCTACTATGGGTGTTATCTTGTTTTCTGAATTCCACTGGGTGACAAAATGCAACTACAGCTATGTCCTTCTGAGGGAAGGAGGGTGTCCAGTGAAGTCCTCTGTCCCAGGGCTGGGAGAGATGGTCATGAGGGTTCTTATCCTTTGACCTTGGCCATGACCCCAGGCTGGCTTTACCTTTGACCCTGCTGTTTTGATGTGCCCAGGGCTGATCTGGCCTGGCCGGTAGTCACTCCTTGTGTGGCAGTTAGCTGAGGGTATATTTGAGGGTGATATAGGGTATATCTGTTGGTTGAAATTAGCTGAGGTGGAAAACACATCTTTCATCATAGGCCAATGGCTCATTGAAAAGAAATTACTCATGAACTTCACTCTCAGCTGAAAAGCAGTCATTAAGGGCCCTTCTCCAACAATAGGACATTTGTTCCGGTTTCAGGGTCACCTGATCCACACCAATAGGGGAAGACTGGGTAAGAATGCTGTGCAAAACGTTTTCAGAGGTTGTAACAGGCAGGTCTGTGTTTTTAGAATTTTTTTTTTTTTTTTTTTTTTTTGGCTAGCTGTATATGATTGAACAGTTTTCAGTTTCAAAGTTGCAGCCTTTGGTGTTTAGATCCTTCCTAGGCTGGTGGTAGAAGAATCCTGGGATTCTGGATTAGGCCTTGATGGAGATGGCCCCAGCACTACGTGGGACTGAACTCCGGGCCTGAGCAGCTGGCTTGGAGGGTGTTGGCTTTTCTCCTTCCTGGTGGGTGTGGAGGGGTGAGGGGGGATGGTGGGGGGATGGAAGATTTCAGTGAGAGTTGTTTATTGCTAAAGGTTTACGATTTGAAAGGCAGGATACAGTAGGTTAAAAAGGTTGTCCTGTACAAAGCACACCCACAGAAATTGCACACATGTAAGGAAAATTGTGGCAGGAAAGAAGCTTGGCTCTTCTGCCTTTCCTCATTTCTGCCCCCAATTTTGCCTTGAACTTGGAATCTTACGTTATAGACGTTGCCAAATTGCAGCTCCAATCAGGAAACAGATGGTTAGGCAATAACAGAAAACACAAATAATTGTGTGGACCATGAACATTAGTTCATGAACATTAGAAAACCCTGATGGAAAGTTTAGAACTATGTACATTTTTTTTTTTTTGGTGAATATCAGACTTAAATAATGGTGAAAAGAATGATCTAGAAATATTTTGCTAGGTATTGGAATTTTGTGGTACAGTAAATAATTAATCAACTTCTAGTTTATAAAAAATCTGCTGTGCTGTATAATTCTTAAAAATAAATTTTGTCAGTGATGGATGCGCTGAGGGCCCTGACTTCACCACGATGCAATAGATCAGGTAGCAAAATGCACTTGTACCCCACGGATATAGACAAAAAACACTAAAAGTAAATACATAGATAAATAAATTTTGTTAAGCTTATCTGCATTAGTTTCTGTCTAGGTGGCTCTAAACACACCCTGGTCTCATTTCCGAGGCTTTGTACTTCCTCTTTTCTCTCCCGGAACAGCTCTGCCCCAATTTTTCCTGTTTCCAGGCTTTAGTCCACTCCTCGGCCCCTCCCTGAAGCTTCTTCTGGTGAATTCTGCAGTTCATTCATTCATTTCTTCTTCTTCTTTTTTTTTTTTTGAGACAGAGTTTCACTCTTGTTGCCTAGGCTGGAGTGCAATGGAGTGATCTTGGCTCACTGCAACCTCTGCCTGCTAGGTTCAAGTGATTCTCCTGCCTCAGCCTCCTGAGTAGCTGGGATTACAGGTGCCCGTCACCATACCCGGCTAATTTTTGTGTTTCTGGTAGAGACAGGGTTTTACCATGTTGGCCAGGCTGGTCTCAAACTCCTGATCTCAGGTGATCTGCCCACCATGGCCTCCCAAAGTGCTGGGATTACAGGCAGGAGCCACCACACCTGGCCCTGGAGCTCATTCATTTCTATTTGTTTCTAAAAGCAGGGACTCTAAATATTACTAACCCCATTTTGGCTCCTAGTTGTATGCTTATCACTGTTAGAGAAGACTCTTGAAATTATCTAAGGAATATAATACTTCATCCAGTTTTTCAAAACTCTAGAAAGCTAGATTCTGCAGCTTCTTAGTAGCCTATAACCGACTCTTGTTTTTTTTTTTTTTTTTGAGACGGAGTCTTGCTCTGAACCCCGGCTGGAGTGCAGTGTCATGATCTCGGATCACTGCAACCTCTGCCTGCTGGGTTCAAGCGATTCTCCTGCCTCAGCCTCCCAAGTAACTGGGATTACAGGTGCCTGCCACCATGCCCAGCTAATTTTTGTATTTTTAGTAGAGACAGATTTTACCATGTTGGCCAGGCTGGTCTTGAACTCCTGACCTCAAGTGATCCGCCCGCCTTGGCCTCCCAAAGTGCTGGGATTAGAGGCGCGAGCCACCGCACCCAGCCTATAACTGGCTCTTACTCTTACTGTCGTTAGGCTCTTCCTCTGACTCTCGGCTCAATTAAAAAGAAGATGAGGTAAACTTTATACACAATCCCTTCATATATATTTAAGGAACAGTGATGTCTCCTTTTAACTTCACCTCTGCAGACCAAACACTACAGATTCCGTCAAAACCTGTTACAGCATGCTGATGTTTTTCAATCTCCAATAGGAGTATTAGTCAGCTATTAAGAATATTTTGCTAATTTGTTACCAAATATGGATTATCCATGGCGATGGTCTACCTGAAATTTCCCCAGTGAAATGGACATGGTTCAGTAAGTTTGAACATTGATGCACTCAGTTCTTAATTGTCTTTCTAAATTCAGCGACAGTTCTTTTTTTATTGCCTAATAACCGTTTGCAAGAAGTCAAGTCCAGACTCTTCCTGATTTTGTAGGAGCTTTTGTGCTTTGCAGCCTGCCCCATGATTATGGTGTGACCTGTCAGGATTCCCTTCGTGGTTACTTAGCAGAACACTCAGGTCTAGCATCATCAAAGAATGTCTAACTCTGCTTGGTAATGATGAAACTGGTGGGGGTTTTTGAATTACTCTTAAAAAGTTGTTTCCCCAGGTAAGCTCATAGCCTGGATATTTTCCCACATAAAAGATCAAACATTCCTTAATCTCTTCTCTATATCCCACCCTTTAAGACCTTCAGGTTAGAGAGGAAACATTCTGAAGAAATCCAAATGCAAACAGTGGTATGTCAGAAGAAATGGTTTCAAGTGGTCGCAACAGAGAAATAGCGTTGGCAAGGCGGCATCAGGGCTGATGAAAATGATACAGGCTTTTATATTTCTGCAGGAGTTTTTTTTTTTTTTCATTCCAGGCATACCAGAGTTTCACCAAAGCAGGTAGAAAGAATGTGAGACGGTGTTGTCACAAAATCCAGGCATGAGTGTATTTCTCCTCCTTAGAACCAGCCTCTTCTGGCAAGCCATTGGATCTCTTCAAGTCTCAGCTTCTCCATCTATAGAATGGCTACAGCAGTGTTACTTGCTTCCCAGGAGAGGAGCATTCCATCAGCAGTAAAGCGTTCACTGATCTTCCTTTTGTTTCTCTGTCACAGCCTGGCGCGGTCCCAAAATATTGTAGTAATCAAAGTGTTTTGAATTAATGGGTTTCTAAATATTCCCATGCTTCACACAGACCATTTTGGATCTCTGAAGTTTTGCACCACACAGCCTGTTAGGCAGTTGATCAACCTGTGTCTACCTTGTTTGTGGCTTATTTTCCCCAGCCAGAGCAGCCTGGATCTGCTGGCAACCTGGCAATCTTTGTTGTGGGAGGTTAACACGCTTCCTACAGTCTGCACAAGCAGGAGGTGGAGTGGAGGTGGGAGAGGTGTGGAGTTGGAATGGCTCCCAGGCTGCCGTCTTGGCTCTTGTGAGTCAGTGGCATGGAACATGCAGGTTCTGTGCATTTATATAAGGGAAGGAAGGCTGGTGGCTGTAAATTCTTTATATTCCCCAGTTGTCGCTCAGAATAGTCATGAAGATCCGTGCCTGTTCCATGTTCTTTTGGTCTTACAATGATAGTCATATTAGGCAAAAAGAACACAAAGTCTCTTGAACATTAGCTGCTTGCCTTGAATTTCAGTGTGACGCATTCATTCATTCCATTTATTCATTCAACAAGCAATATTTAGCACTTACTCTGTGTCAGGTACTGTGCTAGGAACTGAGATTCCTACCTCAAGAAGCTTCAAGTTTATGGTGGAAGAGACAGGTAATCTTTGTGATCCAGGGTTACTGAAGCAGTGAGATGTGGGTCAGGTACTCTGGGGAACCTGTGGATGAGCCAAGAATCTTCCGACGTTGGGGCTGGGGTGGTCAAGTTTATGGTGGAAGAGACAGGTAATCTTTGTGATCCAGGGTTACTGAGGCAGTGAGATGTGGGCCAGGTGCTCTGGGGAACCCGTGGGTGAGCCAAGAATTTACGATGTTGGGGCTGGGGTGGATAGGAAGGATGCACAGAGCAGAGGATCTTCAGAGTTTGATGCAATACCGTGTCATGGAGAGGAAACATAGTGTCTTGAAGCAGAGCATAGGTGAGATTGGATTCTAGCTCCTCTTCTTAACAATTATGTGACCCTCAGACAAGTTACCTATTTTTTTTTTTTGAATTTCACCTTTTTCATCTGAGAATAGGCAAAGCAGATAATAATATCCGAAAACTTCATCATAGTGCCTGGCAACCAATAGACTTTTTTTTTTTTTTTTTTTTTTTTTTTTTGTGAGATGGAGTCTTGCTCTGTTGCCCAGGCTGGAGTGCAGTGGCGTGATCTCAGTTCACTGCAAGCTCTGCCTCCAGGTTCACCCCATTCTCCTGCCTCAGCCTCCCAAGTAGCTGGGACTACAGGTGCCTGCCACCACACCCAGCTAATTTTTTTGTATTTTTAGTAGAGACAAGGTTTCACCATGTTAGCCAGGATGGTCTTGATCTCCTGACCTTGTGATCCACCCACCTTGGCCTCCCAAAGTGATGGATTACAGACATGAGCCACCGTGCCCAGCCAAACCAATAGATTTTTAATTAATTAATTGATGTCCAGTAATAGTTTTTAAATATATTAATTAATTAATGTCCATCTGTTTTCAATCTCTTCCTCTTACTGTTCCTCACATTGTCACCAGAGGCAAATTATTGTAATAGAAAGAACACTGGAATTGTCTCTGCCATCAGCCTACTGTGTGACTCCAGGGATGCAGAGCTAGTCACACCTCCCTGTAGACCTCCTGTGGGGTCTGTGAGGGGAAAGATGTGGGTTGACTTGTTTCCAGTTTTTGGCTATTAAGAGTAATGCAGCTACGAACATTCCCATACAAGTCTTTGTGTGACATATGTTTTCATTTCTCTTGGGTGTACACCTAGGAGCGGAATTGCTGGGTCGTATGGTAACTCCATGTTTAACCTTTTGAAGGACTTCCAGGCTGTTCTCACATGGCTGTACCATTTTACAATCTCACCAGCATTGTATAAGGGTTCTGATTCCTCTATATCCTCACCAACACTTGTTACTGCCATTTTTTTTTTATCTGAGCCATCTTAGTGGATGGAAAGTGGTATCCCACTGCAGTTTTGATTTGCAGTCTCCTGGTGAGTAATGATGTTGAATGTCTTTTCATGTGCTTTTTGGCTATTTATCATAGCCTTTGGAGAAATGTCTGTTCAAATCCTTTGCCCATTGTGAGAGTCATTGACTTTGGTATTTGTTGTTTGGACTCTTCTTCTCCTGGCTTGTGGGGATTGCTTTATCCTCAGGTTGCACCGCAGATCCTCTTCTGCAAGTCAATGGGTATGGTTGTGGTGTAGCGGGTTTCAGCAGCAACAGTGGTCTGAGGGCCACTGAAAAGAAACGTAAGGAGTGTCACTACGTTAGCAGAACAGGCTGTTTTATGCTGAAGTAACATCTCAGTGGCTTAACACATTAAGCCTCATTTCTTCTTCTGCAAAGTCTATGGCCCAGACTGCTGCAATCTTAGGGTGCAACTCTGCTTTCTATGAATGTGAACAATGCGAGGGGGCTCAGGGGCTTTTTGATGCCTCACCCATTATCCAGACCCCATCACGTGGCCCCATACAATGGGAAGGGATCTGGGAAGTGTAGTCTTCCATCTCCTGAGAAGGGGTGACCTGGTATTAGTGAGCATCAGCAGTGTCCATTGCAGTCACCATCTCCCATTTCGTGGTGGGGCCAGTGACTTCTTGTGACAGCCTCATGAAGGTGAAAAAGCAGGGATGCTATTAGACACTCTGATATTGGAAATCTCCTAGTTGGCTCAGTGGAACTACAAAACTTCACTTAGGGACACTAAGATTCATCTGGAATATTTGCTTCTAATTTGACTAAACAGGATTGGTACACCTTGGAATGGATTGTCTTTTCTGTCTTTTATATAATAATTCCAGGAAAACGGTGTTTTGAGTACCTACTGTGTGCCAGTATTGTACTGTGTGCTGCTTCTACAGGATTAATCAGAGCACATCCCTGCTTCTTAGGACTCATACAGGTAGCACTGTACAAGAGTGGGGATAAACACATAGACTGATATCTATGCTGCTGAGCGAAGATTAGTAGCGGGAGGAAAGACTTCTGGGAGCAGAAATGGGGGAATCCTTGGAGCTTTCTTGGGGAGTGGGGAAGAGCATCCCAGGCCATTCCCTTTATTTTTAGTTGTGGAAAAATATACATAACCCTTAATATAGATCATTTAAATCATTCGTAAGTGTACAACTCAGTAACATTAAATACATTCACAATGTCACGTAACCATCACCAATATCTATACCTATTAAATAAGAACTCCTATCCCCTGGCACCCTTTATTCTACTTGCTGCCTTATGGAGTTTCCTATTCTAGGTACTTCCTATAAGTGAAATCACACAGTATTTGTCCTTCTGTATCTGGCTTATCTCACTAAGCATACTATTTCAGGGTCCGTGCTTTTTTTTTTCTTTGAGATAGAGTCTCTCTCTGTCACTCAGGCTGAAGTGCAGTGGCACAATCTTGACCCACTGCAAATTCTGCCTCCCAGGTTCAAGTGATTTTCCTGCCTCAGCCTCCCACGTAGCTGGGATTACAGACATGCACCACCATGCCTGGCTAATTTTTGTATTTTTGGTAGGGACGAGGTTTCACCATGTTAGCCAGGCTGGTCTCGAACTCCTGGCCTCAAGTGATCCCCCTGCCTCAGCCTCCCAAAGTGCTGGGATTATACACGTGAGCCACCGCGCCTGGCCTCCATGCATGTTGTAGCACATATTAAAATTTCATTCCTTTTCAAGGCTGAATAATGAATACTCCATCGTGTGTGTATACCAAATTTTGTTTATGTGTTCATCTGTGGATGGACCCTTGAGTTGTTTCCACTTTTTGGCTATGATGCTGCTATGGACGTGGGTGTGCAGACGTGGGTGTCTGTTCCAGTGGCACTCACTTGTTTAGGAAAATTTTACCTTGAGTTCTGAGATAGCACATATTCATTGTGGATTAGTTAGAAAAATACAGAAAATTAAAATTAAAACAGAAAATCACCACTTTTGTATTTAGTGATAATTTTTACTGTAAAAATATGTTAAATTTATCTCCTTTTTTCTCTTTAAATATTTCAATAAATATATTGACTAAATAGATTTTTAGTATTTATTATTTTTATTATTTAATTTATTGAAATATTAAATATTTCAATTAAATATTAAATATTTAATATTTAATATTGAAATATTTAAATAAATGAAATTTATTAAATAAATACATAAAATATTTCAAATATTTTTAATGACCATAAACAATACGTTTATGTGTGTGTCTTGATTTATTATTTCATTACTTTTAAATCATTTTGAGATTTATTATAAATTACATTGAGATGAACATATCTATATAAATCTTTGTTGATAAATCTGTTATTTACATAAAAATGAAACTACTACATCAAAGATATGAGCAAATCAAGTCGCTTATCACAAATGGCCAGATAACTTTGTGAGAGTTTTGCCACAGCCTCGCCAGTGTGTGAGCCCCCATGTCCTTAAAGCAGCACAGTAATGCTCTTGCTCAAAACTGTGCTTCCCATTCCGGGGGTTTTGGCCTCTCTCTGCCGCCCCCACTTGGGGCACCCATTGTGGATGGGTGGAGACTGACTGTTGAGGAGAGTGTGCCTTGTTTAGTTATATACAAGAGTGGCTCTCAAGCCTTTGTTCTGCCTCCACCTCCTCCACGTGGTTACACACTCATCACCAGTGAGTCTCATTTCTTGCAGAAGTCTTCACTTTGGAGAGAGGTATATATGAGCAGTTTCTGGTAAACATTTGAGAATCACTGATTGTGCTAGCCAGAGAAAGAGAACCAATAAGATGCAGTAAGATGTGTGTACACACACACAGGTACACACACACACACACACACACACACACACACACACACACACACACACACAGAGCAGGCCAGGCTGGAGACCCAGGGAAGAGTGGGTGCTGCAGATCCAATCCAAAGGCAGTTGGCTAGCAGAGTTCCCTCTTCCTTGGAGGAAGTCATTCTTTTTCTCTTAAGGCCTTTGATTGGACGAGGGTCACCCATATCATGGAAGGTAATTTGCTTTATTCACAGTCTACTGGCTAAGCGTTAATGTCATCTGAAAGACAGTCACAGAGACATCTGGACATCTAGGTGTCAGATCAAATATGTGGGTACCGTGACCTAGCCAAGTTGGCACATAAAATTAACCATCACACTGATCCGAAAAGTTCGGGTGCCACTGACTTTAACGTTCTCCTGTATAGGCAAGAATTAAAACACACACATGACAAAAGTTTATTTTTACTCTGAACCACTTGAGGGCACCATGAACGAGGGAAATTGAACGTTGTGGCTCATCTGCTGTTCCTTTTAGAACAACCAGCATTAATACTACAGGAAACCTGAGGGGATTTCTCCATGCAAGTCCCTAATTTTGCAGTTGAGAAAGTTACTGTGACTGTGTGCAAGTCTACAGGGCAAAGTAACAGAGTGAGTGAATGAGGCCAGAACGCAAACTGTGTCCTCTTGACTTTGCATTTCATGTTCTTTTTCGGGCATTCTGATAATTTCTATTAATTAATAATGGAAAGAATTTGAAATATATGTGAGTTGTTTTGGTTCCCGTAAGTTACATATGGTGACGTGGCACCTAATGTTATGCAGATTATTGCATGAGTAAAGAATCCATATAACTTTTAAACATGAATTATGAAATGATAAACTTTCGGATTTCCAAATATTGTTGATACTGAGTCTGTAGCGAGTTTTGGCCAACGCTCTAAGGGTTTTGTTTGTTTTTCCTTTTCTAAAATGTTGCCTTCAAATAACACAAAGGCCTGTGGTCTGTGAAGACAGCGTGCAAGGATTTCTTTGTTTTTCATGGACTCTGTGTGTGTGTGTGTGCATGTGTTGGTTGTGGGGGCAAGAACTAGGGGAAAAGGGGATGCCAAAAAATGTAAGCATGTAGTTTTTCTCTGCTTTGTTGTAAAAACAAAATTGATAATGTAACTTTTGGAATCAAGTCTTTTGTATTTAGATTGGAACGTTCTAATACCTTATTGTTACAAATAGACAATGTGTCTGAAAGGCTGAATTTTTGAGAGTGGATGGATTATTTAAAATAATGATTCTTAACCCATTTGTACAATTCTGTGTTCTGTTTCAAGTATCTTTTCTTTGTCCACGTAACAGTCAATTCCTGTTCTCTGAAGGAGGAATTCTCTCGGTAATTTCTGCGCCCTTCTTCAGATGGTTGGCCACCAGGGGGCAAGCGAAGAACGGCAGAAGCCGTCTGACGTAGCCGCCTCATCACTGCAGTTAAACTGGTGACGCTTTCCTGACACACTTAACGGCAACCAGAGGTTTTCTGCATGTTTGTGTTTGTGTGTAAGTGTGTGGAGTGAGTGTGTGGCAGTGGTTATTTGCTGTATTTTGACTGCATAAAATTGCCATGCTTTCCCCTCGGTCTCCTAGAAATCCTTGTGGGATAATTATAACACAAGTAACAGATTTGATGGAAATTCTCATAATTCTCCTACTCTGAAGCTTAGCTCATACACATATTTCAGACTTGCCAGAGCCCCTCTTCAGTGGCTTGAGACTTGGCCTTAATCTTTTTGTCTGACTACAAAAAAAGTTCAGTGATGTGGTTAGTGTGTTCTTAGAGACACTGCACACTGTGGATCTGCGGGAGAGAGTTTCACTCATTGTATTCTGTTATTTTTTTTGAGACAGGGTCTCACTCTATTGCCTAGGCTGGAGTGCTGTGGCGGGATCTCAGCTCGCTGCAATCTCCGCCTCCTGGGCTCAAGCAATCCTCCCACCTCAGCCTCCTGAGTAGCTGGGATTACAGGTGCACACCACTACATCCGGCTAATTTTTGTATTTTTAGCAGAGATAGGGTTTCACCATGTTGCCCAGGCTGGTCTCAAATTCTTGGGCTCAAGTGATCTGCCTGCCTCGACCTCCCGTGCTGGGATTACAGGCGTGAGTCACCACGCCCAGCTCAGTTTTCATCATAGTATTTATTTATTTATTTATTTATAGACAGGTTCTAGCTGTGTGGCTCAAGCTTGAGTATGGGGTGTGATCATAGCTTACTGGAGCCTTAGCTTCCTGCGTAACTAGTACTATAGGTGCATGCCACCATACCAGGCTAATTATTATTATTATTTTTTATTTTTAGAGAGATAGGAACTTGCAGTGTTACCCAGGCTGGTCTTATATTCCTGACCTCAAAAGATCCTCCCTCCTCGGCCTCCCGAAGTTCTGGGATTACAGGCTTGAGTCACTGTGCCATGCCATAGTATTATGAAATCATCAGAACCCTTGGTAGCATGCGATTTCTTCCTCGATCTCTTGTGCCCAGCCTGCTTCTTATTTTAAAATGAGGTTCGTTTGTAAGTTGCCTTGCTCACTATTTTTGAACATTTAAAACAACTTTTTAGAATAGGTAAGAAGTTGAGAAAATAGAGACAGAAAAAAATACATAACTAATTAAGGCATTCCAAAATATATACCAGATGATTATACGGAGCATTTCTTGTTTTAGGAATTTCTTATTGGATGAATGATGAAAACAAATACAAAGTTGGCTTTGCAAAATCAAGATATTGGAAAATAGTGGGTAAGGTAAATACTTATGGTGGGAATTTAATTTTCCCATAGAGTCATACAATTTCAAAGAGTCATTTATATGGAAAAAAAAACTTGACTGTGGAATTGTTAATACCGGCATTACTTTCAGCAAGGGCTGTGTCCTTGCCAGTGTGTGGCTTAAGTAATGAATTTCTTCATATAATCCCTGTAAGAAAAGTTAGATGGATAGTGAAGCCACTTGATTCTTTCATGCTCATTGCAACATATATTCATTAAAATGTAACACACAGGTAATTCCCCATTTCCCTAGTAGCTCTTACCACCTTTCCAGATTTGAGTGTTGAAGAGGCCAGTCTTCTTACTGGCTGCCCCAGGCATTCAGCAAAACTCAGTCTTTGTAGGAATGTCTTAGAGCTGCTTTTTTAGATGGAACCTAGTCTATATCAGTTTACTAGTTCCATACGACGTGGCTAAACTAATTTTTCAGATGCTTTGAATGGAGTGTAGAAGACTATTGCTTTACTAAAAAAGCAAACATGAAAACTTCAAGCCTCACAGTCAGCTCCTATCAATTTCCCTTTAATTACCTCCTCAAGTACCTGTTAATGGCTCATTAGTTATAAAAATAAATTACAGGTACTCTGCCACCCTGTTTGTAGTTTCTTTAGTTTTTGATTTCGCTAACTCCAGGAAAATGGATGTGTGGCAATAATACAGGAATGTGAATCAAATTGCTCTGTAATTTTATATATTTAATAAAGTATACAGCGGGGCTGTGTGCACACGGGGTTAAGCTGTGGTGGAGGAAAGTGCTCTGTGAGAAAACTGAAGTCCTCATACACCATGTTGGCTGCCTATGTTTCATTTCACGACATAGTGCTCAGCAAATAGGGCTGATTGGTTTGCAGTCCGGTTTTGTGTGGTTTTATGTTCATAGGTTCCTTTTCATACATGGCCTTTGAAACTTGCTTGACACTGCAGTCATCTCTCATAGATAAAATGGGTCACAGTGAGTTTTAAACTCTTTTTTTTTGAAATAAAAATGTTATTCAGGCCGGGTGCGGTGGCTCACGCCTGTAATCCCAGTACTTTGGGAGGCCGAGGCGGGTGGATCACAAGGTCAGGAGTTCAAGACCAGCCTAGCCAAGATGGTGAAACCCCATCTCTACTAAAAAATACAAAAATTAGCCAAGCATGGTGGCAGGTGCCTGTAATCCCAGCTACTCGGGAGACTGAGGCAGAGAATTGCTTGAACCCGGGAGGCAGAGGTTGCAGCAAGCCAAGATCGCGCCACTGTACTCCACCCTGAGAGACAGCGAGACTCCATCTCAAAAAAAAAAAAAAAAAGAAAAAGAAAAAGAAAAAGAAAAATATTTTAAAAATAAAATTGCACGTGGTGTCCCAATCTATAAGGATTAAAGCAGAATGACTCTTTTTGGGAGGAGGGAGAAGAATCTCAGAACCTTGGCCACACATCTCACAAAGAGACGTCACCCTGACCCGTAGGACTCTTCAGAACTCAGTGTGAAAAACACCAAAATAGAAGATGAAATCATTTTTGTACTTATGTACTATATATTTCCACTCAATTTTTAGACTTGTTCAGCCACATGTGTAGACAGAAACATTGTGTACCTTCATGGGCACTGAACTTTAGATCAGGAGTTGGCAGACTTTTTCCACAGAGGGCTAGATAGTGTATGCTTTCGGCTGTGTGGCCATATGGTCTCTGTCACCACTACTCAGCTCTGCTGCTGTGGCACAAAAGCAGCCAGGGACATTATGGAAATCGCATGAGCGTGGCTGTGTTCCAGTGAAGCTCTGTGCATGCCAAAATTTGAATTCCATATAATTTTCACATATGACGAAATATTGTTTTGATTTTTTCTGATTTTAGCAAAAAAATACTCTCAGCTTTTTTTCTTCTTTGAGTTTTAGTTATTATAAAGGTAATAACATGAAAGGACATTTCAAAAGGATGAGAAACTCATCTTTAATTCCATAATCCATATTCTTTTCTTCATACGTCACTGTATCTTATAATAATTGTAATGATAGTTGACCCACAGTTCTGTACTTTTGCTTTTACTTACTTAACTTTTTTATACATAAATCATAGTTTATGTAGTGTAGGTGTAAAATTCTGAAAATAAATTATGTTTACTTTTCTTTAATGTTTACTTCTTTAATTGCATCTATCCCCAGTGTTCTTCTACCCAATCCAAATTTCTAATCTTTTTAAAAGCAATCTAATAATTCTTTTTTAAAAAAACAAAATTATTCAATTTGGTGAATTTGTATTTGTTGGTATTCTGGAATATAAATCTCTGAAAAAGGGACACCCCATCGCAAGTAGATATGAGGATGGCAGTCATTTTTTTCCTCCAACCCTTAACACTGTCTTGGAGGGTTCCCATGGTCCAGTTGAATATTTTGGTACTGAGAAATGTCTTCAGGAAAGCAACAATTGTTTTCCTAGGAAAAAAACCTGAGAACTCATTTCTCTCTTTAGGTTGCCTGACATTTGTAGCTGAGTGAAACCATGGTGAGCATTGATTTATTTTACTATAAAATTATCAGTTTTACTCACTCGAACAATCCTTTTATATTAAAAATATTTAAAAAAATAATAACAGGGTATTGTTTTGCTTTACTAAATAGAGTCACCTCTTTTTCTCTTACTTTTGACAATTTGGTTGTCAAATTTTGTGAATTGTGAAAAAATAGCCCTGAGTACAGATAATTTTTACCTCAGGGATATCAAAAAAGTCATGTTACTAATAAAATAAGCCACTGATTGTGTTAAAACTCAAGGTGAGTCATTTAATTGCAGTTATTAAAAAATTCTTCCATTATTTACCTCTGGGAGAGACTGTAGATAGGACTGTAAGATTATTAATGAAAATGCGTGTAGATTGGTTTAAATGATTCAGCTTCATCTCAACAAGGAGTTAGCATGTTCATTCATTTTACAAAAATGTATTGAGCACCTCGCCTACTATGTCTTGAGTATTTTGTTAGACATACAAAGTTGACTAAAACATGCACTCTGACCCCAAGGCTAAAATGTTATTTCACATGTGCACAGTGCTTTACAGATTACAAATAACATCATTACGTCCTCATAAGAATCTCATGAAGCAGATGTTGGTTCCATTTCATTCATGATGAAACTAAAACATAGAAAACATAATAGTCTCCCCAAGGCTGCCTGTAGCACAGTTCCTTAGATTCCCAATCAGGTGACCTTTCCAAACCATAGAGATGGCTCTATAATAGTCTAAAAAGGAGAGATAAGAAATGTCCACCATAGGTAAATACAAAATAGACAGTAATACGTACAATCACAGAAGTTCAGCTAAAGTGGTACAGGAGTCCAGAAGAGGGAGAGATGGCTTCTGGATAGGGGATGGATAAAGGGAATAAGGACTAGGAATAGGGATGGATGGACTGTGCCCTTGCAGGGCAGGGGAAGATCATTCCATCCAGAGCTGGAAAAGCTTCAGAAAAGCTTAAGCCAGGTGGGATATGGCATGGGAAGAATGGAAATAGGAACGGTCAGTGGTTCAATTTACCTTGAAGATAGAATATATCACATGGAATTATTATAGATGAGGACAAAAAGATGGAAAAGAAACACATCTTCCAGGTCTTTGATGCCAGGCCATAAAGCTTGAATTTTTTTTGCTGGAAGTGGAGAGCCATCTGAGGCTTCTAAGCAGAAGTGTGTTAATCTGGTAGCAATTTTGAACAAGGGAGTTGCAAACTCACATACCTATAAAGGCCAAGAAGATAATAGAGAAGTGATGTGGAGAGGATACAGCAAAAAGAGAAGTTTTCTCTAGGGGACCATCCACCATTCAATGCTTTGGGAATGCAATCTCTCATTCTGCTGCAGATTTACAGTTCTGCTCTGCATATATGCTTTATTGATATAAATTACATCTTTATACAATGTGTTCCCATTGACATAGATTTGTAACTATTATGTGGTTATCTTTTAAATCTTACAGAAAAAAGGAGTTAATAGTCAAATACACTTTAATACTGACTTTTATATGTACTTATGTAGTGTACTTATAATATGTACTTAACAGTGTACTTTATTTCTTCATGCATATTGAATTATTGTCTAGTATTTTTTCATTTCAACCTGAAGGATTTTTTGTAGGGCAGGTCTACTAGTTACAAACCCTCTTGAGTTTTTGTCTATCTTGGAATGCCTTAATTTCTTCTTCATTTTTGAAGGACAGTTTGCTGAATATAGAATTCTTAATGGACAGTTTGTTTTCTTTCAGCACTTTGCATGTCATCCTATTGCCTTCTGGCCTCCATGGTTTCTGATGAGAAATTAACTGTTAATCTTACTGTATATACCTTGTGACAAGGCTGTTTTCTCTTGCTGCTTCCAGGATTCTCTTTTTGTATTTTGACAGTTAGATTATAATGTATCTTGTTGTGGACTTGTGTGAATTTATCATGCTTGGAGTTTGTTGAGTTTGTTGAATGTGTAGATTCATGCTTGGCCATTATTGCTTCAAATATTCTTTTGCCCCTTTTTCTCTCTCCTCTCTTTGTGGAACATCACGTTGGTGTGCTTGATGGTGTCCCACAGGCCTCTTTGGTTCTGTTCATTTTTCTTCATGTTTTAATTTTTGTTCTTCAGATTGGGTAATCTCAATTGACCTATCTTCAAGTTTGCTGATTCTTTCTTCTGTCTCTTCAAATCTGCTATTGAACACTGAAGTTTGCTTATTGTACTTTTCAACTCCAGAATTTCTTTATGGTTTCTTTTTATAATTTCTACCTGTTTATTGATATTCTCTATTTTGTGAGACATCATTCTCATGATTTCCTTTAGTTGCTTGTATATTTTTTTCTTAAAGCATTTCAACATATTTAAAATAGTCAATTTAAAATCTTTGCCTAGTAAGTTCAATAGCTTCCTCAGAGATAGTTTCTATTCATAGCTTTTCTTTTTTTCCTGTGCGTGGGTTATACTTTCTTGCATTTTTTTTTTGAAACTGGGTTTTGAATATTGTAATGTGATAACTCGGGTAGTCAGATTCTTTCTGATTCTCAGGACTTGTTGCACCTACTTATTGTGGTTGCTGTTTCTTTGTTTAGTGACTTTTAGAAACTAATCTTGTTAAGTTCTGCCTTCTTTGTCATGTATGTCCATGGACGCATATGTTTGGTTAGCTTAGCAATTTGACAAATATTCTCTCAAACATCTGGAACAAAAAAAGAAAAAGAAAATCAGAGAGCCAGTGTGCTGTCTGTATTAGGTTATGCCTTCAACACTCAGCCATACAATTCTCAACTCTGCCTTAGCCTTCACTTCCTGCTTGTGCAGAGCCTGAAAGTCAGGCAGAAGTGAGAGCTTAGGGCCATCTCAGGTCTATTCTGAGCATGTGCCCTACCTTTAGCATGTATATGGGCTTCTAGAATCCCAGGATTACATGGGAACTTTTCAAAGTCCTTATTTGGAAAAGTATGTAACTCCCTAGCCCTTCCTTTTAGGTTTTTTTGCTATCTGTTGTTTGCCCCAATTTGTATTTCTTTGCCCCAGGTGTCAGCAATTAAGTCATGTGCTTTTCATGAAAGACAAATGTTTGTTGGGTAGTCACTTCACCACCCAGGGAAAGTTCTGAATTAGCAAAAATAATTCAGAACATACAGCCCTTTCTATCAGTCCTTCAGAGCCACCAGCCAGGTTAAAAGAAATACAATTATTGGAAAGTAAGGTCTGCTCTCCTTCCAGCACTAGAAACCATCACCAAGAAAGTGGGTTGCTGTCTTCAAGACCACAGTCGAACTGGATAGGAGGAGCATGGGGCCAGGGTAGGTTAAAATGCCATAAATCTCCCCTACTGAAATTCAGCTGCCTTTTTCTTATGTGTTCACCTGGCCGCTGTAAACCTGTAACCAGTTCCAGAGTTCAGATTAAGTTGATTTTGACAGTTTTTGTCCATTTATTAGCTGTTTCTATACAGGAACAGGCCCTTGGAATTCCCTGTTCCACGATTTTCGCTGATGTCACTCTGTGCACATGTGCCTTACAAATAGTGTGTATATAAAAGAAAACATATGTGTGAGCTAAGTGCAGAATGCTACCTTATTACCTTTGGTATAAAGAGAATTGGAGAGGAGAGAGATTGAAGGAGAAGAAATGAGTAGGAAATGGAGGGATATTGACTGGCCCAGCTTCAGGCACCAAAACATAATACAGTCTTCCTAGAAAGTTATGCAGTTCAGGTATCTGTTCTATTAGGGGGCAGTGTGTGGTTGCCTGTAACAGAAAATTGATTCATACTGGCCCACACAAATAGAAATTTATTTGACTCACATAACAGGAAACCTGAGGATGAACAGGTAAGAGCCAGAGTAGTGGCCTAATGATGCTGTCAAGAACTCAGGTGCTGTTGGTCATTCCCTTTCACTGTCATTAGAATATTGGCTTCTATAGTCTCAGTTGTTGCCTCTTGATCTCAAGATGGTTGCTGTAGCTCCAGATAGCACCTCTGCATTCAAAAGTCTTTTCCTGGCAACTTTTTAAAACGTTGGAACAGAAAGCCCCCGTCAGAAGACTTCTTATATCTCATTAGCCATAAATAAGTCACATGCTCACTCTTATATCCATCACTGGCCAAAAGAAGAGATTACCATGACAAGTCTGTGATTCTTCTGTCAGGGCTGGGGAAGGGCCTCCGAGAGATTAAAGGAGCAGGGTTCTGTAAGCTAGGAAGAAAGAATAACCGTTAGGTGGGTAGTGGACAATGGCTAGGTAGAAGCTAAGAGGGATGGCTGATAAGGGTGTGAGGTGGCTACTTGGAAGGGTAGCAGGTACCTGCTCTGTCCTAACCATGTCAAAACTTGGAACAAGCTATCATCTTTATTAGAGAAGTGAGTGGTTAGAAGTGAAGATTAGAAATACAAAACATGCAGACAGTCATGTAACAGGGTTAAAACCAGAAGTGTCAACTCTGAGCCAAAGTAAGCTAAAGCCTGTGGTGTGTCAGATGCTGGAACAGGAGCCCGAAGTCCATGTTGGGGCCCAGGTGGGGGGAATAGAATTCTGCTGAGTGCCTCGTTTCTGGCTCTGGCTCCTGCCTCGTGGGAGTTTAGGTTACATTTAGAGCTGGCAAGCAGTTTCCAGCAGGTGTGGCAATCTCCAGGCCCTTAGATAACTAGTTCACTCTGGGCATGAACACAGTCTTGCAGGGGCTAGTAGATTCCAAGCGTCAAACTAGAGATGGGAGAAGGACAATTTAGGGCCAAGTGGGGAAATTGGCAAGAGTCCCAGGCCCAGGAGGAGCCAGATTTCCTGGGCAGTTACCAAAATCGGAACTTGGGAACAAGGCTTCAGAGGTGAAACCGTGTTATTTAGGGTTGGAGGCAGGCTGGAATTGGGGAATTAGGAGCTCTTTGACTAAAATTGAGACTTTAGGGTGGAACTAGCAGCCACTGCTACTTGGTGCAAGACCCCAGAGTGGGCCGAAGTCAAAGGCCTCATGCCTCAGTATGGGCTTGATCCTGAGCATTGGAAATTAGCCTGAGCCTACTACATATGGATCAGGGGTTTCCCGTTGGGGCGGGAGAAGAAAGGATGTAGCTTCGTAGGAAATACATACAAGAACTCTTTTGGAGATAGCATTTACAGGGCTTGGAAAGAAGACAATGCTGGAGGGTGAGCCTAGCTGGCTGGCTTTATCTAAAATATGGAATACAGAAATAGTAATAATTGTTGACGCTTAACGCCTTGAGTCTGAGCCTATGAGTACATAGGGCATCTAGGGAGAGATGTCAGTAATTGATTATATGAGATTGGGATGTGGGAGATCTCTACCAAGATCTCTACAGCCAGAAATAACGACTGGAGCCATCCACACATCGGGATCAGGATGGAGTGAGATTGCGAAGGGCGAGGGCGTTGGGAGTTCGGCACATCGTTTCTGTGTATGCACCACGAAGGAGAAGCCACTCCAAGGGTTGTCTTTATTTCCATTTTATTTTATTGCCCCATGATTTTTTCCCCAGATTCCTCTGATTTCTGGTTGATTCTTCTTTCCTAATGTTTTTCAGATATAACCAGTTTCTCCCAAATAGCTGCATTTTCTTTTTCTTTTCTTCTTTTTTTTGAGACGGAGTTTCATTCTTGTTGCCCAGGCTGGAGTGCAGTGGCATGATCTTGGCTCACCGCAACCTCCCAGTGAAGCAATTCTCTTGCCTCAGCCTCACAAGTAGTTGGGATTACAGGCTCCACCCACCACGCCTGGCTAACGTTTTGTATTTTTATTTTTTTAGTAGAGACGAGGTTTCACCATGTTGGCCAGGCTGGTCTTGAACTCCTGTGCTCAGGTGATCTGCCTGCTTCGGCCTCCCAAAGTGTTGGGATTACAGGTGTGAGCCACCACACCCAGCCTGCATTTTCTTAAATGATCAAAAAGTTTACTTAGATTCTTCAAAGAGAAAAAAATTTTTTTTGGAGAATGCCATCTTTTCCATCCTTAAGACAATGATTTGTGCTTATTATTCTTTATGATTTTCATTTATAGTAACTGATACTTATGAGATTTCTTTTTTAAAAAAGTCAAAAGGGCTGGGCATGGTGGCTCACACCTGTAATCCCAGCACTTTGGGAGGCCGAGGCAGGTGGATCACTTGAGGTCAGGAGTTTAAGACCAGCCTGGCCAACATGGTGAAACCCCGTCTCTACTAAAAATACAAAAATTAGCCGGGCTTGGTGGCAGGTGCCTGTAATCCCAGTTACTTGGGAGGCTGAGGCAGGAGAATTGCTTGAACTCAGGAGGTGAGGGCTGCAGTGAGCCGAGATTGCACCACTGCACTCCAGCCTGGGCGACAGAGTGAGACTCCATCTCAAGAAAAAAGAAGTCAAAAGAAGAAGAACATGTTGCCACCTTCTTCTCCATTCTTTCATCATGTGGCAAAGGAGAAAGGATGAGAGAAAGGATGATGCTGCCTTATCATACTCACATCAAGGCCAATTCTAGGTTGAACAATCTGACCACACCCTGTACCTCAGAAGCAGCATTCCCTTCAGCCATGGGAGGTTCTTTTTTTCTGTATCTAGAGGTGGAACTTGTAAGATTTATCTTAATAAGAAAGAGGAAATTAATTAAAACCTATTTAATAAAATGAATGGTTTTGTAAGTTGGTGTAAGGGTGCGTCAGTGTAAGTAGTAGAGAGTAGAAATCTGTAAGTTCCTGATGGTCAAAATGGTCAAGTTGTTATTCAGACTTGTGATTTTAGGGTATGGGTGTCAACTGCTTTTTCAAACATAGGTGGCAAATGTAAAGAACTTCCCAGAACTGAGATTGAAGCTCCAGATAAGGTAGGCAAGTCATTTACTGATGAACCCGGGGCACTTTGGAGAGGGAAAGGCAGTATTAGGAATAATCGTGCACAGGAGCTTTCCTGGGCAGAGTGGGACTTATGGTCACCCTAGTTCTAGACCTCAGCAGTGGTTCCCAGGTCCCATAATTCAAGGTGAAACGAAATCAAAGTAAGGCATTTCCTCCTTGTTCTGGCATCTAAGTTGAAGGACTGTTCTCTTCTATAAAATACAGGTGGCTCAAGGTCCTGGAAATGCCGAAAGGAGATTGTCTTCATTGTCAGGCTTTTCCCTTGCGTTTCAAGTCAGGTGACGGTGTTTGGAGACTATGCTGAGCGGATTCAGGGCCCAGCCCCGTCGGTCCTTAATGACTTCAATGTGGGTTTTTAATCTCCTGCCCAAGTGTTATCTTACTTGCCCAGACAAGTCATTCACCACTACAGGAGAGTGTGGGAAAATTAACACTGCCAGAGCAACCAGGGAAGGGACGAAATGTCTGAAGGTAGAAATGAATTGCATTAGGATTTATTTTAATGCAGCCTGGAAACCCACAACTTTAAATCTCTGGGCTATTTAAGGAGATCCCACACCTTTCCTTGGAGGGAAAAAGAAAAAGAGGATTGAAAAATATACAGACTACAGCTATCTTTAATGTTTGAGTTAGCTATCAGGAAACTCGAAATAGTGAATGTAATAAAATGTTGACAGCAGTTTCACTTAACATGCGGTAACTCTGGACTAGAACGACATCTTTGGCACCTACGGAAATCGAGAGAATAAAAGCAGCAGTCGTCAGGATTTGAAGGAAGCCACAGATTATTACCATGTGTACATTTTACAGACCTCTTGCAAAAACCAGAAACCCAGGACCCAGACTGGAGTGTAAGTATATTGAACTCTGGGGTGTGTTGTTAGATGGAGGAAACTCAGAAATTGGTCTGAATTTTTAAATATAATACTTCATAAAACCTGACTATTCTGTTCTGGCGATGTTAGAATTTGTCTATAATCTGAAACATCAGATTTATTTGGAGGGGTTATTTGCATGTCTCATGTGGGATAACCCATTGTTTCAAACTTTTACTCTACCAGGCCTTCATGCTTCCATGATTTGTCTGTAAATGTAGAATTATCTGTAAATTGCTCTCTGACTTCAGATTGTTCTTATGTGATGGGTTTTGTGTTCTTTCCTGAAACTTGTGGAAAGGTCATTGTGAAACACATATAAGTGTCTGGAATAATGAATTGGTTCATCACTACCATAGATCACTTAGCTTGGAGTTTTCTATTATCCTTGAGAAGGTACTTTCTGATGAACCTGCCTTAAATATCAGTAGAAGAAGGTTTTGCCCAGTGTTTATTTGACATTATAACTTGGGCCAATGGTTAGATTCCCTGCAGTTGAGACTCATAGATAGAGACTAAACATAAAACATGCAAGTTTCACATCAGATGTTTTTGTGTGTGTCTGTGTGTTTAAATCAGGGCTTATATTTGTTCAGCGGTATTAGACCTGAACTCCTAAACTCTAGCCCTTGAAAAACTAGATTCATGGCAGGGGGCAGGGGGGAGGGTGAGTTTATTATTTTTTATAAAAAGTGAAAGTGTTTTAAAATAGGAAGTAGTGAATAAGAGAGGCCCATTTACCTAAAATGTTTACATAAAAATAGAGTTACATCCTATGTAAATGGGACTGTTAGGTAAATTATTTGACATCTCATGGAGAAATAGAAACTTTCTCATAAATGATTTTGATATAGAGCACTGAAAATAAAATTTAATGGAATCATTTCAACTTAAAAATGACAACTAATGACAGATTGGAGAAGTCAGCCAATTATCACTTAGTGCTTTT